>NC_058410.1:115102989-115257728 GCF_002201575.2 Neomonachus schauinslandi
GGGGGGGGGGGGGGGGGGGGGGGGGGGGGGGGGGGGGGGCCGGCGGGAGCAGGCTACGGATCTCTACAGAATGTGTTCAAAAATACATGATTTAGTTTTTTATGCCCTCTGTATTTTTCAAATTTTTGACAAATGAACATGTTACAGGATTTCTATAGCCAGAACTTGTTTTTTTCCTTCCTTCCTTTTAGAGACCTAATGGCAGAAGAGAAAACTAGAAAGACAACCAAAATGACCGAGATTTTGGGAATTCTATTGCATGAGGATTGACCCAAATTAACTGAAATCCCGCATTTTATGTGGCAAGGGTTAAGTGAAATGTCAATATTAGTTGCAATGTATTAAGTGACTTCTGATTGCCAAACGCCAAATAGAGGTAAATAAATCATGTAACTGAGATACCAACTAAGATTTGGTTTCAAAATACAAGCAAATTAAAGAAGGGCAACGAGCAACTCAGACAAATCCTGCACAGGATTTACACCACATTCAGGGAATGGACATGGTATTATGTTTGGTCTGGGCTGCTGAGAACATGCACAGGTTATATTCCATTTTTCCTTGCTCCACAGCGTCTGGATATATATTTTCCCCTGGACAATCTGACATCCACACTATATAGTCCTCGTTGATTGCCAGAAACGATGATGTCTTATGATTTGCATTATGTATCTTCCTTTTCTGGCCCTCCTGTTTACCTTAACAGGAAGCATTTGTTTTTGCACCAGTCAAGGGTTGCAGGATAAACATCTGTTAGTGCCCCAGCCAGTAAAACTTCCAGAGCTTCTGCATGTCAATGCTATGTGCACAACGCCCCTCCCCCGATCCCCCTCACTCGCGTTGCCATCCTAATCCTAGGTATCTCAGGTTGCACACTCCAGAGCGTTTAATTGCATCCCGCTTTTTCCTCCAGACTTTCCCCCTCACCCCCACCCAGATTAACGGGCACGGCGAAGGCGGGGCGGCCTGACCTTCGGTCATCTTCGGCCGCGGAATCGCCGCGTGACCTTGGGCAAGGCCCCGCTTCCCCTTCCGCCAAACCGCGTGGCTGGATAGCCGGGTCTCCCCTCCGGCCACCGCTCAGCCGAGCCGGTAGACCCTGCGCCCGCACCCCTTTCTCCCCCGACTTCCTCCACGCGCGCTCCACCTTCCCCACCCCTACGCTCCTGGCGTTTCGGCCGCCTCCATTCGCACGGCCCCTTCATTCCAGACGCTCGTTTACGCCGCGCGGACTGGGAGGGTGCAATTCCCGGATGCGGCCTGCGCTGCAAGCGCGCGGCCGTCCCGCAGGCCCTCGCGGCTTTACGCCGCTGACGCAGCGCGCCCAAGATGGCGGCGCGGTCGTCGTCGGGGGTGGCGGCGGCAGAGGGGACGGCGGCCGTGGCGGCGGCGGCGACGGCAGCCGTGACGGCGGCGGCGGCGCGGGGCCTGGGCCGGGGGGAATGAGGCAGCCGTGGCGGGCCAGCGGCCGAGCCGTGTAGCGGAGAAGCGGCTCCCCCTCCCTGCTTCCCTTGGCCGAGCCGGGGACGCGCGCGCGCGCCGCCGTCCGGAGCGGGCTCCCCACCCTCCACTCCCGCGACCCGCACCGCACCCCCACCCGGGCCTGGAGGATGATGAAGCTCAAGTCGAACCAGACTCGCACCTATGACGGCGACGGCTACAAGAAGCGGGCCGCGTGCCTGTGTTTCCGCAGTGAGAGCGAGGAGGAGGTGAGGCTCCGGCCGGGCGGGCCGGGGGTCACCGGAATTTGCGGCCGCCTCCGGCCGAGGCGCGGGGGGCGCGGCCGCTGGGGGAGGGTGTGCCGGGGCCGCGGGCAGGGCCGCTCCTCTCGGCCCGAATGAAGTTCCGACGGAATTTCTTGAGCCAAACAAGAGGAGGAAGGAAGAAGGACGGTGGGCGGAGGGGAAGTGGGTCCGAGCGTGGCCACACGGCACGGGAGTCAGGCCCAAGGAGCTTCAGAGCCGGCCGCCTGTCATAGGAGACAGTGGCCGCGGAGAGAAGGCGGTGGGTGGGGAAGTGTGTGTGGCTTTCGGGCCAGGCCTCCAGCTTTAGGATCCAGGAAGGGCAGCTCCGCACTTGTCAACCCACACATGTGTGCAGAGGCCACCGTGCACGAGGCGCAGGCCGGCCCTTTGTGCCAGAGAAATAGTCCACTTCACTGGCAGGTTTGGGGGTTGCCGAGGGATTATGTGTGTCTGTGAGCCTAAGGGAGGTTGGTTAGGAAGATTTAGGGCGTTGTACAAATGCCAAAGCCAATTTATTTTACAATGCGCTGGGTAGCCTTCTGGAGTAGCTGAGAAGAAAGGACATTTGATAATATAATCTTTATGACCTGAAAATTTCATTTTAATTGGGAAGGCCAAAAGCAGTGTTTAAGGTCTTTGCCCTGACATTGCCCTATAGTAAGGCGTTTAGGATTAAATTTGCTAGCAAAATAGAAATGCTTAAAATCAGTTTCTTTTTGCATGGGGTACTTAAAAAAAAAAAAAAATCTCAGCTTCCCAAAGCCTTTTTTGTGGTGATAAAGGGAATTTAGAGAAGGCAAACGTTTTTGTAAATCCACAAAGAATAGCTGCTTTGGAAATTCATAAGATGCCTGTGGGAAAGCGTTTCTCTCCTGTGCATGGTGGTAAAATGGCAGTTAAACTGAAAACAATGAAGGACAGTGAAATTCAATATTCTATATTCTGGCATTCAGCAGTGGGCTATCGTGGCAGGGCTGCAAGTACAGTGCATCGTGTTGAAATGGGGGGAGAGGAACTTGACCCATTAGTTATGAAAAGAAGCTGTGATGAAAGAGACAGATGGGTTGCCAAGAGTTGCTGTCCAGAGATATTTAGGAGGAAGTGGGACTTTATTGCCTGAAAAAAATTAGCAAAGCTGTAATTGTGCTATTGAGGGAGGGAGGGAGGGAGGGTGTGTGTGTGTGAGTGTGTGAGTGTGTGTGTGTGTGTGTGTGTTCCCGTTCAGCAAAATAGGAGGAAAGGGAATTTGGAAATGTATACTTTGTGTCCTATCATATATTGTAAAAGTCCCCAAAACAGATACAATAAACGGGGCCATGGTGTGAATTATGTAGTTTTGGAATACATACTTGAGTAAAGTAAAATTGTCGGTGGTGTTTACTGCTCCCGAGGCTTTGTTCTCTTCATTATCATATCATATTATGGGAAATCAGATGGGATCACAGTCTGTTTTAACTGGAGGGAAAATTAATTAGCATAATAACATGTCTTACTACAGTACTGTGGTCAAGTCTGTGAGCACCCCAATTATAAGTAGAAGGGTGTATAATTTAGTTGTATGAATGATGCAAGACTACTCGTTAAAAAAATCATACTAGAAATTGAGAACATGTGAGTATTTTGGGTAAATTGGAAAGTCTTCATAGATCATAAGCAAACTAAGACTTTATTTTCCGTTTTCTGTTACTTTTATTATATACTGACATTAACAGCCTTAATGTTAAAACATTTGACTGTGGAGTTTCCTCTGCTGAATTTCTTTTTGAACATTGGCTAATGAGCAGAAGATTCATGCAAATTTTTAATTACAGATTCAGTGGATGTTACAGCTAAAGCCCAGAAAGAACAAGAAAATTAATGAAATGCACCCATTTTAGACTTGTTCAGTTCAATTAAACAAGTATGTGTTAAGAGCCTACTATGGGTGTAGCACTCTATAATGTGGAATTTAAAGGTAAACATACCTCCCTGACCAAAAAAGTTGAGTACTTTTCAATGGGATCCCTTAATTGGGAGGGATTTTGGACCACAAAATAATCTCTAGGGTGCCGTTCAACTCTCAGATTACATAATTGTGTTAGAAGGGAAGTAATTTGTTAGTTCCGGGAGAACTTTTATGTTCTCAATAGAAGTGCCAGAAACTGGAAGTATTAGCTGCCACACATTGTGGGAATGTGAAAATCAAACTCAATAGGACATTCAGCCCAATTTTATTTTTTAATGGGAACCAATGACTTTAATCAAGATAGAATAGTTTACAGAATATTATTAGCATGAATATAATAGTAATGTAAGTATAAGGGGACCCTAGTTAATAAATTTGATTTACCAGTGTCGGGAAACATACATACAATATAAAGAGAAAGAGATGGAAAATATTAGCAGATAATAGATGGAATCAAACCTTGTAACATTCTGTTTTTTCAGCCCCAGAAAATTTTATTATATGCCAGCAGTGATAGCTGAAACACTGATCCAGGTTAGGATGTATGAACATATTCAGCAAGGTTATGGAGCCAGTTTATTGAGATACTGTTAGAAAGGAGACATATGTAGGGAGCTTAAAGTCTAGAGGAAGAGACAGAAGAACAGGCCCAACAGCATGAAGAGAATGCGTTTCCTTTACTTCAGACCTCGGGCTGCTTTTCCTGTTAATAAACAAGAATCAATAGGAAAATGGGGGGGGTGCCTGGGGGGCTCAATCGTTAAGCGTCTCCCTTCGGCCTAGGTCATGATCCCAGGGTCCTGGGATCAATCCCCGCATCAGGCTCCATGCTCCAGGCTCCACGGGGAGCCTGGTTCTCCCTCTCCCACTCCCCCTGCTTGTGTTCCGTCTCGCTGTGTCTCTTTCTGTCAAATAAATAAATAAATACATAATCTTAAAAAAAAAAATAGGAAAATCCCCCCACTTCAAAGTTTTACTGATTATTATTGACATTTTGATAAATTAAAACCTTTAAGTTTGGGGCATTCATGATAACTAACGTATTTATTACAGTACTTTGAACCAACTGTTCATAGTAGGTAGTCTCTTACCCAACCTCCACTTAAACCAACTTGGTACACTGAATGCTGTTGTTACTCTGGGAGCTACTGGGTTTCATATACCCCCCAACCATGAGGCCTCCCGACCAGTTGCGCACTTACAAAGAATCAGTTGTCTTTATTCCTATATTTGTTTATGTTCATCATACTTGTAATTATGCAGTGTAATTAAATATGATGTAAGCCCATGAAATTTGAGTTCAAAAAGAATGGTTTTGTGAGAAGTATTCTAAATGCTTTGGAATGACTCAATAATTTCAACATTAAAAGAAATTACTGCTCGGGGGGGCCTGGGTGGCTCAGTCGTTAAGTGTCTGCCTTCGGCTCAGGTCATGATCCCAGGGTCCTGGGATCGAGCCCCGCATCGGGCTCCCTGCTCGGCCAGGAGCCTGCTTCTCCCTCTCCCACTCCCCCTGCTTGTGTTCCCTCTCTCGCTGTCTCTCTCTCTCTGTCAAATAAATAAAATAATCTTTAAAAGAAATTACTGCTCAATTATATGGATAAGCAAAAGATGAAGAGGGAGTCTTAAAAGTTTAGAAAGACTGCACATAGATAAAGTGTTTTCAGGTTTTTGTTTTTCTTTATAGAAACCTGAACTGGAGGGACGCCTGGGTGGCTCAGTCGGTTAAGTGTTCGGCTCTTGGTTTAGGCTCAGGTCATGATCCAGGGTTTGTGGGATTGAACCCTGCATTGGGCTCCACATTCAGCAGGGAGTCTGCTGGAGGTTCTCTCCTCCTCCCTCTCTCCGTTCCCCTCCCGCTGCTTGCACATGTGCACACATGTGCTTTCTCTCTCTCTCTAAAATGAATAATTTTTTAAAAACAAAAAAAACCCTGAACTGGAAAACATAGGTCATGCATGATGCGTGTGGTATATGAAAGACAACTCAGCGTTCAACAATAGACCTATACTCAAGACAAGATCTTGGACCTACAAACAAGGATTAGCAAATAAATATACATTTATATTTTTAATCTGCTCTATCTTCCAATTAACATTTTATCATAAACAGTACAGAAGACTGAAACTGGTTTCTTGAGTAAGATTTTACTGTTCTGGATTGGGTAATATGACACTCATCTTTGTCATATTATTCAACTTTGGCTCTCCGAAAGCACTTCCATTTGAGATTTTTCCCTCTTCTCTTTTTTGTAGCCTCTGTGATGGGACAGGAAGTGAAGTATACTAGAGGTGGGCTTGCTTGTACTCTTCTACCCTCCCCAGAGTGGAGTGGGGGAGTGTAACAGGCATTTTAGATGATTGAAATATCTAGCAGTGTGAAATACTCTTTTAGAAAGACCAGTGACATAGGTTGTATACCAGATGATGTCGCAGTGCTTAGTGCTTAGGAATTAAAGCTGTGCCTAGGATCTGTTTTTACTCAAGGTAAAAAATGAGTACTGATAGGATTGTCGCAGATTTCCCTGTGTATTAGAACTGCTTTTAAAAAGAAAGGACAAAAGTGTCCTTAAGGGTCTTAGGTTGGTTTGTTGAGCTTTTCCATCTCTTCGCAAGGGACTGCTGCTTCTCATTTTCTCAACTCCTTGAGCTCATGGGGTTGGGTGGGGAGATGATTGACATTGAAGATCCTCAGTGGGCAACGACTCTGGTGGCCTGAGTGTTTGTCAGTAAAAATGTCCCAGAGGAGCAGGTGGAAGGACGTCACTGCAGACCGCACCTTCCCCTGGGCTCTAGAGAGGGGAGTAAAAGCACAGGTGGCAATCCCAGAGGTGATAACCATGACGAAGAGCTTCCAGTAGATCCCAGGCTGGTTGGAGAGTCTTTTCGTAACATAACTTGGTCATTGTCCAGTATTACATTGCTCTAAGATCATGGTAGGTGCATTGATCCAGTCAGTTCTCTGTCTTTCCTTCTCGGGGTGTGTGGTTTCCCTTGTGCCTACCTAATAATACTGGTTAGTCAGTTAGACATTTCTCCTATTATCTCCTTTTCTGGCTACATCCTGAGATGTGAATTCTGGTCTGAAATCAAACTGCAGTCTCCTTCTTTTTAAAAGATTTTTTATTTACTTATTTGACAAAGAGAGACACAGCAAGAGAGGGAACACAAGCAGGGGGAGTGGGAGAGGAAGAAGCAGGCTTCCCACTGAGCGAGGAGCCCGACGTGGGGCCCCATCCCAGGACCCTGGGATCATGACCTGAGCCGAAGGCAGAGGCTTAACGACTGAACCACCCACGCGCCCCTGCAGTCTCCTTCTTTTCCATTCTTTGCCCTGCCCTTTTTTTTTTTTTTTTGCTCCAGTGATTCTCATGTCTCAGTAAATAATGGTGTTGCATATCTACTTTGTGTGAAGCAATCTCTATTTTTCTTCATAGCCTAGTACAAAAAGGAAGAGCCCTTGTTCAAGAATACATTAGTTTATTCATTTTTTGAGAGCCCTATTATGGACTAGTCTCTGTACAAGATCCTGGGAATACACAGGTAAATAAATCTGTGGTCCTTCATAAAGTCAAGCTGTCTGCCTGCTGTGTATCTGTGTCCATCCCCTCCTGCCCGCCCAGCAGCCTCACTCCTGTGAGTGTCCTGTCTTTCCTGCTTCATTGCCTTTCCTTCTCTACTTTATCGTTCCCAGGGCAAACAGGCTAAAGTATTTCCCATCTTAAAAGAAATGCTCCCTTGCCCCATGTTCCCTCCAGCTACTATCCCATTTCTCTCTTCCCCTTCACAGAAAAATATTTCTGTACTTGCTGTTTCCATTTTCCCTCTTCCAGTTTCTCTTGAACTCATTCCATTCAGGCACTCTTCTGTGATTCTGCTGGAGCCAGTCTTCAAGATAACAAGTTAACAAATCCAGTGGCCAGTCCTGAATCCTTGTTACCTCATCATTCCTTACATTCCTTTCTTTACCTTGCTTCTAGGACATCTTTCTAGTTCTTCCCTTTCTTTCTGGTTGTTCCTTCTTAGTATTGTGTTCCTCCTCATTTTCCTGAATTCTTTCATTGCCGTGCACAAGGACACAATCTTTGAACTACTCCCTCACCCCAACACACGCTCACACACATGATCTCATTTGGTCCCCTCTTTAAATACCATATTTATACTGATTACTTTCAACTGTCTATTTTTAGCCCTAATTTCTCTCATGAAATCAAGACTTGAATATACTGCAATCTACTCAGTGTTTCCATTTGGATATCAGATAGGCATCTCAAACTTAAAATACCCAAACTGAATTTTTTTTTTTTTTTTTTAAGATTTTATTTGTTTGACAGAGAGAGACACAGCGAGAGAGGCAACACAAGCAGGGGGAGTGGGAGAGGGAGAAGCAGGCTTCCCGCCGATTAGAGAGCCCGATGTGGGGCTCGATCCCAGGACCCTGGGACCATGACCTGAGCTGAAGGCAGATGCTTAACGACTGAGCCACCCAGGCACCCCCCCAAACTGAATTCTTGATTCCATCCACCAAAAACCAAACAGCAACAGAAACCTGCTTCTCCTACAGTTGAGCCTTTCAGTAAAGGAAATCTCTATGCTACCAGTTGCTCAGGTTAG
This sequence comes from Neomonachus schauinslandi, assembly GCF_002201575.2. Lineage (NCBI taxonomy): Eukaryota > Metazoa > Chordata > Mammalia > Carnivora > Phocidae > Neomonachus > Neomonachus schauinslandi. The sequence goes on from NC_058410.1 coordinate 115,111,293, forward strand.
AAACCTTGGAGCCATCTTTGACTTCTCCTTTCTCATACCCACATCTAATCTGACAGCAGATCCTGCCTAATCTTCTCACTTCAACCTCTACTGTGTTCTTCTAGCCTAACCCATTATTACTTCTTGCCTGGACTACTGCTGAATCTTCCTAACTGGTCTTCCTAACTGCTTCTGCCCTTGCTCCTCTAGTCTTGTCTACCACACAGCTGCTGGAGTGATTCTTCCAACATAGATGTCAGATCATGTCACTTCTTTGCTCCAGTGGTATTCTGTCTCAGTGAATCTAACATCTTAATTATGACCCCCTAGGCTCTGGATGTTTGGGTCCCTGCCATGGCTCTGACCTCATCTCTTACTACTCTCCCTCTTACTCATCCCTCTCTTCCAGCCTCACTGGCCTCTGTGCTGGTTCTCCCCCATATTATCTGCATGCCTTGCTCCCTTACTTTAGGTCTTTTAAGGCTTAGTTTTCACTTCATCAGACAGCTCTTTAATGATCATGCTATAGAAAATAACACCAGTCCATTGTCACTGTGTCTCCTGGGCTTCTTTCTGGGCAGCACATATCACCACCAAGACCATGTTATATACTTATTTGTTTCTGTTCCTCCCACTAGAATGCAGCTAGTTTATGAGGATAGAAATTTTTGTTTGTTTTATGCACTCCTGTATCCTTGGTGCTTAGAACATAGTATATGCTCAATGCTATTTGTTGACTGTGTGAATGAATGAATGAACACTTTGTCCCTGCTTTTAAGAAGCTTACAGGCTAGTAGAGGAATTGAAAATACCCAAAATATACTGAATGCTAGTGTCTACCAATAATGTGTTGATAAAAATGTTTCAGGGAAGTCTTCTAGCTCTTATTTCCAGTGTCTTAGTGACAGGGTGTCTGATAATGTTGAGTATCAGCCCAATGGGAGTGTATGTGTAATTGGTTGTAAATCTTTTCTGAATCTCAATGGATCTTCCCATGATAGGGCACTTAGGATTTCTTTCAGATGTTGAACTTGTGAGTCTGTGCCATCTTGCAGGATTGGTGTTGGGTAGTTGATATAATGTACTGATCCTCAACCCTAGTGATGTAGTACCTGAGGAAAAAGGATTTTCATTTTGCTGATAGCCTGGAACCTTTTATTAGTAAGTAAATAAATACGTCAACAAACTGCAATCAAGTAGTAGATACTGTTTTAATGACTTGTCGATAGTGGTTCATAGCCAACAATGTATATCAAATCTGGATTCCAAAGTTTAGTTAGTAGTAATCAGTTTGCAAATGAAGGTTGATAGGGATGGTCATAAAATTTTTCTGTCATCATCATTTTGTACTTTATCTAGGTCAAAGTGAAAGAGACATGATGTAAGGTTTGTGAATGCCGAGTCTTGAAGCATTTGATTTATGGTGGTTAAGGTATGAAGCAGAATGAAAGAACTTTCATAGGCAAAGAAGATAATATGTGGATAAAAGAAGAATAAGGAATTGAATTTAGAAATAAAGTCCCCAAACTTTAAAATTTAGTAATAAAACATATGCACTCAAAGTCAACTTGCTGAGTAACATCCTCTCTATACCCAAGAAGACTTCCTTAAATCCAGTTTGAGAATTTCTGTCCTAAAGTGACATGGAAGCGCTCAAGAATGCCCACAGCCTTTTTCCCAGTCTTCTTGAAACCCTTGCTGCCTAGCTTACTAATAAGCCTTTGAGTAGGGAAAAATGTTCGTAGTTGTTTTTTTTTTTTCTTTTAAAGATTTTATTTATTTCGAGAGAGAGGGTGTGTGAGCACAAACAGGGAGAGGGGCAGAGGGAGAGAGAGAATCTCAAGCAGGCTCCATGCTGCACGAGGAGCCCTACTCGGGGCTCAATCCCACGACCCTGAGATCATGACCTGAGCCGAAATCAAGAGTCAGATGCTTAGCTGATTGAGCCACCCAGACACCCCGAAAAATGTTCATTCTTAGAGTCGTCCGTTCGTTTACTCATTTGTTGTACAAACTTACTGAGTGCCTGCTTCTAGGCCAGACACTGTTCTTGGAATGCAGTGGTGAAACAAGGCAGAATGGAAGCTCTTGCTCTTGTGAAGCTTCTGATAACAGATGCAGGGAGACAGTAAATGAGCAAAACTATTAGTGAACTTGATGATTTTAGGCAGTGGTGGTGGTGCTGGGCCGGAAATGAATGTATGATGGGACTAAGTGGTGGCAGGGGTGTTGGCAGATTGGGATCAGGTAGTCTCTGAACAGCAAGACGGAGGGAAGAGCAATTACAGAGGCCCCAAGTGGGAATCAATTTGGCAAGGGGGAAAAGCAGGAAGCTGGCCAGAGCGGCCGAAGGCCAAGGGGAGGAGAGGGTGGGAGATGTTGCAGAGGTGGGAGGCCACCATTTCCTGTGGGGCTTCGTTACTTTTCCAGTTTTCCTGGTTCTCCTTTACTCTGCCCTGCCTCTGTCACTTATAGCAACCCAGCAAACAAACCAGTAACATCCCACGAAACCACCTTCTTTCCCTGGTATGTGAGGAGTAGACGTGATGGTGACGGTTGATTAGAAAAAGTTGTGCTTGAGAAATGTACAAGTGGAGATGAAAATACTGTTCTGTCATCTTTTTTTTTTTTTTTTAAGATTTTATTTATTTATTTTGACAGACAGGGAGAGAGGGAACACAAGCAGGGGGAGTGGGAGAGGGAGAAGCAGGCCTCCCGCTGAGCAGAGAGCCTGATGTGGGTGGGGCTCGATCCCAGGGACCTGGGATCATGACCTGAGCCGAAGGCAGACGCTTAACGACTGAGCCACCCAGGCGCTCCTGTTCTGTCATCTTTTTAAGAGAGAAATCTGAAAGGACCCAAAGAAAAGACCCTAAAGTTTTTTTTTTTTGTTTTTTGTTTTTTTTAAAGATTTTTTATTTATTTATTTGAGACAGAGAGAATGAGAGAGAGAGAGCTCATGAGAGGGAGGAGGGTCAGAGGGAGAAGCAGACTCCCTGCCGAGCAGGGAGCCCGACACGGGACTCGATCCCGGGACTCCAGGATCACGACCTGAGCCGAAGGCAGTCGCTTAACCAACTGAGCCACCCAGGCGCCCCGACCCTAAAGTTTCTTTACACTTTCCTAGGGTAATTTAGTCAGAAAGGCTACTCTGAATAGGTAATATATATGTACAGAGTACAAAAATCAAAAGGTACAGAGGATATGGAACGAAAGAGGTAGTTAGCTTATAAAAGATAAGACAGCAGTGCATTGCAAATGAAAGATTGGGGAGTATTTTTGTTTAATAGGACAGAGGTTTGCTAGTTTTTCCTAGAAATATATTTGAACCCAGGCCGCTTGAATGCCTGTGGTTTTTCAGCACTTACTAGTTTTATTGAGGTTCCATAACCTGAAGTGCCAGGGATCCTTCTAGAATGGGGAGCTGCTGGGAATGGGGGGGCGTGCGTGCTTGCGGGCATAGCATCAGTGCTGGCAGCGGGCTGTGTGTGTCAGGACGGTGCTGTGATGTGGCAGCTGCTTGTCTGACTGGCCTTCAAGCCCCTGAGAAGCAGCTTAGCAGTTGTCCGGGTCAGACTGGGCTTGCCAGTTTCTAAACTCTCATTGTTTAGACTACTCAGAGTTGACCTTTTAAGCCAAAGTACCTTCCTAGTACTGGTAGGAGGCTGTTCACTTTAGCTATATGCTTTTGTCCCCAGCTGTGGAATGGGGAGTAGGTAGAATTCTGAGTGGAATTGTGGCTTTTCAGCTCTTCCTGAGGGACTGTGAGATAATAGAAGGCATGTATTGGTCTCGCCCTGGTTCCTGGCACAGAGCTCCCAATACTCTTGTGATGTCCTAAGTGATAAGAATATCTCTTGTTCTAATATTGGTCTTTGTCCTCTACTCCTGAACCAGGGCTCCTGAAACTCTTGTAATTTTCTGGGTGATAGCAATGTCTTTTGTTCTAATGAGGCAACTCTGGGTGGGTTCCTGGATGGCTCCTGGCCAGTCACTAGAAAGACCAAGCCATGATTAGAAGCTTGGAATTTTCAGCCTTGCCCCCCATTGCCTTGAGAAGGGAGAAGGGCTGAAAATGGAGTTAATGATCCATCATTCGTAGGTGATGAAGTCTTCATAAAAATCCCAATAGTACAGGGTTCAGAGAATTTCCAGGTTGGTGAACACATTCACACCAGGAGGGTAACACATCCCACCTGCATGGGGCCAGAAGCTCCTTGCCCTATGCATCTCTTTATCTGGCTCTTCATCTGTATCCTTTACCATATTCTTTAATAAACTGGTAAACATATGAAGTGTTTCTCTAAGTTCTGTGAGCTACTCTAGCAAATTAACTGAACCCACGGAGGGGGCTGTTGGAACCTCTGATCTGTAGCCAGTTGGTTGGAAGCATTAGTGATAATGGAGGCTTGCGACTGGCATCGGAAAGGGTGGTGGCGGACTTGTGGGACTGAGCTCTTAACCTGCGGGATCTGAGCTGTAGAGATAGTGCCAGAATCAAGTTAATTGTAGGACACCCAGCTGGTGTTGCAGAGACCTGCTTCGTGTAGGGGAACCCCACACATTCTGTGACCGGAAGTATCAAAAGTGAAGTGTGCTTTTGTGAGTAGTGAAGGAGACGCTCAGGAAAGAAACACAATAGGGGAGAACTGGGTTTTCCCCTTTTCTTTTTTTTTTTTTTTAAAGATTTTATTTATTTGACAGAGAGAGAGACAGCGAGAGCAGGAACACAAGCAGGGGGAGTGGGAGAAGGAGAAGCAGGCTTCCCGCTGAGCAGGGAGCCCGATGTGGGACTCGATCCCGGGACTCCGGGATCATGACCTGAGCCGAAGGCAGACGCTTAACGACTGAGCCACCCAGGCGCCCTCCCCTTTTCAAGAAGGAAGAAAATGGAGATTTTTCCTTCTAACAGACTGTGCCTTAACCTTCTTTTCTATCTCCTCGCACCAGTCCCCTAAAATGCGAACCCAGAGCTGGGTATGGGAAACTTGACCTAGGAAGATCATCACAGTGCAACCTTCTTATTTATAAAATAGAAAAGAATTACTAGAACGATTCAGCCATATTCAAATGTGAGCACCAAAATATTTGCAAAGCAAATATGAGTATTTTTTTTTTCTGTTTTTGACATTTTATCATTTATATCGTGTGTGCTGCTGTTTTCTTTGCTCAGTTAACTAGAAGTGGACTGTGTGCAAATCTGGTTATGCATCCCAGGCAGGGAAGATCATGCCTTTTGTGGGCTTTATCCAAATATACTTTACAAAATTCTTAGTTTAGGGGGCGCTGGGTGGCTCAGTCGGTTAAGCATCTGCCTTCGGCTCAGGTCAGGATCCCAGGGCCCTGGGATCAAGTCCCGCATCGGGCTCCCTGCTCAGCGGGGAGCCTGCTTCTCCCTCTCCCTCTGCCTGCCGTTCTGCCTACTTATGCTCTCTCTCTCTGTCAAATACATAAATAAAATCTTTAAAAAAGAAAATTCTTAGTTTAGGACACTTTTATTTATTTATTTATTTTTATTTTTTATTTTTTTAAAGATTTTATTTATTTGACAGAGACACAGCGAGAGAGGGAACAGAAGCAGGGGGAGTGGGAGTGGGAGAGGGAGAAGCAGGCTTCCCGCCAAGCAGGGAGCCTGATGTGGGGCTCGATCCTAGGACCCTGGAATCATGACTCGAGCCGAAGGCAGACGCTTAACGACTGAGCCACCCAGGAGCCCCTAGGACACTTTTAAGTTCTTTTTCTTTTTTCCAACATTGATTCTTTTAATAAGTATTTGGTTATTTTTATTTATTTTTTTATTATTATGTTTAATTAGTGAACATATAGTACATCATTAGTTTTTTTTTTTAAGATTTTATTTATTTATTTGAGAGAGAGAGAAAGAGAGAGAGCACATGAGAGGGGGGAGGGTCAAAGGGAGAAGCAGACTCCCTGCCGAGCAGGGAGCCTGATGCGGGACTGATCCAGGGACTCCAGGATCATGACCTGAGCTGAAGGCAGTCGCTTAACCAACTGAGCCACCCAGGCGCCTGTTTTTTTTTTTTTTTTTTTTAAAGATTTTATTTATTTATTTGACACAGAGAGAGAGAGCACAAGCAGGGGGAGCGGCAGGCAGAGGGAGAAGCAGACTCCCCGCTGAGCAGGGAGCCCGATGCGGAACTCGATCCCAGGACCCTGGGATCATGACCTGAGCCAAAGGCAGACGCTTAACCGACTGAGCCACCCAGGCGCCCAAGTACATCATTAGTTTTTGATGTAGTGTTCTTAACTCTTTTTCGAGATGAGAAGTTAATAACTTGATTATCATAAAACATTATCTTACATCTGTGTATTTTGTGAGCATTTCCAAAAGGAGATAGAGTGAATTTCTACTCCATGTAAAGAAAATTATTACAAAAACATTAAAAACTGAAATCTAAAGCAAGTAGAAACAAACTTATAGAGAAGGCAAGACTATTATAAACATACAAAAGAAATGATCCCTTAAATAGACTTTCTTTGTATACACTTAGTTCTCTTCATTCATAAAACAGTAAAGTCATTTTAAAGAACTGCCTGGAAGGGCACCTGGCTGGCTCAGTCAGTAGAGCATGCAACTCTTGATCTTGGGGTCGACTCTTGATCTTGGGATCGTGAGTTTAAGGCCCCCATTGGGTGTAGGGGTATAAAGATTACTTAAAAAATAAGAGGAAGGGGGCGCCTGGGTGGCTCAGTTGTTAAGCATCTGCCTTCGGCTCAGGTCATGAACCCGGGGTCCTCGGATCGAGCCCCACGTTGGGCTCCCTGCTCAGCAGGAAGCCGGCTTCACCCTCTCGCACTCCCCCTGCTTGTGTTCCTGCTCTCACTATCTCTCTTCAAATAAATAAATAAAATCTTAAAAAAAAAAAGAGGAAGGATAGTGATTTTTCTTTGAATATTCAGGAATCCTAGTAAACTTCTTCAAGAGAAGATATGTGCTTTTATAGAACACTTTGTATATGTGAGTAGCTTGAATTAACATATTTTGAGTAACTGGAACTTTAATTATTTAATGTTTCATTTTTTTCCTCTTTGCAGAAATGACTTGGTTGTTAAACTTCTATTCAGCCATCACTTACTAACTGTGCTGAGCCCTGACTCAGGGCCTTTACACCTCTCACTGCAGCACTGATTGTTTTCCTGGGAGGTTTTGCAGTTTGGATAGACTGCCTTTAATAATAATAAGATGAAACTTTTAGATTTTATTGGTAAAATGAGTTAGAAAAATAATCCAGAGAGTTTCTGTGTGTAATAATTATATTTCTATGGTATTTTCAAAGATTCAACATTTAATAAGGACATAGCTTGGGGTCATCCTGTCAGACACCATGAGTGATTTTTTTTTTCCAAAAAGGAATTTTTTTTTTTTAATTACGAAAGTAGTTGTGTATCTATAAAGAACACTCCAAACTGAGGAGGTTGAGATGTGTAGAATAGGATGTGAGCTCCTGAGGAGCTAGCTGTGAGCTCTTGGCAGGATGCAGTGTAGAATGAAAAATATAAGCTAATAAAAGAAGCGATGGAGGGTAGTGTTTATTGTGAATTTGGAGGAGTCTGTGAAGATGAGCTGGAGTGTCCGGGACAGTTTTATGGAGTTTGTAGGGCCACACCTAAATGTCTTGGTTAGATTTGGGTAGCTGACGGAGAAAATTCCAGGTGGAGGACATTGGGCCATGTAGGTGACCTCATGAAAAGTCAGAGGCCTTTGGAATCCTGTTTGCCCTGAAGTGTCGTGAGGACCACATGCTGACGGCTCATGCCTGTGTTTGGGATGCAAGATGATTAAACAGTTTTTAAAAATTAGTTGCCAACAGGGGCGCCTGGGTGGCTCAGTCGGTTAAGCGGCTGCCTTCGGCTCAGGTCATGATCCCAGGGTCCTGGGATTGAGCCCCTCGTCAGGCTCCCTGCTCAGCGGGGAGCCTGTTTCTCCCTCTCCCTCTCCCTCTGCCTGCCTCTCTGCCTACTTGTGCTCTCTATCTCTCTGTCAAATAAATAAATATAATCTTTAAAAAAAATTAGTTTCCAACATTTTAATTTGAAAATTTTCAAATAAGGAATCTGGTCTTTAGGTTTCTCTTGAAAAATAAGAAGATCTGGGCCAGCTTTCCTATGGGATGACTGTGGCCAGAGCTGAGTGGCGGCCACCCTTTGGGCTGCCCACCTCTCTTCAGCGGGCCACCGTCCTTACCACTCCCTGTGGTCCCCTTGATAATGAGGCCCAGTGACAGCTAACATTTATTGTGGTGGCTGAGGTGTTACTGCCTTCTGAAGGTAGAGTTAAGAGAAAGGTCAAATATTTCTTGTACCCTTGTAAATTTCAAGAAAAATAGGGAGTGCGTATTTGAAAATATTCCTTCTTCTCTTTCCTTTAGACACATGACAAGTCAGTGTCAGAAGATTCTGACTGATTTCACACACTTGTGCCCCCTGCCCAGGCCCCATAGAGTGGCATTTGAGTTTTGATGTCTGTAGTGTTTAAGAGCTTAGGCCCTGGAGTCAGACACACCTGGGTTGGAGCCCTGGCTCTTAAGTACACTCACTAGTCTGGTGATCTTGAGCAAATTACTTTACATCTCTTCGCCTCATCTTCTCACTTGTAACAACAATAGTACCTCCCTATGTTATTGTATCGTTGGAGGACTAAGTGAAATCACTTAATATATAGAACACTTAGCCCAGTGCCTGACCCAAGTTAACATTTGGTGTCAGCCATGTAAATATAAAGCTAAGAAAAAGACAATTTCTAACTTCATTGCAACCTGGGCTTGTGCAGTGAATTGTGGTGGGAAGAAGGTTATGGGAATTTGTGAGCGCCAGTTTGCATTTGTTAATTAAATCAGTTTGTGCTTCTTGAGAGTGGATACTGTGCTGCGTTCCAGTGAATGAGGCAGACACAGTCCCTGCTTTCATGTTGCTTACAGTCGGCAGTGGAGATAATAAGCCAGCAGTTGCAGTATAGTATGATAATTTGAAGTAGGTCTTAAAATAGAGTACTTCAGTGATTCTCTGGTTTCATCTTTTATGACAGTTTTAGTGTTAGGAGAGGTACCAGACAGGGCAGAGTACTTGGTGATGCTGGGCCCTGTTTGTACGAGCATGGCGCTGTTCAGCAGTCCACGATCTTTCCTTCTCCTTTCCTCAGATCGTCATTTATGGAGCACCTACCATCATTTAGGCAAATGTCCAAGCCTGACAGAGAAAAGAGAAAGAGAAGCCTTTTTCTGGATAAAGAAAGCTCTTGTCCTCAGCCTGCCTCCCCCACTCTGTCCCAAAACTGTACTTGGAGAAAGAGAAATTAAGAGGGTCCAACCAAACCAATGTCTGGGAGAGGAATAAAGACACTTCTCATCCCCCAGGACTTGAAAACGAGAAGCTCAACAGAGAACCCTACTAGTTTGGAACTTTGGAGCTGCCACCGGAACCAGGAAAATCCTTCAAAATTAAACTTACTTTTTATTTCATGATATTAATACTTTGTACCATTAAAAACTCGTACTTTATGGCATGTCTAAGAAAATATTTTAAATGCATAAAAGAAAACCAATTTATTTTAATACCTTGAATTTTATTTAAAATAATCCCTGTAGCTTGATTTTATAATAAAACTTAAAACATTTTTTAAACTAGAAACAGTGCTGTGGGAGAAAGAAATGAGGAGATGAATTCTTTGGTTTAATAAGGTGCGTGTCTGGGAAGGACTTGGCAGAGGACTTGATCAAGGGACTTGGGGGAGGGTCTGACTGGGCAAAGAGGCCAAGGGCAGCTGAGGCAGTAGCATATGCATTAGAGCCTCTGGAGAAGAGTTTGTGGGCCATGGTGCAGAGATATAGAGTGTACTGAACGATTGATTTTTCTGGCAGAAAATCAGAGAATAGAATGTAGAGTCATTCTGTGAGTGACTTTGCAAGTGGGTGCCTGTCTTTGAGGAGAAGGATAAATGCTTGTTATTTTTAGGGTTTCTGGTCAGCTCCTCTTTCCTCAGAGCATTCTTCTCTTCTTTTTGGAGAAATCCTCCTTTGGAGAGGAGGGAGGGCCCACCCTCCCATCCCAAGAACTGAATGGGCACAGTGTGTGTGCCCATTCTCTGGTGTGCCTGTGTGGATGCAGGACTCAGGCTCCATTAGTTGTGGCTCAGTGCTTCCAGTCCTGAGGAGGTTGGGGGGAAGGTAGGGGGAGGGCAGTGGCTATGTGCTTACCAGATGTTTGTGTTTTAGATCCAGGCTTTTGCTGCCAGCCCTGGCGTGCCATGGTGTGGGCATATCTTCCAAGCCTGGCTTTTTGGTCCTTGCCACCCCACTATTTTGAGCCTTTGATATTTCTTTCAGTACAGTCCCTTTGACTACAGATGGCCAGACTTGGTTTGAGCCCTGTCTAATGCACCTCCTGGGTAGTTTTTAAGGTAACCTCCTCACTAATGCAGTGTACCAGAGGAAATGTATGTGCAGAGTCCAAATTTTTATTAATTTCTTTTTCTTTTTTTATTAAAGATTTTATTTATTTGAGAGAGAGAGCCAGTGAGAGAGAGAGCACGAGCATGAGCAGTGGGAGAGGGGCAGAGGAATAGGGAGAAGCAGGCTCCCTTGGGGCTCAATCCCAGGACCCTGAGATCATGACCTGAGCTGGAGGCAGACATTTAACTGAAGCACTGAGGAGCCTCTGTTTTTTTTCCCTGGGAGAGCTTTTTCATTTTATTCATGGTGGAGGCTTTAACATTTTTCCATTTTTTATGGTAAAAATTTCTTCTTGCTAGAGTTTGTAAAATTGATTTTAAATGGCCAAAGAATAATCCAGTCAAATTAGAGCAAGTGTAACTAACACTGGCCTAAATGCTGATATTTTTATGAAATGCTTACCAGCATCGTCATACCCTCTCTACGCTCGATGCTTATAGTTTCTCATTTTAGAATTGTCCTAAAGAATATTTGAGAGTGTGTGAATTTTTAAATATTTTAAACCTTGTGGATATCAAGGACCAGATTTTTAAAAATGTGTTTTTAAAAAATTTTTAAGTAATCTCTGCCCCAACATGGGGCTTGAACTCGTGACCCCGAGATTAAGAGTTGCATGCTCCACGGACTGAGCCAGCTATTTAGTGCCCCCTAAAATGTTTTTTAATAATATAAGTTTATGAAAACTATAGGATGTTTCTTAAAATACACATTATAGTCTCCAAGTTCCATCTTGGTCAACAAGAATTTACTGAGTCCTTACTTTATATAAAGTACTAATCTAGATGCAGTGATGATTTTTAAAACTGAGGATGTGTTTCCTAGTCTCTAGGAAGAATGCTTTTCTAAATTGGTTAATTTAATTTCCTTCAGGCATTTCAGTGCAGTTGAACAAGCAGCTATTTGTTTTATATGGGGGCAGATAGAAAAATGGAAGAGACAGGACTTAAAGTACGTGGAACAATTAGAGAAAGTGTAGAGGCTGTGCTTTGGAGAGACTTCATGTTGGAGACAAAACACTGAAGTCGTCAATCTTGTGCTTTAGGAAAGGATAGGATGTAGGTAGGTAGGAAGGAGGGGAACGGGTATGTATAGAAGGCGATCAGCTTGGATGTGGGTTGATTAGGACAGGTTTTTAGGAAAGAAGTACATTTTCATCTGAGATCGGAGGGTAGATAAAAGAAAAAACCTAGAGCCCGAATTATATTGATGTGAATTTGAGAAAACGCCTTCCAGGTGGCACCATCTTTCTGAGAAGTAAAAGATATATATACTGAAAGTGGTTTGGTCATAGGAATTTCAGAGGCAAGAAAAAGTCTGGCAGACTAGTATGGTTGGGATCCAAAGAATAGTTTTGTAAGGTTGGAGGTTGAATGGTCTGTATCCTCACAAGCAGTTGTGGGCCTACTGTGTGTAGAGCACCACGGAGGATGAACTTTAAGCAGGAAAGACCGTTTTAGAACTCTGGAAACTTAAATTCCATCTTCAAAAGAGAGGATAGAATTTATAGTGTTTACATTTTCTGTATTTCCCTATCCCTTTGCATGTAGGAGCTGGAGAGGGGAAAGGAAACAGGAAATGTTTCAAGGTTGGGGACTGATTCAGGAGCATTATATAAGGTCAGGGGAGTGGGAAACTAACCGAGAGTCAATTTTTTCATCTGTAAAGTGGGAAAAAATGGCACCTAATTTATGAAGTTCTATGAAACTTGAATGAGGGAAGATAAAGTCTTTCCCAGGTACGTATTGAGTACCCAAGAATTGTTAGCCAGTGGTACTAAGACAGGAACACTGAAGGAATCCCAATGGTCAACAAATAATTACAATTCAGTGAGAGAAGTGTTGTGGAAAAAAAAAAAGTGTTGTGAAAGAACCCTGCCCAGAATGCTTAAGGAATGGAGTGACTAATGCTGAATAGGAAAGTTGGAAATAGTGGGAAAGGAGTAAATCTGGGTGTTGAAGGGTGAGTAGGAGTTTGCTGCCACTATGTTAATAGAGATTATGCAGACCTTAAAAAAATCACATCAGATCCTGATCATAATGGCCTACCACAGCTACATCAAGATAGATGTCAGTGTGGCATGGGATCCAAAAACATAGGAAGTGGGAAAGAAAAAATTTAATGGAATAAACTTTAAAAAGGATTTAAATGTAATAAATGGGGCAGTGTGAGTGTACTTTGAAAGGGCTTTATGGAAGGAGGTAAGACCTGAGGTTATAGAATCTTGAAATTTGTAAACCTGGAAGTAACCCTAGACAAAATCTATCCAGCCATTTCAGTGAGATAAGGGAACTGAAACCAAAAAGGTGTTCACATCTGTCTACTGTGCTATTTCTGGTAAAATAATGCATACACAGGTAGAAAAGAACAGTTTGTTTTTTTCCTGGCAGATCCACAAGAAGGAGTTAAATAAGTGGAAAGGAAGAAAGTTGAATAAAAATACATTTCTAAAGCTGACTCCCAGCGCCAGCATTGAAAACAAAACAAAGCAGGTGGAATGAGAGGCCATGATACAATTATAGAAGTATAGTCGATAGTGACTTGAGCAGCATCTATTGCTTATTGTCACCGTTGGCTGCGGCTGATCACGCATCCCAGAGCCAGCACATGTGTGTTGTGGGAAGAAAGCTGAATTTATCAGAAACATGGATATTTTGGGCAAAGTTTGAATGCCAGAGGCTTATTTTTGAAGGCAGTTTTATTAGTCTTCCTTCCATTATAAAGCTATTTCATGCTCACTGTAGTGAATTTGGAAAACATCCCCTCTTTTGAGCCCACTAGATGGTAAGTTACCAGAGTTCTAATGTGTCTCCCCTGCTCGGAGTTCACCTTCCCTGGTGCTTGCATGGTGCTTTATACATAGCAGGTTCACAGTTGTTGGGAGGATAAGTAACCTCCAAATCATTTCTTCCAAAACGTACAGAGGAAATTCTTTAATCATTATGGTTTTTGGGTTTTACAACATTGTGACTGATTTAAATACAATTTTATAAACTGGTTTTTCACGTATTATAAACATTTTTTCCCCTAATCTGAACTCAGCATAAACATTCTAATGGCTATGTGCCCATTGAATGGATGAAAGCATTTGCTTAAATGTTCCTCTCTTGTTGTAAATGACATTGTTAAATCACATAAGAAGGTAATATTGGCAACCACAGTAATTACTGTTTTATCTTTCTCTAGTCTCAAGAAGTACACATTTTTAAAAGTATGACCGCCAACCATCTTAAAGAATTACCACTCTCCATTTGCCACCGTCTTTCCCCAGTCCTTATTCATAAGAAGCACGTATGAGATTTAGTGAAGAGTGGTGGTATTTTGCACTTTTTACAAATCTCCTAAATTTACAAATCTCCAAATATCCTTAGATAATTGATAGCTGGGTTTTCTTATCTGCTATTCAATACAGATTCTGTGTCTTTTGATATGTTGTTTTGAAGTATCTGAAGAAAATTGAGTCTCACGCAGAATATGTAGTGAATTATTTAGTAGAATGTTCCTTAATGTGGGTCTCATGGTTTCTCATGGTTAGATTGAGGTCATGCATTTTTGGCGATAATATCACAGAAGTGATGTGTCCTTGTCAGTGCATCATATCAAAAGGTACATGATGTCAATGTATCTTATTACTGGTGATGTTAACCTTGATTGTTCGGTTAAGGTGAGGTCTGTCTGGTTTCTCCACTGTAACATAGTTACAAATCTTTTTTCTTCTGGTGTTGAGAACTTTTAAGATTTACTTTCTTAGCAACTTTCAAATAACTATACAATAGAGTATTGTTAACTATAGTCCCCATGCTGTACATTACATCCCCAGAACTTACTTATCTTGTAACTGAAAGTTTGTAGCTTTTGACTTTTTTCAGCCCCCCACACCCACCTCTGCCAGCCGCCACCTATCTGTTCTCTGTTTCTGTGAGCTTAGTTTTTTTAGATTCCACATGTGAGCGAGATCATATAGTATTTGTTTTTGACTTATTCCACAAAGCACAGTGCCTTCAGGGTCCATCCATGTTGCAAGTGGCAGGTTTCCCTTTTCTTTGGCTGAATAATATTCCTCTGTGTGTGTGTCACATTTTCTTTATCCATTCATCCATCTGATGGACACTTAGGTTGTTCCCATGTCTTGGCTGTTGTAAATAATTCTGCAGTGAATATGGACATGCAGATACCTATTTGAGATATGATTTTGTTTCCTTGGGATATATACCTAGAAGTGGGATTGATAGATCATATGGCAGTTCTATTTTTAAATTTTTGAGAAACCACCATACTGTTTTCCATAGTGGCTGAACCAGTTTACATTCTCATCAGCAGCATACCAAGGTTCCATTTTTTCCACATCCAGCACTTTTAATCTCTTGTCATTTTATTTTTATTTATTTATTTTTAAAGATTTTATTTATTTATTTGACAGAGACACACACAGTGAGAGAGGGAACACAAGCAGGGAGAGTGGGAGAGGGAGAAGCAGGCTTCCCGCGGAGCAGGGAGCACGATGTGGGATCATGACCTGAGCCGACTGAGCCACCCAGGGGCTCTTCTCTTGTCATTTTAATGATAGCCATTCTAACAGTTGTGAGGTGGTATCTCATTGTGGTTTTGATTTGTATTTCTCTGACAGTTAATGATGTTGAGCATCTTTT
Source organism: Neomonachus schauinslandi (assembly GCF_002201575.2). Lineage (NCBI taxonomy): Eukaryota > Metazoa > Chordata > Mammalia > Carnivora > Phocidae > Neomonachus > Neomonachus schauinslandi. The sequence continues at coordinate 115,126,387 of NC_058410.1, forward strand.
CATGTACCTGTTTGTCATTTATAGGTAATCTTTGAAAAAATGTTTCTTTGGTTCTTCTACCAATTTTTTTTTTTTTTAGATTTTTTATTTATTTGAGAGAGAGTGCATAAGCAGGGGGTGCAGGGGCAGAAGAAGAGGGAGAAGCAGACTCCCCACTGAGCAGGGAACCCATTACAGGGCTTGATCCCAGGACCTCAGGATCACGACCTGAGCCGAAGGCAGACGCCCAACTGCTTGAGCCACCCAGGCGCCCCTCTTCTGCCCATTTTTAAATCAGATCGGTTTTCTTCCTGTTTTTGTTGAATTGTATGAGTTCCTTGTATATTTGGAATATTATCCTTATCAGACATACAATTTGCAAATATTTTCTCCCGTTTGGTAGGTTGCTTTTTCATTTTATTGATGGTTTCCTTTGCTGTGTGCAGGAGCTTTTTTAGTTTGATTCAGTCCCACTTTATCTATCTGTCTGTCTGTATATCTGTCTATCTATCTATCTAGTAAGCTCTACACCCAGTGTGGGGCTTGAACTCATGACCCTGAGATCAAGAGTCGCATGCTCTACCGGCTGAGCCCGCCAGGTGCCCCTGTTGCCTTTGCTTTAGTGTCAAATTAAAAAATCATTGCCAAGACTGATGTTAAGGAGCTTACCCCCCGTGTTTTCTTCTAGGAGTTTTCTGATTTCAGGTCTCACATTAAAGTCTTTAATTCATTTTGAGTTGATTTTTGTGTCTGACGTAAGGAGTGGTGCAGTTTCATTCTTTTGCATGGGGCTGTACAAGTCTTTCCAGCACCATTTATTGAAGAGACTGTCCTTTCCCTGTTAACAGATTTTTGGCTCCTTTGTCATAAATTAACTGACCATAAGTGCATGGGTTCACTTCTGGGCTCTATTCTATCCTATTGATCTATGTGTCTGTTTTGAGGCCAGTACCATACTGTCTTGATTACTATAGCTTGGTAATATAGTTTGGAATTAGAAGCGTGGTTTGTTCTTCTTTTTTTTTTTTAAAGATTTTATTTATTTATTTGTGAGAGAATGAGAGAGAGCACATGAGAGGGGGAAGGGTCAGAGGGAGAAGCAGACTCCCTGCCGAGCAGGGAGCCCGATGCGGGGACTCGATCCAGGGACTCCGGGATCATGACCTGAGCCGAAGGCAGTCGCCTAACCAACTGAGCCACCCAGGCGCCCGCGTGGTTTGTTCTTCTTAAGATTGCTTTGGCTCTTCAGGGTCTTTTGTGGTTCCATACAGATTTTAGGAGTGTTGTTTTATTTTTGTGAAAAGTGTCATTTGGAATATTGGTAGGGATTGCATTGAATTTGTAGATTGCTTTGGGTAGTATGGAACGTTTTAACAATACTAATCTTCCATCCATGAGCATGGAATAACTGTCCATTTATTTGTGTCTTCAGTTTCTTTCATGTCTTAAAATTTTCAGTGTACATATCTTTCACCTCCTTGGTTAAATTTATTCCCAGGTATTTTATTCTTTTTGATGCATTTGGAAATGGGATTTTTTTTTCTTAATTTCTTTTTCTGATAGTTCATTGTTAGTGTACAGAAATGCAACTGATATTTTTGTATATGGGGTTTGTATCCTGCAACTTGGTGTAATCTTTAGGGTTTTCTTATATATAAGATCATGTTATCTGCAAATAGTCAAAGTTTTACTTTTTCCTTTCTAACTTGGATGCCTTTTATTTCTTTTTCTTGCCTAGGTGCTTTGGCTAGGATTTCCAGTACTGTGTTGAATAAAAGTAGCAAGAGTGGACATCTTTGTTCTGTTCCTAATTTTGGAGGAATAGCTTTCAGTTTTTCACCTTTGAGTATGATGTTAGCTGTGGGCTTGTCATATATGGCCTTTATTATGTTGAGGTACATCCTCTTTTTACCCACTCTGTTGAGAGTTTTGGTTTTTTTTTTAAGATTTTATTTATTCATTTGAGACACAGAGATACAGAGAGAGAGAGAACATGAGCAGGGCGAGAGGCAGAGGGAGAGGGAGAAGCAGGCTCCCCACTGAGCCAGGAGCCACGCTAGATCCCAGGACCCTGGGATCATGACCTGAGCCAAAGGTAGTGGCTTAATTAACCATCTGAGCCACCCAGGTGCCCCCTGTTGAGAGTTTTTATTATGAATTGATGTTTAATTTTGTCAAGTGCTTTTTCTGTATCTATTGAGATGATTATATGATTTTTATTTTTTATTTTGTTAATGTGTAGTATATTACATTGATACATGGATGTTGAACTATCTTCGCATCTCTGGAATAAATCCCACTTGGTGATGGTGTATAAAATACTCAATTCTTGGGCGCCTGGGTGGCTCAGATGGTTAAGCGTCTGCCTTTGGCTCAGGTCATGATCTCAGGGTCCTGGGATCGAGTCCCGCATCGGGTTCCCTGCTCAGTGCAGAGCCTGCTTCTCCCTCTCCCTCTGCCACTCCCTCTGCTTGTGCTCTTCTGTCTATCTCTCTGTTGAATAAATAAATAAAATCTTTAAAAAAAAAATACTCAATTCTTTTTCTTTTAACTTTGAATGATTAGTCTCGGAATGGTACCTCAATAATAATAACAGAAAATACTTTTTTGTTGGGGGGGGCATCTGGCTGGCTCAGTCAATAGAGCATGTGACTCTTGATCTCAGGGTCTTGAGTTCGAGCCCCATGTTGGGTGTAGAGATTACTTAAGGAAGTTTAAAAAAACCTGAAGCTTGGAGCGCCTGGGTGGCTCAGTCGGTTAAGCGGCTGCCTTCGGCTCAGGTCATGATCCCAGGGTCCTGGGATCAAGCCCCACATCGGGCTCCCTGGTCAGCGGAGAGCCTGCTTCTCCCTCTCCCTCTGCCTGCTGCTCCGCCTACTTGTGCTCTCTCTTTGTGTCAAATAAATAAATAAAATCTTTAAAATAAAATAAATAAATAAAATTTAAAAACTTGAAGCTCAAGAAAGAAAATACTTGTAGGCGCACCTCTCTGGCTCACTCAGTAGAGCATGTGACTCTTGATCTCGGGGTTGTGAGTTTGAGCCATACGTTGGGTGTAGAGATTACTTAAAAATTAAAAATCTTAAAAAAAATACCTAGTTGCATAAGACATAATAATAAATTATTAACATCTATAAAGCTAAGGGTAAGATGGCTTCCATCATATTTTTGTTTCTTATTTATAGTTTCATCCAGTTTCCTTGGAGTAGACTCCTCCCTTTCATGACTCCGACAACTCACTGATGTGGTCAGTTTCATCATTTTCAGCATCTTTAGACGTGGATGGTGCAACTGTGGGTTGAGAAATCAAATCTCCTAATCTTTCCTTTTTAAAGAAATGATCCATCCTTAAATATAAAAAAGTTATACATTTTCTTTTATTTGAGAATAAAATATTGTTAAAGTCATAAAATGTTGTTAAAGTAACAGTTTTAGAAACAATTTAAAAATTTAGAAAAATTTGAAAATTTGAAAAGTACTATTGTAAAACAAGACCACAAAACGTACTGCTTATGTTTTTGTGGAGGCATAAGCAAAGCTTCAGAATTTGTAATTAATGATATATAGGGCAATATTCAAGTTACAGGAATTTATAGCAGGTGTAAATAATAATAGCTGGTAAGAGCACAGAATGGAGATCAAACTGAGTTAGTCTCTGAAAAACATATGTGTACCCTAAAGCTGTTGTTATCTTAGAAAATTCTAGATAACACAAGACTATACAAGCACACATTCCATTAACGGTCGGAGTGATGGCATCGTTACCTGTCACGTAGCCTCTGGAAAACTCCGCTGTACACGCAGGAAGGAATAGGAGTGGAAAGGGCAGATAACATCTTAGTATTAATATGAAAATAGTATTGGCCCTCAGGGGCCTGTGGTCCCCCAGGAATCTTTGAGAACTGCTGTTTCTAAGTGATTCTGACTGCAGCCTGATGTGAAACTCTGGTGGGAGGAAGGGCATTGTTATTAGTCAAGTGCTTCTTGTCCCAGGCACTGTGTTAGGAACTTTACAAGATACAACCTCATTTAGTCAAGGTCTTTGTAATGGTGGCACAGAAGTGATAACGAGGTCAAAATTGGGCTATATGAAGGTAGGATTTTGTTGATTCGTCTACTGTAAGATGTGATACAGGTCAAGGGTGGCCTTAAGGGTTTTGACCAGAGTAACTGGAAGGGAAGAGCTGCCATTTCCCTGGGATGAAGAAAACTACTGAAGGGCAGGTTTGGGATAGGGAAAATATCAGCTGTATATAGAAAATGGCGCTCAGGGGAGAGGAATGGGCAGGAGGTATAAATTTGGAAGTTGTCAGCCTATCAGTAGTATTTTAAGACACAATCCTGGACAGAATCACAAAGAGAATGAGTAGGTATTGAAGAGAAGACACCTTGAGGACTAAGCCCTGCAACACTGCATGATTTAGAGGTCAAGGAGATAAGCAAAGAGTAGCAAGCAAGGGAGCAAGAAAATCAGAAGATATGTATTCTGGACGCCAAGGAAAGGTTGATTCACCACAGAATGAATGTTACCATGACAAGGGCTACTGATGGGTCAAGTGGATGAAGACTGAGTTGACCATTAGATGGAGCAACAAGAAGGTAATTGGTGACTTTGATAAGGGGGAGAAATTCTGTTTGCAGTGGGTTCAGGACTGAGTGGGAAAAGAAGAGTATATATCTGTAGTTACAGACAATTTTACTGAATAATTTTGCATAAAGAAGAACATAGAAGGGGGGGTATGGGGTCAGGAGAGGGTTTTGTTTTATCTCTTCCTTTTTTTTTTTCCCCAAAGATTTTATTTATTTATTTGACAGAGACAGACAAGCGAGAGAGGGAACACAAGCAGGGGAAGTGGGAGAAGGAGAAGCAGGCCCCCCCGCCGAGCAGGGAGCCCGATGCGGGGCTCGATCCCAGGACCCTGGGATCATGACCTGAGCTGAAGGCAGACGCTTAACCAACTGAGCCACCCAGGCGCCCTGTTTTATCTCTTCTTAAGAAGGGGGAAATACAGAATGTTTTATGCTGTTGGAAATGATCTGATCTGGTAAAGAGGTAGAATGTTATGATGCAGAAGAGAGGGGGGAGAATTGCTGGAGCAGTGTCTTTAAGTAGGACAGACAGAAGATCTTGTCCACAAATGGAGAGGTTGGTTTTCACTGGGAGCACAGATATTGCCTCTGTAGGACTGAAATGAGAGGTAGGGTTTATGGGTATGGATGCAGGTAGGTAGATGTAGAGATGGAAACATGGACATTCTTCTTAGATTGAATCTATATTCTCAGCAAAACAAAAACCAAGAGAGTGAGGGTGAGGCAATTTAGGGTAATGTGAAATGGCAAAGAAGCCACAGAAGGACAGTCGGGGGTGTAACAAGAAATAGGCTACGTGTGAATTTCACATCTGATTATCTCAAGTGAATTCTAGGATTAACTGTTACAGAGCTTCCATTTTTGCTGCAGGGTCTCACTAAATGAGATATACTTATATTTCTTTGAGTTTATTTAAGTTTCTTATATCTTACCTTTCATATCAAGGAATATTTTTAAATATACTACCTGATTAGTGTATGATATTTTATTTGTGTTCAAAGGATTAGCTTTTGCAATCAAGTTGTACCTTAGAATTATCCTTGTTTTAATGGTCGTATCATACTTCACAGTTCTTGTAAATAATATACAAAGGTGTTAGAAAACTTTCTTAACTGGAAAGCAAAAGGGCAAAAACAGTTGATTACATCAAGTCTGTTTTATATGCTGATAGCACTAGTGAAAACAATAGCCATTAGTTACATAAAATGTGTTTTTGAACTTTGATACCGGATGCAGATCTGTAAAACCAATGGCTAGTTGCTTTCTAGTGAAGGAAGAAAAGCAAATCCATGGATCACATTTTTGTCAAGTCATCCATTCCTAGAACTGTTTAAGGACTTTGCCTAATCAGAGTGATTTATTATATATTTGAGAGTGTATTGCTTAATAGTTACTCTTTTGTGTGAAACCCAGATTCATTTTCATTATTAAAGTATATAATCAAAGCCTTTAAACAGTTAACTTTAGGAGAAGCAACAAAACAAAAACCAACCCTGCATCATTCATGTTTCTGCAATTCTTTCTTTCCTCTTGATCTTAGTGTGTCATATGTATATCGTCATGTTTTTTGTATTTGCAAATTATGCTGTAAACTGGTGTTATTTTGTGTAGGTGACTAGCTGTTTTCTCACTGTGATGTAGAGAGACCTTGTTGCTATGTGGCCAGCTCCAGGATTTATGGACACCTCTTACTGGTCGCACGGCCTTTCTGAAGTGGTCAGGCAGATCAGCTGTCGCCTTTCTCTCCCTGCATGTCACAAGTCTTATGTTGCTGTAGGTTGGGTTTCAGTGCCCTTAAGTGTTTCTTTTGCATCCTGGATTAACGATGCAGGAGTTTTTTGAGAATGGTAATTGCCTGGGTTGTGTACAGGAAGATGACAGCCTGTGCTGCAGAATTAGCACTATATTGTGGACTGATAGTCATCGTGAAGATTGCTGGGTGTATTAGACTTACTCAGAAAGATTATGTGTACAGGCAAAGCTTCTCACTGGGAGTACGGAAGGACTCGAAGCTGTCACCTGACTCCACCTGTAGGCAATAAGCTGAAAGATAAAGTAGAAGACTGATGAAAAAATCTATACATGGGGCGCCTGGCTGGCTCAGTCGGAGTGTGTGACTTTTGATCTTAGGGTTATGAGTTCAAGCCCCACGTTGGGCATAGAGCCTCCTTTATTTTTTTAAGATTTATTTATGTCTTTTAGAGAGATAGAAGAAAGGGAGAGAGGTGAGCAGGGGAGAGGGAGAGGGTAAGAGTGAGGGAGAGAAGCAGACTCCCTGCTGACCACAGAGCCCAACACGGGGCTCCATCCCAGGACCCTGAAATCATGATCTAAGCCGAAATCAAGAGTCAGACACTTAACCAACTGAGCCACCCAGGTGCCCCCCCCGCCTTTAAGATCTATTTATAAGCCTACTTAAAAAAAAAAAATATGTAGACACATTTTAACAGATTGGCAGGCAAGTTGTACAATGAATGTGACATCAAGTTAGTTCTGTGGAACGATAGACATGAACAACTTTCTTAAGGGCCCTGATACTGGAGGCTGGCACAGACAAACTGAACAGCTTATTTAAACATTTGGTCAGTGCCACCTAGGAACCATACATATGATTAATTGACAATATAGGGTACTGCTTTAAGACTTCTCCTAGTAACCACCAGATGAAGAGCCAAACTTCTTAAAGAAAAAAACAGAAGAGGGATTATTCAAAAGTGGTCTGGTATATGTAACCAACTTAACCTCCAGTAAACACCAGAATGGGACTAATGTTAGCAGGGGGAATTAGTGAAATACAAAGGCAAACATCTGACCCTAGTGACAATCAGGTCAGGTCTTTCCTTAACAATAGGCTCCCACTGTCTGAAATTGAAATGCAGCCCTTCCTGCAGGTAGAGAATGGTCTAGTTTTCAGAAGGGCTGCCCTTTAGCCCTGGTTTTGTAATTAGCAAATAATAAAGCAGTTTTTTTTTTTTTTAAGATTTTTATTTATTTATTTAACAGAGATAGAGAGAGAGCACAAGTAGGCAGAGCGGCAGACAGAGGGAGAGGGAGAAGCAGGCTCTCTGCCGAGCGGGGAGCCCGATGTGGGGCTCGATCCCAGGACCCTGGGATCATGACCTGAGCTGAAGGCAGCCGCTTAACCAACTGAGCCACTCAGGCGCCCCAATAATAAAGCAGTCTTAAGAACTCTCCTTATTAGATTAGAATTTCTGTTAAACCATTTTACTGAATTTACCAAAAAAGTTTCTAAAAATGAATGAAAATCTTTTAATGCCCTTATTCAGCTTTTGAGTAGATATTCTTATAAGTTTAGCAGTTGCTTGACATTTATGAAGAGTAGTTGCCCCAAATTTTTAAAAAAGAATTTTAAAGTTTGCTTACTCTCTTGCTCTGTGTTGGGGTCAGTTTTGTGTTTAAAAATATGATTTAGGGGCACCTGGGTGGCTCAGTCGGTTAAGCGTCTGCCTTTGGCTCAGGTCATGATCCCAGGGTCCTGGGATCGAGTTCCGCATCAAGCTCCTTGCTCAGTGAGGAGACTGCTTCTCCCTCTCCCTTTGCCTGCCACTCCCCCTCCTGTGTTCCCTCTCTCTCTCTGACAAATAAATAAAATCTTTTTAAAAATTAATAAAAATAGGGCGCCTGGGTGGCTCAGTTGGTTAAGCGACTGCCTTCAGCTCAGGTCATGATCCTGGAGTCCCTGGATCGAGTCCCACATCGGGCTCCCTGCTCGGCAGGGAGTCTGCTTCTCCCTCTGACCCTCCCCCCTCTCATGTGCTCTCTCTCATTCTCTCTCTCTCAAATAAATAAATAAAATCTTTAAAAAAATAAATAAATAAAATTTAAAAAATTAATAAAAATAAAAGTATTAGTAGGATCTTCCCCCCCCCTTTTTTTTAAGGAGAACCTGCTTAATTCAGACTTATTTGCCAGTAATAATGCCAGTTAGTAGTCTGAACTACATACAGGCATATCTCATTCTATTGTGTTTTGTGGATACTGTGTTGTGTTTTGTTTTGTTTTTTTACCAATTGAAGGTTTGTGGCAACCCTGCATCAAGCAGGTAATTGGTATTATTTTTCCAACAGCATTTGCTCACTTCATGTCTGTCACATTTTGATAATTCTTGCAGTATTTCAAACTTTTCCATTATTATATTTGCTGGTGTGATCTATGATCAGTGATTACAGCTTGTTGAAAGTTCAGATGATGGTTAGCATTTCTGGCACTGATGTATTTTTAAATTAAGGTATGTATGGGGCATGTGGGTGGCTCAGTCAGTTAGGCGTCTGCCTTCCGCTCAGGTCATGATCCCTGGGTCCTGGGATCGAGTCCCAAGTTGGGCTCCCTGCTCAGGGGGGAGTCTCCCTCTCCCTTTGCCCCTCCCCCAACTCATGTCCCTCTCTGTCTCTCTCTCAAATAAGTAAAATCTTTTTTTTTTTTTTAAAGATTTTATTTATTTATTTGAGAGAGAGCACATGATGGGGGGAGGGTCAGAGGGAGAAGCAGACTCCCTGCCGAGCAGGGAGCCCGATGCGGGACTCGATCCAGGGACTCCAGGATCATGACCTGAGCCGAAGGCAGTCGCTTAACCAACTGAGCCACCCAGGCGCCCAAATAAGTAAAATCTTTAAAAAAATTAAGATATGTACATTTTTTTAGAGATAATACTATTGCGTACTTAATAGACTACAGTGTAGTGTAAACATAGCTTTTTTTTTTTTTTTTTTTAAGATTTTATTTATTTGCGAGAGAGAGAGAATGAGAGACAGAGAGCATGAGAGGGAGGAGGGTCAGAGGGAGAAGCAAACTCCCCGCCGAGCAGGGAGCCCGATGTGGGACTCGATCCCGGGACTCCAGGATCATGACCTGAGCTGAAGGCAGTTGCTTAACCAACTGAGCCACCCAGGCGCCCCATAGCTTTTTTTTTTTTTAAGATTGATTTATTTATTTGAGATAGAGTGAGAGAGTGCATGTGCATGGGGGTAGGGGCAGAGAGAGAGGAAGAGGGAGAGAAGCAGGCTCCCTGCTAAGCATGGAGCCTGAAGCTGGGCTTGATCTCACAACCCTGAGATCATGACCTGAGCCAAAATCAAGAGTTGGATGCTTAACTGACTGAGCCACCCAGGCGCCCCTAATCATAGCTTTTATATGCACTGGGAAACCAAAAAACTCATTTGACTCACTTTATGGAAATACTCGCTTTGTTTCCGTGGTCTGGAAACCAAACCCTTGATATCTCAGAGATATGCCTGTGTTGTGGAGCTTTCTTAATTCATAGATACATAGGTACATAGCATTTGAGTATTTCCTGGTGAATGAAGGTCTTTGCTAGCTAGCTGTAATTGACGAGTGATTAGTAGTTAACATGGATTATTTTCATATGAGCAAGTGCTTGAGGGTGTTTAAATTCTTTTTGGACCCTACTATTGATTTACTTATCAGGTCGTAGAATAAAAGTTAAATTTGTAATCAGCTCCTCAGTTATAAATTTGGATTAATGATATCTGAATTAATTGGTGAAGTCTGTTCCACAGGCTTCATGAAGTTTTTTGTTTAAAAGATATTTTGATAATTTAGTCTCCTGGCTGGCCATTCATTTCTTAGGTCCTAATAGCACTGTAGTTCTAAGAAGTGCTGAAATTAACATTCAAGATGTCACTGTCTAGTTACATGAATTGTTATACTAAATGTTAACATGTTAAAATAATCAGATTTAAATCTCATTTAATTTCTAGTTTCTTCTGCTTTCTGCCTGTCACCCAGGAGTTTTGATAAAATAAAAAGATAAACCCTTTTAATGTCAGTTTACCACAAAGTACAAATTAAATGGCACTGTGATGATGGCTGGAATACATTGCAGAAGGAATGTTAGTGGTGATCACAAGAGAAGCAGAATGAAGTCCTGGGGCCTCTGCTGAAGCATTCCTAATAGAAATCTGCCTGCCGTCCATCTGGACCAGAACGTGAAGGGAAGTTCCTGGGGTCTGAGAGGGAATTTATCACCACGTGTCCTTCAGTCCTTTGATCTCGATTTTGGGGAGGGAGGAGGAGAAGCAACTATAAAGAAGAGTGAAAAGAGACCAGGCTGTGGATTTATGTGGTTATTTTTGGTGGGTAATCATGATATTTCCATTACAGGAATGTTAAGAACTCCAATATCTCAAAGGAAAGACTCTGCAAAGGGAATAAAAAAGAATGACTTCTCTGTAGCCACTTGAGGGAAACAGACCAAAAGAGCAAATTTTTAAAAACTTTAGAATGTGTTTTGTTATGGGAAGTTTGAAAGCAATTCCCTTGAGTCTTGGGTAGTAAAATAGATCATTCACCAACTACCTTTAAAGCACTGGCTGTCTGCCAAGTCCTGTGCTAGATGCTTGGTATTCACCGATAAGCAAAAATACGGACTGCTCTTTGAACTTTAGAGTTAATCACGCTCAGAAATGTTTGATCACAAACTGAAGTGACATTGTCTAGGAAAAGAACGTCAGTCAAGTGATGCATTTGACAGAAAACCTTGATATGGACACGGTGGGCAGGGGTGTATTAGGGAAGGCTGCCCTGATCTCTGAAGAATGCGTAGGAGTTAACTAGGCATTGGGAAGGGCATTTCAGATTGAGGGAACGACATGTACAAACACTCTGTATCAAGAGGGAGTGAGGTGTTTAAAGAATTGCAGTTAGGCCAGTGGTGCAGAGGTACAGCCTGAAGTGAGGTCAGTGGGGCCAGACCATAGAGGTCCTTGTCAGCCATGGTCTTTGGCATTGGGTCTTTGTTTCTTTGCTTCTTGGTTATTTATTTTTTAACTTCTTTATTGTGGAAAGTTTCAAACGTACACAGAAGAGAGACTAGTATAATACACTCAGTGTACTCATCTAGCTTTTATCAGCCCACAGCCAATCTTGTTTCATTTATATTTTCACCCATCTGATTATAGTTTTGATTCTTAAAGTAATGGGAGTCATTTGAAGAAGTTTTTTTTTTTTTTTTTTAAGATTTCATCCATTTATTTGACAGAGACAGAGCGAGTGAGCACAAGCGGGGAGCAGGAGAGGGAGAAGTGGGCTCACAGGGCAATGGCAGAATCAGGGCTGGGCTTTGATCTGGTAGTTATTTCCATTGTGAAGACGATTGTGGAGGCAGGAATAATTTTTCTGGCATTTTAAAAGACTGGTAGCTAAACTAATTTTGAACTGGACATGTGAGCGTTGTAAATGTGCAATTACTAAAAATATGTGCTGATCAGAACTCTCTCACCTAGCCATGTTTAATACATCTATTTTGGGCCCTCTTTTCCCACTGCCAAGACTCCCTAATCTCCCACGACTGCTGAGTTTGCTTCTTACCCTTAAATGACAAGCCTGGTTCCCTCACTCCTTTTATTGGGCAAGGATAAAAACAGTTATTTTTCAGTGCTGTGGGCGGATAAGGAGTTCAGTCTGCTCTTTGTGTTTTTCTTTCTCTGGTTATTTGCAACTTTTGCTGCTCTGTCTTACATAGCTACCTTCCTCTAGTGGAAGTGACGAAACGCTAGTACTTGTTAACTTGCAGAAGGACCCAAGTAACCCTTTATCCTTGTTAAGGTGAGTATGTGGATCTGGAGGACTCCCAGGCTCTGCTGGCTTAGAACAGAATGAACCTTGGTAGGCTGCTGGCATGTAATGCAGCCACATAGTTCATAAACCAGCTACAAACGTCTGTCAGCTTTTGGTTCCTTAGAAAAATGAAGAGGAAGATGATATTCTTGCTGGTATTCTTTGAGTATTGTGATTAATCATTATCATATACTGAGCATGTTTTGCAAATGGAGACCATGTGCTATAGAACCGAAGCTACAAGCGTAATTTGCTCTTTATACAGACACAGACTCCCGGGATTCTCATTATGAGTGTTCGCTAATGGTGGGTAGTGCTACAGCATTCGGCCGGAGTCGGTGTGGGGGAAGTCAGGTGTGTAGTTGAGGTCTGAGTTACCCTCCTTAAAGCACAGTTTCTTCACGTGTAAAATAGAAGTACATCCACTAATAGCATCTAATTCCTAGGGTTATTATGAGAATTAAATAAGATTATATGCACAGCATTTAGGACATTTTAAATTGCTCGACATATTACAACTGTTACTAATAATTCTTTAAGCTTAGATTGAACCTTTACTGATCCTTTAATCTAGCAATTGTGTTTTAAAATATATCCAGTACCTTTAAAAAATATTTTATACCTTTTTAATAGACTTTATTTTTATAGAGCAGTTTTAGGTTCACAACAAAATCAAGTGGCAAGTACAGAAAGTGCCTGTATGCCTTCTGCCCCCACATACTTAAAACCTTCCCCAATGTCAGCACCCCCCACCCGAGTGGTACGTGTGTTAGAGACAGTGATCCTACATTGACACATCATTAGCACCCCAAATCCATACTTTATAGTAGGGTTCACTCTTGGTCTTGTACATTCTGTGGATTTTGACAAATATATAATGACATGTATCACCATTATAGTATCATACAGAATAGTTTCCCTGCCCTAAAAGTCCTCTGTGCTCCTGTTGTTCATCCTTCCCTGCCCCCACCCCCTGGCAACTGTTCATCTTTTTACTGTCTCCATAGTTTTGCCTTTTCCAGTATGTCATATAGTTGGAATCATAACAGTATGTAGCCTTTTCAGATTGGCTTCTTTCACTTAGCAATATGTTATGCCTTTGCATGGTTTGATAGCTCATTTCTTTTTAGTGCTGAAGAACATTCCACTGTCTGCATGTACCACCGTATGTTTATCCATTCACCTATTGAAGGACACCTTGATTGCTTCCACGTTTTGGTAATCCTGAATAAAGCTGTTGTAAATGTTTGTGTGCAGGTTTTTGTGTGATCATGTTTTCAACTCCTTTGGGTGAATATGAAGGAGCACAATTGCTGAATTGTATGGTAAGAGGAAGTTTAATTTTTTAAGAAACCACCAAATTGTCTTCCAAAGTGGCTTATACCATTTTGCATTCCCACCAACAGTGAGAGAGTTCCTCTTGCTCCAACTCCTTCCCAGCATTTGGTGTCAGTGTTGTGTATTCTGACACCAAGTGGATTTTGGCCATTCCCATAGGTGTGTAGTGGTAGCTCATTGTTGTTTTAATGTGCAATTCCCTATTGACATACAGGGTTGAGCATCTTTTCATATGTTTATTTGCCATCTGTATATCTTCTTTGGTGAGGTGTCTGTTAGGTCTTTTACCCATTTTTTTTTTAGATTTTATTTTTAAGTAATCTCTCCACCCATCATGGGGCTTGAACTTACAACCCCGAGATCAAGAGTCTCATGCTCCACTGGCTGAGCTAGCCAGGCCCCCCTCTTTTTACCCATTTTAAAATCAGGTTACTTATTTTCTTCTTGCGAGTTTTAAGAGTTCTTTTGGATGAGTCCTTTATCACATATGGCTTTTGTAAATGTTTTCTCCCAGTCTGTGACTTGTTTTCTCATTCTCTTGATATTCAGTATATTTTTACTTACTTTCTGGGAGAAAAAGTCTACTTATTTGAGTTTTCTGTGAGGTGAGGGGAGGAGGAGGAAATAGGAGTTTAATATTTCCCATTCTTTAGCATTCTGTTTCCTTCAGAATTTAGGTAATTATTAGGACATTCTTAAAAGTAGTTTTTACACTTTATACCCAGTAGGATAGCTATAATTTTTAAAATGGAAAATAACAAGTTAGGATGTGGAGAAATTGGAAACCTGTACATTGCTGGTGGAAATGTAAAATTGGTCAGTCACTGTGGAAACAGTTTGGTGATTCCTTAAAAAGTCAAATGTAAGAATTATATTTGACTCAGCAATTCCATTCCTAGATACCTGAAAGAATTGAAAACAGGTACTCAAACAAATATTTGTACACAAATGTTCAGCACTGTTCATGATTGCCAGAGATAAAAACAGCCAGATGTTTATCAATGAATGGATAAACAAATTGTGGTATATACATATAATGGACTAGTATTCCGCATAAAAAAGAATGAAGTTCTGATCCATGCTGATACAGTGTGGATGAACCTCAGAAACATACTAAGTGAAAGAAGCCAGACTTTTTGGCCACATATGATTCCATTTATATAAAATACGCAAATAGGTAAATCTGTAGATGCAGAAAGCAAGATCTAAGGTCCTGGATGAGGAATAACTGCTTAATGGGTATGAGATTTTATTTTGGGGTGATAAAGATTTTGGAATTAGATGGAGGTAGTAGTTTCATGACATTGTGAATGTACTAAATGCCACTGACTTGTTCACTTTAAGATGGTTAATTTTAGGGGCACCTGGTTGGCTCAGTTGGAAGAGCATGTGACTCTATCTTATAGATGAGTTCAAACCCCATGATGGGTGTAGAGATTACTTAAATAAATAAAAACTTTAAAAAATTAAATAAAAACTAAAAAAATTATGTTGTGTGTATTTCACCTCAGGTGTTTTTTTTAGGAAAGCTAGTTTCAAGGGGTGCCTGCGTGGCTCAGTCGGTTAAGCTGCTGCCTTCCGCTCAGGTCATGATCTCGGAGTCCTGAGATCGAGCCCCACGTTGGGCTCCTTGCTCAGCGGGGAGTCTGCTTCTCCCTCTTTCTCTCCCTCTGCCTGCTCGTGCTCTCTCTCAAATAAATAAATAAAGTCTAAAAAAAAAGAAAAAGAAAAGCTAGTTTTAAGCTTACAGTAATTTTTTTTTTTAAAGATTTTATTTATTTATTTGACAGAGACAGTGAGAGCAGGATCACAAGCAGGGGGAGAGGGAGAGGGAGAAGCAGGCTTCCCGCAGAGCAGGGAGCCTGACGCGGGGCTCGATCCCAGGACCCTGGGATCATGACCTGAGCCGAAGGCAGACGCTTAACGACTGAGCCACCCAGGCGCCCCAAGCTTACAATAATTTTTAAAAAGTATTCTCAAAAGTTTTTCTTTTAGAGTGTTCTGTTATTAAATGGCAACGTATAATTCATTATAATTTCATGAATAAAAAGGCTTTGTTTTCTACATACTTCATTGGGTGGGTGTTGTGAGGGTATTTCATTCTCTAAATGCCTTGAAGTACAATTGAGAGACAAATTTAGGATCAAATTGTTGAAGTTAAAAGTTTTAGAGGCACTACAAAAATGTGGCCAAATTAATTGTTCAGGAATGATGCTTTTCCCAGGGTAGGGCAAAGTACTTTTTGTTTTGGTCTTTTAACAGTGGAAAAAAGGAATGTTAAGAATAATTTATAATTTTGGTTTTCTTTAAGAAAAAGATTTATGAGAGCTTGCATTAAAAATATATGAAACAGGGGTGCCTGGGTAGTTCAGTAGGTTAAGCGTCCAACTCTTGGTTTTGACTCAGGTCATGATCTTGTGGTCATGGGTTCGAGCCCTGCATTGGGTTCCACACTCAGCAGAGAGTCTGTTTGAGATTCTCTCTCTCCCTCTCCCCTTGCTTGAGAGCACATGCTCTCTCTCTCTCTCTCAAATAAATAAATAAATAAATCTTTTTAAAAATATATGAAACAGATCAGCTAAAAAAATTTTTTTTAAAGATTTTATTTATTTATTTGAGAGAGAGAGAGGGAGAAACAGACTCCCCGCTGAGCAGAGAGCCTGATGTGGGGGGTGCATCCCAGGACCCTGAGATCATGACCCAAGCTGAAGGCAGTTGCTTAACTGACTGAGCCACCCAGGCACCCCTAAAAATTTTTAAAAGATCAGTAGGAGAGATATTCCAAGAATGGGCAGTTGTCCACTAAATCTAGCTCTCTTATGGGTTAGCTAAAAAGAAAGAGGAAAATATGATAGGACTAATGGCTTTTTAGTGACTGATAAAGAACAAATAAAAGTTGGTCTAGAAATGGACTTTTCCATTAAAATGTAATGTAAAGATGCATTTATTGAGTAAATTCTATTGGCAATGTCTTTAAATGTGGTTTGTAGAGGATTCAGAATTGTTCATTTGGTCATTTTATAGCATTTAATGCGCTCTTAAAATTAGAAAAATTTTTTAAAGATTTTATTGATTGAGAGAGAGAGAGAGAGAGAGTGTGTGTGTGTGTGTGTGTGTGTGTGAGTGAGAGCAGGGGGAGGGACAGAGGGAGAGGGAAGGAATCCTAGCCCAACACAGGGCTTGATCCCACGACCCTGAGATGATGGCCTGAGCCGAAATCAACAGTTGGATGCCCAACCAACCGAGCCACCCAGGTACCCCAAAATTAAATTTTTAAAAAAGTTTTTATTTAAGTAATCTCTACACCCAGTGTGGGGCTGGAACTCATGACCCTGAGATCATGAGTTGCATGCTTTTCTGACTGAGCCAGCCATGTGCCCCAAAATTAAATTTATTTTTGAATAGGCAATACATTTACATGGTTTAAAACTCAAAAGGCACAACTGGGATACAGTGAAAATTCCCTTTCCCATACTTGTCCCCCCCAGTTACCCAGTTTCCTTCCCCACAGACATCCAGTGTTACCAGTTTCTTATGATTTCCTATAATAGTTGTTTGATTACATAAGATTCATTTATATTAATTTTCTATAGAGTTGAAATAATTAAAACATTTTTGTCTATAATGAACTCTTGCTCTTCACCTTTACTCCTGTTTATTCTGAGTCTTAGAGCAATGGATTGTCTTCAGGTAAAGAACTCTCAGCCAAGATTTCTCAGTCTTAATGCATTTGCTACCTAGTTTTTTCTGATTTCTAGTGATACCCTCCATCTTCCTAAATAATGTAATGAATGAAATGTAATGAAGTGTAATTTGTGGTAGAATAAAACATTTCGACAGTTCGATTATGTTAGAAATTTGTGAAATATAATATTTGAAATTACATAAAAATTATCTTTCTATCTTAATTTTCTCATATATAGTTAAATATTTGGTTTATTCCTGGGACACCATGTATGTTTGACCCCTTTTTTGTTTTCCTTTTCTTCTAAGGTTTTATTTATTTATTTGAGAGAGAGAGAACATGAGCAGGGCCAGGGAGGGGCCAGAGGGAGAGGGAGAAGCAGACTCCTTGCTGAGCAGGGAGCCCAATTTGGGGCTCAATCCCAGGAATCTGAGATCATGACCCGAGCTGAAGGTAGATGCTTACCCGACTGAGCCACCCAGGCGCCCTTGTTTTCATTTTTGTAAGAATGATAAGCTGGAATTCATACATATGTGGTCAGCATTGCAGAAGAATAGTTATTTGTGACCTGCCTGCCCTTGCTTACTGCTCATCTGACCCCACCATAAAGTGAGGCTTTCTGGTACATCTGCTCATGGCTATAGTTGGGCAGCTGTAGCCATGGTGTAAATCATCATGGTTTACAATACATTGGCGTAAGGTAAAAATTGCTTTTTTACTAAAAATAATTTCCTCTTAATCATTTGATTGTGCTTATGTGTGGCTTTAATACTATTTTAATAGTAATCTGTAAAAATTTGGTGTGACTTCTTTGAAATAAACAGTAGAATAGTTAGGAGTCCATTTTAACAGTGACAAAAAATAATAAACTGAATAGGCAAGATCTGTGCAAAGAAAACTTAAAATGTCACTGAGAGGACTTGAATAAATTGAAAAATGTACCATATTCCTAGGCAGGAAGGTTCAGCATCATAAGATGTCAATTCCTGCTAAGTTAATCTATAAGTTAAACTTGTTCCTTGTAGAAATTATAAGTGTTTTATTTAAACCATTCAAGTGATTTCTGAGGGTCAAATGGATAAACAAACATGGAAGAGTAGCCAGTAAAATTCTGAAACAGAAGAATGAAGGGTGGGAGTGATGATGTCTAGTCCACTTAAACCATGTGGCGAAGCTATGATACTTAATATAGAATGCTTGGAATTTGGATTGGGAGTAGGCAAATGAATCAGTACAAAAGAATAGATAATCCAGAATAAATTGGCAGGTTATCTAGAAAAAAAATTGGATTCTTTTCTTATGTTTATATGAGAATAATTTCCATTGTAGATAGGAAGTATAAACATTTAAAAAACTAAAACCATAAATTTCTGTAAGAAGACATGAGGTCATTTTGTTACAGTTGTGGATGGGGCAGGACCTTCTAATTATGCCATTTAATTCAAGTCAGAAGAGATTTGAAAGACAGCCTACATTAAGTGGAAAACTACACCTTGTTAATGAATTAGAAGACATTACGGTTCTTACCAAATTAAATCTCAGCAGGTTTTTAAGAATAAATTAATTCCCAAATATATATGGAAGTACATGCCTAAAAATAACCAAGACATTAAAAAAAATGTTATTGCAAATTTCAAATCTGGGGGTGCCTGGGTGGCTCAGGCGGTTAAGCATCTGACTCTTGACTCTTGATTTCAGCTCAGATCATGATCTCAGGGTAGTGAGATCCAGCCCTGTGTGGGGCTCTGCGCTCAGTGGGGAGTCACTTCTCTCCTTCTCCCTCTCTCCCTCTGCCCCCCCCCCAACTTGTGTGTGCTCATGCATATGTGCATTCACGCTCTCTCAAAAATAATATTCTAAAAAAAAGAAAAAAATTTCAAATCTGTACAAAAGTAGACTGGGGAGTATAATGAGCCCGCATGGATCTCTCATTTAGTTTCAGCTGTTACTAACTCATGGCCAGTTTTGCTTCATGTGTATCCCTAACTACTTCTCCCCTCCTCTATTATCTGGTCAAGTCTTAGACATCATATAACTTTATCCATTAATGTTTAGTAAGTACCTCTGAAAGAGAGCACTCTCTTTTAGAAACCCCCCATAATAGGAAAGACAAGTTTTCCCCTCAGTGTACCATTATTCCCCAAAGTAATGAGTTAATGTACATCAAGGATGTTCAATCCATGAGTTCATCATATTGATTTTTGACCTGTAGGAGCCTCTTCAAGTTAATTCCTGAGTCCCATTTATATTTATTTAACTAAATATTAGCAACTTGAATCCACCAGTATACAAAAAGAGTAATAGACCATGACTGTGTAACTGGGTTTGTTCCAGAAATGCAAGGCTGATTTAACATTTGAAAATCAATCAATGTAATCCACTACATTAACAGACTGAAAAAGAAAAACTATATCATAATATCAGATTTAGAAAAAGCATTTGACATTATGATAAAAAACCTCATTTATGATAAAAAGCCTCAGCAAACTAGGAATGGATAGGAACTTCCTCAACATGATAATGGGGGTTAACTCAAGACAGCTACCATTGGGCGCCTGGGTGGCTCAGTCGTTAAGCGTTTGCCTTCGGCTCAGGTCATGATCCCAGGGTCCTGGGATCGAGTCCCACATCGGGCTCCCTCCTCGGGGGGAAGCCTGTTTCTCCCTCTCCCCCTCCCGCTGCTTGTGTTCCTGCTCTCGCTGTCTCTGTCTCTGTCAAATAAATAAATAAAATCTTTAAAAAAAAAAAAAAGACAGCTACCATTATCCTTTAATATGTATATATTATATAACATGTTATATAATATATATAATAAAAAATATTTTTTTTTATTTTTTAAAGATTTTATTTATTTATTTTAGAGAGTGTGAGCAGGGAGAGGGACAGAGGGACAGAGAATCCCAAGCAGAGTCTGCTGAGCGCAGAGCTCAACTTGGGACTCAATCTCACGACCCCAAGATTATGACTTGAGCTGAAATTAGGAGTCAGATGCCCAATTGACTGAGCCACCCAGATGGCCCTATACTTTAGTATTGAAAAAATAAATTCATTCCCCCTAACATGGTGACCCGGACAAGGGTGTCTATTCTTACCACTTCTGTTAATCATTGTTCTGGAAGTCCTATCCAGTACAGTAAGGCAAAAATGAATGAATGAATGATACATAAATTAGAGAGGAAGTAAAACTCTTTATTTGCAGATGACTTGATCATCTATGTAGAAAATCCTAAGGAATCTATCAAAAAGTTACTAGAACTATTAAGTGGTTTTAGTGGGGGCACAGGATAATAAGGTCAATATGCAGAAATCAGTGTGTTTGTGTATAGTAGCAATTAACAGAAATTGAAATTTTAAGAATACCATTTAAAAGAGCATCCAACCCCCCCCCCCAAAAATAAAAGAGCATCAGAAGATAATGCAGGACAGGAATTGGCAAATGATGACTCATTTTTTAAAAAAAATTTTTTTTTTTTTTTTTTTTTTCTCTTTTAGAGAGAGTGAGGGGGAAGGAGGGGATGGGCAGAGGGAAAGGGAGGGAGAAAATCTTTTTTTTAATTTAAATTCAATTAATTATTTAGTGATTATACATATAGTGTATTATTAGTTTCAGAGCTAGAGTTTAGTGATTCATCAGTCTTATACCCAGTGCTCATTCCATCAAGTGCCCTCCTTAATGCCCATCACCCAGTTACCCCACCCCCCAGCAACCCTCAATTTGTTTCCTCCAGTTAAGAGTCTCTTATGGTTTGTCTCCTTCTCTGATTTCACCTGGGAGGGAGAGAATCTTAAGCAGGCTCCATGCCCAGCACCTGAGCCCAATGCAGGGCTTGATCCCACAACTCTGAGATCATGACCTGAGCCAAAATCAAGAGTCGGATGCTTAACCAACTGAGCCACCCAGGAGCCTCTGTAAATACAGCTTTCTTGAATCACAGCCACATTCATTTATGTATGTCTCTGACTGCTGTGCTGCAATGGTAGAGCTGGATAGTTGCGATAGAGTATACATACAGCCCACAGAGCTTAAATATTTACTTTTTGGCTGTTTATAGAAAAAGTTTGCCAACCCCTGACATAGAACTTTATGATCTCAAGGAAGGGGAGGATTTCTTACACAAGAAACAGAAAACATTAACCATAAGGGGAAAAAAAAGTCTTCATCAAAATAATAACTTGTGTTCATCAAAAGATGTAAAAGAATGAATGAAAAGAGAAGTCCTCAAAAATGGGAGAGGTCGCCTGGGTGGCTCAGTCGGTTAAGCGTCTGCCTTCAGCTCAGGTCATGATCCCAGGGTCCTGGGATCGAGTCCCACATCGGGCTCCCTGCTCTGCAGGGAGCCTGCTTCTCTCTCTTTTCTGTCTCTCTCTCTGTGTCTCATGAATAAATAAATAAAATCTTTAAAAAAAAAGAATGGGAGAAAATATTTGAATATCTAACAAAAATCTATAAAGAATTCCTACCAATCGGAAAAGAACACGGTAGAAAAATGGACCCTAAACTTGATTGATTGATCAAGCCTGTGATAGAAGTAGAAACCCAGATGGCCTGAGAACATTTTTTAAAGTACTCAGCCTCATTAGTAATCAAAGGAATGCAGAAAACCCCACAATGACATACTATTAAACACTCACCAAAGAGAACACTCAGCCATTATGGAGAACAGTGTGGAGGTTCCTCCAAAAATTGAACTACACTATGGTCCAACAGTCCTATTTCTGGGTGCATCTGAAGGAAATGAAATGAGTGTCTCGAAGAGATAACTGCCACCCCCATCTTCATCGTGGCATTATTCACAGTATTCACATGCACTCACACACACATATTATTCAGCTATAAAAAGAAGGAAATCCTGCCATTTGTAACAACTATGGGTAAGCTTGAGGGCATTATGCTAAGTGAAATAAGTCTGACAGGGGAAGACAAATACCGTATGATCTCACTTATATGTGGAATCTAAAAGAGTCGAACTCAGAAACAGAGTGGAATGGTGATTACCAGAGTCTGGGGGTGGGGGAAATGGGGAGATGTTGATCTAAAGTATAAACTTTAGTTTCCTTTTTTTTTTTTTTTTAAGTAATCTTTATCCCCAACTTGGGGCTCGAACTCATGACCCAGAGGCCGAGAGTCATATACCCTATTGACTGAGCCAGCTAGGCACCCAAACTTTAAGCTATAAAATGAAGTTCTGGAAATCTGATGTATAACATGGTGACTGTAGTTAGTAATACTGTGTTGCATACTTGAAATTGAATATTCTCACCACATACACAAAATGGTAACTATATTAAGTGATGGATGTATTTAACTAACTTTATTGTGGTAATCATTTTACAATATATATGAGTATCAAATCATTATGTCATACCCTGTAAATTTATACAGTTTTTTTCATCAGTACATAGTAAATAAACATTACCTTATTAAAGCTGAGGGGAAAAGCAGTCATCCAACTGGCCAAAAAAAGAATTATACAGTTAATTACATAAAAATAGAAAGCTTCTACATGGCAAAATCACCATAAAGTCAAATCAACAATCACCAGGCTAATTTACTTAATACATGAAGAGCTTCTCCAATCATTGAGAAAAAAACCAGTAACCCAATAGAAAAATTGGCAGAGGATATGAAAAGGAAATAAAAGTGACTCTCAAATACATGAAAGATGTGTCACCTCTCTTATAATAAGAGAAATGCAAATTGGAAACTAAAAGAAGATGCCATGTTTCACCTGTCAGATCAGCCAGTGTTAAAAAGTTGGATAATACCATGTGTTGGCAAGAACGTGAGGGAACAGTCAATCTCATATGCTACTGGCAGGCATATAAACTGGTACAACCTCTATGGAAGGCAAAGTGTCAGCATTTATTAAAATTACAAATGTGTCTTATCTTTGACATAGCAGTTCCTAGGTTCTATAAAAAAAAATAGCTTTATCATCATACAAATGAACTCTCTGTTGTCAAATCCAGTGGTCAGTTCTTACTGGTCTGCCTCTTACTTGACCTCTTAGTGGCATTTAACCCGGTTGATCATTCCCTCCTCTTTCAAACACTTCGCTTGGCTTCTTGCATGCCCCACTGCTTGGTTTTCTTTTGCACTTACTGTTGGTTCCTTCTTGGATTCCTTTGTGTATCCTGCAAAATATTGAAGAGCCCCAGGGGTCAGGCCAGGAGTGCTCCAGACTTTCTAAGTGATCTTGTCCAGCCCAAATTCTGCACACTGCTAGATGTTAATCTCCAGCTCTGACCTCTTTGCTGAACAGCAGACTCATCTCTCCCAACTGCCTTCTCAGCAGCTCCATCTGTGTGTTGGATAGGCAGCTCAGACTTAACATGTGCAAAAGCTGAATTCCTGGTATTACCTGCCAAATCTGCTCCTCCTGTTGTTTTCCCATTTTGTCCATTTGCTCAGGTCTAGGAACTGAAGTCATCCTTGACTTCCTTCTTTTTCTCATAGCCCTTATCAAGAATTCTCTTGGCTCTACCTTTAGAAGAAGAGTCAGAATGTTACCACTTCTCACTCTCCCCCCTGTTACGCCTTTAGTCTAAAACCATTTTTGGGGCGCCTGGGTGGCTCAGTTGGTTAAGCGACTGCCTTCGGCTCGGGTCATGATCCTGGAGTCCCGGGATCGAGTCCCGCATCGGGCTCCCTGCTCAGCGAGGAGCCTGCTTCTCCCTCTGACCCTCCCCCCTCTCATGTACTCTCTCTCATTCTCGCTCTCTCAAATAAATAAATAAATCTTTAAAAAAAAAAAAACACCATTTTTACTTCTCTCCTTGGACTATCAGAGATCCTCCTAACAGTCTTATCCCACCCTTGTTGGACCTTGCAATCTATTCTCCATGCTGTCCTTCAGTGACTGTGTTCCAGATGTTTGCTTAGAACCCCTCAGGGGCATTCTTCTTCACTTGGGGTTAGATCCCAAGGTTTACCTCCTTAGCTAGTTCTGTGAAGTGACCTGTCCCCCTCCTCCTGCTCTTTCCTTTGCTTATTATTCTGCTCTAGCCACTTCTTACTCTGACCTCGTGGCCTCAGGGCAGGATCCTTGTCTCTGAGGGTACCTTTCCCTAGAGAACCAAAGACTTGTTTTCCTCACTTCAGTCAGATCTGTGCTCAAACATCCCCTCTTAGGAGACCTTCCCTGACCTCCCTGTCTAAAAGAGTACTCTGTTAATTTCTGCTTCCTTATTTGGTCTTATTTTTCTTGTTAGTACTTTTGACCACCTGACTTTGTTTTTGTGTATTGTCTGTCTTCTTCCATTAGATTGTACATTCCAAAAGAACAGGGCCTTTGTTTTGCTTATTGCTGTATCCACGGTGCCTAGAACAGTGATTGGCACTGAGTAGATATTCAGTGAGTATTAGTTGAATGAATGAGTGAATGAATGTATGAATTCTGCCAATATATTTACATTTGGGAAGTGATTCATATATAGGGCTGTTTATGATAGCATTGTTTTAATAGCAGAAATTGGCAATACCCAAAACGTCCATCAAGAGGTCTGATTAAATAAGTTGTGGTACAACCATATAATACAATCCCCAGTGGGGATATGTATGATTTCATTTATATGAAGAAGAGGCAAAACTAATCTATGATGGTATAAATCACAACAGCAATTGCCTCTGGGTTGGGGGCATTGACAGGAAAGAGTCACAGGGAGCTTTCTGGGGAGATGGAAACATGTATCCTTACAGGAGTGTGTGTGGGATCAGGCGCATGCGTTAGTCAGACTCATTGACCTGTACCCTGACAATCTATAAATTCCAGTGAATGTGAATTATAATTCAGTTACAACAAAATGCATTTTCTAAAAACTAAAAACGAACAAATGAATTTATGTAGCAAGCTAGTGGCATAATCATACAGAAAATAAATCTTTCATGTGACTTTAAAGCAGTGTTTTGATTGAACATCTCTAGTGAGATCTATCCTTAGGCTAAGAACTACAAAGAAACCTTGAACTGTAGTTAGTGGTTTTATGGTTAATAGTGCTATTAACTTGAAACTATTGAATTATATTACAGGACAACTCAGATAATTATATTAATGTTATTTTCAGCATAAAAATATATAAGCATAAAATCCAAGAATTTAAAAGCTCAGAACTGTTTTTTTAAGATTTTATTTTTAAGTAATCTCTGCACCCAATGTGGGGCTTGAACTCGCAACCCTGAGATCAAGAGTTGCATGCTCCATCGACTGAGCCAGCCAGGTGCCCCAAAAGCTCAGTAACTTTTTTTTTTTTTTGTAAGATTTTATTTATTTGAGAGAGAGTGCATACACAGGAGAGCAAGAGAGCACAAGCAGGGGGAGGGGCAGAGGGAGAGGGAGAAGCAGGCTCTATCCCAGGACCCCAGGGATCATGTGCTGAGCCGAAGGCAGATGCTTAACTGAGCCACCCAGGTGCCCCAAAAGCTCAGTAACTTTCAATCTGAAATGGAAATATCAGTATAACCCATAATTCATTTTTCTCTTCAATTATTCTCTATTGTTTTTGTTCTAATAATACATATTTCCTATCTGCCATTGAAAAGCCTCAGAAGCGATGACAACACAACAGCACCAGTACCTAAATCGAGGTCTCTAAATATCATTTCCCACTAAGAACCAGGGCTCCTTAGAGAAACAGCTGAATTCACATCTGGGGCAGGCAGTGCTTACAATGAGTCTGAGATGTTACAGTGACAAAAAAGCAAGACAGCAGCTATTAAAGATTTATGTCAAAAAGGTATGAGATAAACAAGATTTGTAAAGCATTACTGGTAGAATATATGTGGTAGGCATATGGGTGGTTACTGTACAATTCTTTCAATTTAGCTGTATGTTTGATAATTTTTATAATTAAGTGCTGGATGAAAAAAGAGACAGGAGCCAACCTGAAGTAGCTCTTGCTAGTTAAAGGTGGGAGCATCAAAAGACTAATGACTGCAGTCAGTTGAAACCCAGGAAGTATTAAAATTTACTAGGTAGTGATCCAACAGTTACAACAAAATATTAGGAGATTGCTTGCACACTATCTCATTTTTCTACAAATTAGTAAATTAGGAGGGAAAAAAAGCATTTATCTTGCCTTTTCTATATTAGGGTAATCAGCCAGTGGGGAAGTTTCTTCATCGTGGAAATTTCAACTAATATATATAAAAGGGACAGTGGAATTAGAAAATTATCATTCGCATTCCCTAATGCAATTACGGATGTAGATGGGTGTCATTAATAGATGCTAAAGCCAGTAAAAGAAAGGCTGATGGTAAGCTCTGTCATGGACAGATCATATGATAGTACCTGACACCAGTTTTGTCTCATCACTGAAGGTGATGTCAGATCTTATTATCTGACAGTGCGATGCTGTAGCAAGTATGTGGCCCCGGCAGTGAAGTTTTTTTGCCAAAACAAATCCAAACCTCATTAGGCTTCAAGATCTACCCACCTGGGTACAGGAACTATGGGAGAGTGAGGACCAAGTTGAATACTACCACTGAGGGAAGGCATTAGCAAATGCAGGAATGTGGGAAATACTGCACGGTAAATAAATGATCTGTTTTCGTTAACAAATAAATGGCTTGAAAACAATGGGTCAGGAGGGGCAACTGTTTAGACCAAGGCTTACAAGTCATATCAACCAAATGCAGTGTGTGGGCTTGGTTGGGATCTTCATTTAAATAAACCAGTTGTAAAATAACATTTTTTAAACAATTGGAGAAATTTGAATATGGCCTGCTTAGTAGATGATTATAAGGAATTGTTCATTTGCTAGGTATAATAATGACATTGTGGTTATATATATTTTTAAAGATTTATTTATTTTTTTTTTAAAGATTTTATTTATTTATTTGACAGAGAGAGGCACAGCGAGAGAGGGAACACAAGCAGGGGGAGTGGGAGAGGGAGAAGCAGGCTTCCCGCCGAGCAGGGAGCCCAATGTGGGGCTTGATCCCAGGACCCTGAGACCATGACCTGAGCTGAAGGCAGACGCTTAACGACTGAGCCACCCAGGCACCCCAAGATTTATTTATTTTAGAGAGAGAAGAGAGAGTGTGTGCATGTGTGAGTCGGGAGAGGGGCAGAAGGAGAGGGAGCGAATCTCAAGGGGACTTATTGAGCTGGGGGGGGGGGTGCCTGAAGCAGGGCTCACTCTCCTGACTGTGAGATCATGACTTGAGCCGAAATCCAGAGTTGGACCCTTAACTGACTGAGCCACCCAGGTGCCCCATGATCATATTTTTTAAAAGTCCTTATCTCTTAATGATAATGTAACTGAAGTATTTAGTGATGAAATATATTGATATCTGGGATTTTCTTTAAAATACTCTAGGAGTGGGGTATAGGTAAATAAAATGATAGGCAAAATGTTAATTACTAAAGCTGGGTAATGAATACTTGGAGATTCATTATATTTTTCCTCTATTTTTGTTTGGAATTTTCTAAAATAAAGGAGCTTTTAAAACTACCACATGTGGGGCGTCTGGGTAGCTCAGTCGTTAAGCGTCTGCCTTCGGCTCGGGTCACGATCCCAGAGTCCTGGGATCGAACCCCGCATCGGGCTCCCTGCTCCGCGGGAAGCCTGCTTCTCCCTCTCCCACTCCCCCTGCTTGTGTTCCCTGTCTCACTGTGTCTCTCTCTGTCAAATAAATAAATAAAATAAAAAAGATTTTATTTAAAGCAAATCCCAGATATCAATATATTTCATCACTCAATACTTCAGTTACATTATCATTAAGAGATAAGCACTTTTAAAAAGTATCATGAGGCACCTGGGTGGCTCAGTCAGTTAAGGGTCCAACTCTGGATTTCGGCTCAAGTCATGATCTCACAGTCAGGAGAGTAGCCCTGCTTAAGGCTTCCCCCCTTCCCTGGCTCAATGAGAAGTCCCCTTGAGATTCGCTCCCTCTCCTTCTGTCCCTCTCCTGACTCACACATGCACGCACTCTCTCTTCTCTCTCTAAAATAAATAAATCTTTAAAAAAATATATAACCACAATGTCATTATTAAACACAAGCAGGGGGAGTGGGAGAGGGAGAAGCAGGCTTCCCGCCGAGCAGGGAGCCCGATGCGGGGCTCGATCCCAGGACCCTGGGATCATGACCCGAGCTGAAGGCAGAGGCCCAACCGACTGAACCATGCAGGCTCCCCAAATAAAATCTTAAAAAAAAAATAAAACTACCACATGGTCATTAAAAGAAAAAAGAGGAGGCTCTTTGGTATGTAGTGATGAGATGATTTCTGCGATTTAAGTGAAAAACTAAGGACAGTGTGTGTGATGGCTTACTATTTGAGGTAACAAGAGGAAAAAATAATAAATGTATCTATTTATACTCATATAAATAGATATCTCAAGAAGCCTTCATAAGAAGCTCCTCTGGGGACAGACTTAGGAGAGAAGGCTTACTTTTCACAGAATGTCCTTTTGTACCTTTTTAACAAGTGCAGTGTGTACTATTGAAAAAAATAGGTTATAAAAGAAGAAGAAAATTAGGAACCACTCTTCCAGGCACACACACCTGTGTAAATTTAGAACAATAGAATGTTAATGCTGGTGGGGATTTCGAGAGATTATTTGAACAACCTCATTTTAAAACTGAGGAAGTTGAAGTCTGGATATTTTTTTTTTTTTTGCAGTCATATGGCTGATTGGTGTGAGGCCGACTTGTAAGCCAAGTCTCTGACTGCCCTCTATAAAGTAGACGGCATACAACTGTGGTTTTAAACTTTGGCATCTCAGGTTAGATTGAAATGTGATTGATACGTTCAGGCTACGCTAGGGACACGATATATACCTGCCTTTGAGTCTGCAGTGAGCGTCTTTTTTTATGAACCTGTATTTTGGAAGACTTCATCTGTGTATGGCTCAGCAAAACCCGTGTATTGATGAACAGTGATTTTACAGTGTATTCCTACAGTTCTAAGATCATGTGTGGGAAAATAATGCAGTTTATGGATGTCAGGAATGTTGTTGCTGTGGCTTTGTTTTAATGACCTTGAGAAATTTGAACGTTCTAAATATTTCATTCACTCTTACTTGGCTTTCAGAAATTTCCTAGGGAATAATGCTTGGCATTCTTCTTGGCAAATTATAAAAATCTTACATGCTTGTTCTAAAATATTCAAGCTGTACATGAGGTTTTGAAGAAATGCCTTTAAAGAAAATGCCTTCTTGGGCGCCTGGGTGGCTCAGTTGGTTGGGCGACTGCCTTTGGCTCGGGTCATGATCCTGGGGTCCCGGGATCGAGTCCCACATTGGGCTCCCTGCTCAGCGGGGAGTCTGCTTCTCCCTCTGACCCTCCTCCCTCTCATGCTCTCTGTCTCTCATTCTCTCTCTCAGAAATAAATAAAATCTTAAAAAAAAAAAATTAAAAAAAAAAAAGAAAATGCCTTCTCCTCCTTAGTGGTACCAATTGTACTGTACAGAGGCAGTCATTGTTTCTGGGGTGAATGCTTTCAAGTGGACATTTAAGTTGAGGTTGTGAAGTTCCCATCACATAGAGTGCAGGAAGCTTAACTTCTCTTAGAGGTGCCTCAAACTTTTTTTTCTTTTCCCATCTGCTCCCCGCCCATCTGCTCCCCTCCTGTGTTTCTGTCTCTTGAAAAATGGGTATCTATCTCTGTCTGCCTGTTGACCCCAGTAAAAAGCCTTAGCCACTACATTCTTTCACAGCACCCTCCTTTCTGATTAATTACCAGCCCCTTCCATCGCTGTCCCCTAAATATGACTTAGCCACTTGTTGCTCCCCATCTCCGGGGATGCCGGTTATACCCTTTCTCCTCTCTCCCTGACTCTCTGTCCCGATGCAGCCCATCACTCACTTACCTTCCAGATTCAGTAGGCTTCTAGAACAAACAAAATTGCCATCTTCCTCTTCAGACACCAAGAGGACTCTCAGTTGCCTTCAGTTGCTGTAATTCTTTGGTAATGTTTGCTATCAGAGTTTTTTATACTATAGGTCCCGGTCTAATTTATCAGCCACCTCCGTCCCCCTCTTCTTCTTTCCCATCATGCCCCCTACACCATTACCAAACTGCTCGGATTTCTCAGGATTCTCTGCGTATAACACACTGTTTCCACCTCTGTGCCTTGGCAGTTGCAGCATCCCTGTCTGGAGCACCTCTCCTTCCTGGGCTCGGGAAAATCCTCTCGGTCCAGTTCACATGTTCCTTCCTGAGAAGTGTTATGGGACCCTCTCAGGGTCTTCTCCCCTCTCTCATAGTCCTTATCAACATGATGTCGTAGCTACTCGGGCCCTTCAGTAGATCAGGGGTTAGCGAACTTTTTCCGTAAAGGACCAGATAGAAAATATGTTTGGTTTTGCGGGCACATGATCTTTATCAGGACTCTTCAGCTTTGCCCTTGTAGCTTGAAAGCAGCCATGGACTGTAGGTGAATGAACGAGCGTGGCTGTGCTCCAACAGACTTTATTTATGGACACTGTAATTTGAATTTCATATAAATCCACATGTTCCCAAATATTCTTTTGACTTTTTTAAACTTTTTTTTTTTTTTTTTTTTTAGGTCATGGGCCATACAAAAACTGGCGGTAGGCTGGATTTGGCCCATGGGCCATAGTTTGCCTCTCCTTGCATGAGAGAGTGGGCTGTTCAGGGATGGGCTTTGTATATTTTTAAACATCTCTGCCTCCCACTCACCCCTCTTCCTCCGTGCCTCACTTCCTTTATAAGCAAGTGATGACTGGACAGCAGTTGTTTATGGAATAAATGCTTCAGTGAGGAACTACTTGAATTATGGTAGTGTCTAAACATGTGAAAATTAATGGAGCATCGTATTGTGAATTAGTAGCCATTTTTATATTTATTAATAAACATTTTCAGAAAAGAAAGTGTACAGAAGTTGCATAACATGGGGGAGTTCACAGGCCCCCTCTATGTAGAAGACAGCTCTGGCTGAGAAAGATGTAATAAGCGAATAGTCTCTGCTCATACAACTGGTCCAAATCCGTGGTTTGAATTCAAGATTAGATTAGAATACCTCTTCCTCTTTTCCCTTTATCCAGTGGCAGTTAGGTTTTCAGAGGGTTTTTCATATAGGGCTGCCTACCTCATGGGTGTAACAGGCTCTCAGTGGTATAGTGGTCAGAGTCAGACATGTAGACTGGGTTTTGAATCCTGGCTCAGCACCGACCTTTTCTGTGCCCTTTGCCACATCACCAAATTATCTAAGGCTTGGTTTCCTCATTGCTATAATGGCAAGTATTGAAAAATACCCGGCTTGTGTGGTTGTTTGGGAAAATAGGAAGAGTATATTAAAAATAGAATGTGTAAAATGCCAGTACCTGGCACAAAATACACTGAATAAATACTACCTGCTGTTGTTGGTATTTATTTCCCCCCAAGACTTGTCTGTTTTCTTTCAGTACATACAGGGGTTGTGGGAGTGGGTTAGGGTTTACAGAAATAGCCTGGGACATTCCAGTAAGTTATGTTGAAACAGTGTAATCCAACAACTTTCAGTCTTTTTTCATATAACCTGCAAATTTAGCCAAGTTTATTGGTTTCTTTAGTCTTCTTTTTAGAAATAAAGTCATTGACTACCAGGCAATATAAAAGCTTTGTGTGGTTTTCTTAACATTTGGACATTAGTTGAGGAAGACTGGGCAGGCCACTCACTTAGAAGGCTGATGTTACACTCTGTACCCTGGGACTCATACTTAAGAATGCCGTGCAGGAGAGTTTGTGTCTCTGACCACCTTCTCGTATTGTTCTTAAACTACCTTGTTGTTTCCAAAGTAAAACTGTCAGACTATCTGTTCACAGCACTGTATGGTGTTTCTTTGTACTAGACAGGGAATTTCCTTTCATTAAATAAACAGCCTGATTCACTAGATGAAGAAAAGGGATGTTTATAAGGCATTTTGTAAACTGCCTGTTTATGTCTACTTGTTCCTTACTTCAGCAGTATTTTGAGCTCCTGTGTAGGAAAAAAAAAGTCAAAGGGTAAGATGGCTTCAAAACTGTAGGAACTGATATTACTAAAGCTTGGCCCTGTGATAATTTATTGATTTAACTTGAACAAGTTATTTGACTTCTTGCTGAGCTTTACTCATCTTTTAAATATTTTTATAGGGTCCTTGTGCATAAGAACTTGGGGCAGCTGTTCTCCAAAATACTCTGTATGGGGCACCTGAGTGGCTCAGTCGATTAAGCATCCAACTCTTCATCTCAGCTCAGGTCTTGATCTCAGGGTTGTGAGTTCAAGCCCTGCTTTGGACTCCACACTGGTGTATGTGTGTATATAAAATATATTCTGTAAAAAATAGTAACACTTCTATTTATCTGGAATCCAAGCAAGTGCAGATAATTATTCACTATTATTTTGGTCTTATTTTTGAAATTTTATTTCTTTTTAAAGATTTTATTTATTTATTTGAGAGATAGCGAGCAAGAGAGAGTACGAGCAGGGGGAAAGGGAGCCCCCATGTGGGGCTCGATCCCAGGACCCTGGGATCATGACCTGAGCCGAAGGCAGACACTTAACCAACTGAGCCACCCAAGCACCCCTGGTCTTATTTTAAAGAAGGGACACAGAAATGACTAGAAGAGGTTTGTCTGTAGAAGCAGTTTGCAGGGCATATCACAGATTTGACAGGGTGCAGCCCTCATGCCATCTGGGATACCAGCGGAGCTCTCCGGTGGTGATGGCAGTGCTGAGGGACTGTTGAATGTCAGGAGCATTGCATTGTTGGAAATGAGATCATGTTGGGTGTATTATTGAATGTAGTTTTTTGGGAATTAGTAATATGTCTAAGATCTATAGCTTGTTAATCAGGATTTCCCATGATGTAGATTATCACTATAGATAATCTAATTTTTTAAGGAAAATATTTCCAGAACTTTAACCTGGGAGATGTGGAATATATTTACCCCACTATGCTTTTGGTAATGGGAATAGAAACTTTTCTGACACCAAGGGGAGTGGACAATAGGTAGGGAGAATGGGGATAACTCCTCTAGCTAGAACTTTGCAAATATGTATGTTCTTTCTTGTGTTAGTCTCATCCTGGCTTGAAGAGTCTAAGACCATTTTTTCCTCAAATCTCTTTTTTTAGTGGACAAAATTCACTAAAATATTCATTAGAATATTTTATTCTAACATCCACTAAAAATATTCATTAGACATCTCATTATACTCTCAGTTCATATGTTCAGAGGATATCCTCCCTGAGATTCCCTCCTCCACTGACCTTTCACATTTTCAATGGTGGAGGGCATCTCCACTGTTGACCGAGCCCATAATCTGTCAATCACTTGGTCCTGTGGATGCTTCTTTCTGTTTATCTGAGAACCTGTAACTTCCTTCCCACTCCCACTTCTGTCCTCATCCTTTCTCAACCCGAATTAAATGCAGAAACCTATTCTGCTACCAAGCTTGCCTACGTCCAGCTCAAGTCAGAGTGACCTTCCTAAAACCCAAATTGAGAGGAATGCTCCTAGCCACTTCTAGTGTGGCGTTGCCCAGAAGGAATTAATTTTTGTTTAAATAAACTCTTAAAATTAAAAACAGAAACAAATTGGGTTATTTTCTTTGCTTAAACAACTTCCTTGACTTACCCATTGCCTTCAGGTTTCAATCCAAACTCTTGATAATTAGACCCTTGCCTTTTTGTTCAGCCTCCCTAAGTAACCCCTTCTGTATGCTTTCTGCACTTTTTTTTTTTTTTAAGATTTTATTTATTCATTTGAGACACAGAGATACAGAGGGAGCATGAGCAGGGGGGGGCGACAGAGGGAGAGGGAGAAGCAGGCTCCCTGCTGAGCCAGGAGCCCGACGTGGGGCTCGATCCCAGGACCCTGGAATCATGACCTGAGCCGAAGGCAGACGCTTAACCATCTGAGCCACCCAGGCGCCCCTCTGCACTCCTTTTTTAAGGCACTTGTTTGTGGGGTGCCTGGGTGACTCAGTTGGTTAAGCGACTGCCTTCGGCTCAGGTCATGATCCTGGAGTCCCAGGATTGAGTCCCGCTTGGGGCTCCCTGCTCAGTGGGGAGTCTGCTTCTCCCTCTGACCCTCCTCCCTCTCTTGCTCTCTCTCTGTCATTCTCTCTCTCTCTCAATAAATAAATAAAAATCTTTAAAAAAAAGCACTAGTTTGTTCATTCTGTCATTGGACCATTCTTTTTCTTTCTTTTTTTTTTTAAGATTTTATTTATTTATTTGTCAGAGAGAGAGCAAGAGCAAGTACAAGCAGGGGAAGCTGCAGGTAGAGGGAGAAACATGCTCCCTGCTGAACAAGGAGCCCAGTGTGTGGGACTTGATCCCAGAACCCTGGGATCATGACCTAAGCCAAAGGCAGCCATTTAACTGACTGAGCCACCCAGGCTTCCCTGGACTATTCTTTCATTTGCTCATTAAACTTTTATTGGCCACTAATATGGGTCAAGCTCTTTGCTTAAGGCTTGGGCATGAGGTGGTCAACAGAAGAGATCCTTAGACATTTCACTGACCTCTCACACTGTTAATCAGGATAGAGTAGGTTATGATACAATGACAAATTAACCCTGAAATCTTATTGTTTTAACACAACACAGTTGTATTGCTTGTTACAAGCCACTTTTCAGAGGCTGTGCTCTACACAGGAACTCTTCCATTCAGAGGCCCCAGCTTGTAGCTACATCAGCTGGAACTCACTGCATCGTTGGGCACTGTGACAGAGGAAAAGAGAGGCTGGATGGGCTTCTCCCTGCCTCAGCCCAGAACTGATCCCTTCTGCTCACATTTCCTTAGCCAGAACTAGTCAGATGGCCCCACCTAATAGCAGGGGGCTTGGAATACCATAAACAAGAACATAAAATATCTGGTGAACATTATGGTCTCTGCCACAGTTACTGAAGTATAAACAGTTACCTGACTTCTTTTCTGTCTTATCTACTGGTCTTTAAATTTCTCAAGAGCTGATGCTGTATCTACCTTGCTTTTGTGTACTAAGCACATGGGCACATAGTAGGCTTCTGATTTTTGTTGAATAAATGTCCCTCTTGAGCTTGGATTTAACTCAAGTCACTTCCTTTAAGAAACCTTCTCTTACCATCCCTCTACTACCTCCCCCCACACCCCTACCCCCCCGGCCCCCAGCCTGGGTTAGGTGTCTCTTTTCAATCTTTGTGGTATCCCATGCCTACCTCAACCAAAGCATTCCTCACCTTGTATTATTACTCTTTTTCTTTCTTTTTTTTTTTTCTCCCCCTCTCTGCTAGATACTCATTTCCTTTAGGGCAGGGGCTTTCTTTTATATTCTTTTTTTTTTTTTTTAAGATTTTATTTATTTGAGAGAGAGAACAGAGCGAGCGAGAGAGAACATGAGTGGGGGGGGAGTGGCAGAGGGAGAGGGAGAAGCAGGCTCCCTGCTGAGCGTGGAGCCTGATGTGGGGCTTGATCCCAGGACCCTGAGGTCATGACTTGAGCCAAAACCAAGAGTCAGAGGCTTAAGACTGAACCACCCAGGTGCCCCTCTTTTATATTCTTTTGAAAATTTGTATTAACGTTTTTAAAATTGCTTTAATAATGCTTAAGAAATAAAACATTACTGGGGCGCCTGGGTGGCTCAGTCGTTAAGCGTCTGCCTTCGGCTCAGGTCATGATCACAGGGTCCTGGGATCGAGCCCAGCATCGGGCTCCCAGCTTAGCGGGAAGCCTGCTTCTCCCTCTCCCACTCCCCCTGCTTGTGTTCCCTTTCTCGCTGTGTCTGTCTGTCAAATAAATAAATAAAATCTTTTAAAAAAACAAAACAAAACATTACTGTTCTAAGCTTAATTAAATCCTTTTTGTAAATCTTCCCCCATTAGGTTTATTATTCCTATGGATTTCTTTAGTCTTTCCTTGCATACATGTGTCCCTAATCAATATAATGATTTTCCTCTGGGTCCATGTGGGTAACAACTTGTCCCAGCCCTACCTGTTGACTTCTCCCTGCTCTGTAGGACCACCTGTATCATAAATCCAGGAGTTGGGTGTGGTGTGTTCTATGGGTACATTTACCCATCCAATATCACCTATCTTAGTGATAAGAGTTTCATGAAAGGTCTAATACCTGGTCGTCCAGTCCCCCACTCTGATCTGCCTTAAAATTGAAGAGGTTTAATCTGCAACTGCCATTCCTGGTTTATAATGATGCTTAATGAATTTGTTGAATAAATAACAAATCCTGTGGGGTTTTTTTTTTTTTCCTTAGTATGTCATTTTCAGATTTAGGAGCTTTGCCATTTAATTTCTTTTCAGATAATTTTATATTTAAAAATCAAGCTTCGGAATCAGAATTTATTGACCAGAAACACCATTTAGTGTTTTATAAGATAGGAAGGAGTAAAGCCTCTGGCTAAAATAAAGAATGTTTTGTGTTTTTTTGCAGTAAATTTGCAGTGGGTTGTCAAGGAAACTTAGCCAGGAGAACTGTTTACTGGTAATAGTGTTTGCTTTGAAGTGTGACTACAAAGTAATGAGGCTTGTTTTTCCCAGTGTCAGTATTATCCGTAGTATTACCTCACATAGTCATACTTTGAATGTGCAAAGTAATAACACTTCCTAGATTACTGATTAATATTGCACATTGATTCAAAGTTAGAAATTAAATTATACTTTATGTTAGGAATTGTCCCTGTAAAGGTCTTTCATTTGGTCTATAACCTAATTGGATGGCCCTAGCAGCCTTTCAAGCAAATGCTTAGGTTTAGAATGGCTGCATAACACTTTGCCAAGAAGTGGGAGAACTCTAGGAAGAAAGACTACATGTTGTTTATATAACAAATCAGTGAAAGATTAACCCATTTTTCTACTCTTTCTTCTTGAGTTTTCCTTGCAGATTGGATTGTTATGACTTAAATGCCATTATTAGAGTCTTTGGAAGACTTTTTAAAAAAACTTTTTAACTTAAATTAACAAACATGGTTGTGTTTGGGTTTATTTTTATTTTGATAAGGAATTTTTTGGTAAGTTTTTATCTGAATTCTAATTAGTTAACATATAGTGTAATATTGGTTTCAGTAGAATTTAGTGATTCATCACTTACATATTAACACTCCGTGCCCAGTCACAAGTGTACTCAATAAAGATTTTTAAATTTATTTTTAATTTTTTTATAAGGAATTTTTTTTTTAAATGTAAGATTTGCCACAATTATCACGAGATGGGAGAAGGAGTGTGGCAATGATCCCCTTTTCTTCTATTTCAGCTCTATAATTTAATACTTTATAAAACTAAGGATAACTTTTTGGAAGGCCACTCCCCTGGAGTGTAGACTCTGATGTAGAAAGTAGTAGCACTGACTCCCAAATTTAGCTTTTAAAAATTTACTGTGATCTTAATACCAGTTTTATTTTATTGAGGTGAAGTTAACATAACATGACATTAACCATTTAGAAGTGAGTAAGTCAGTGGCATTTAGCAACCTTTATACAGTTTCAAAACACTTGGATCACTCCCAAACAAAATCCTGTACTCTTATTAAGCAGTTACTCTCCAATCTTCCCTTCTCCCAGTCCCTGGCAACCAGCAGTTTGCTTTCTATCTCTTTCACGTCAGTAGGATCTTACAATATGTGACTTTTGGAGTCTGGCTTTCATTAGCTTCATGTTTTCACAGTTGATCCACTGTGTAGCATGTATCAGTGCTTCATTCTTTTTATGTGAGGACTCTTCCTGCACATGTGTATGCCATGTTAGCCATTCATTCATTGATGGACATTTAAGTTGTTCCTGTGCTCTGGCTACAGTGAATAATACTTTTGTGAACATTTATGTATATAAGTATTTGAGCACCTGTTTTCAGTTCTTTAGAGTATATACCTAGGAGTGAGATTGCTAAGTCAGCTGCTAATTTTTTTGAGAGAGAGAGCAAGGGTGGGGTTGCAGAGTGAGAGGGAGAGAGAACCTCAAGCAGACTCCCCACTGAGCGCAGAGCCTGATGTAGGGTTCAGTCTCACTACCGGGAGATCATGACCTGAGCCAAAATCAAGAGTTGAAGAGCGCCTGGGTGGCTCAGTCATTAAGCGTCTGCCTTCGGCTCAGGTCATGATCCCGGGGTCCTGGGATCGAGCCCCGCATCGGGCTCCCTGCTCGACGGGAAGCCTTCTCCCTCTCCCACTCCCCCTGCTTGTGTTCCTGCTCTCGCTGTCTCTCTCTCTGTCAAATAAAAAAATAAAATAAAAAAATTAAAAGTGTCTTTCCTTTAAAAAAAAAAATGGAGAGCTGGATGCTTAACTGACTGAGCCACCCAGGTGCCCCTTATGGTAGTTTTTTATTTAACTTTTGAGGAACTGCAAACTTTCCACAGCATCTGAACTATTTGACATTCTTACCCAATGTTTGAGGGTTCCAGTTTTTCTATATCCTTGCCAGTTCTTGTTATTTTAAAATTATAGCCATTCTTGTGGGTGTAAAGTGGTATCTCATGCCAGTTTTACTTTGCACTTTCCTGGTGACTAATGATGTTGAGCATCTTTTCATGTGCTCCTTGGCTATTTGTAGATCTTCTTTGGAGAAATGCTGCTTGTCTTTTTGTTGTTGTAAGATTTTTTATATTTTTATGTATTCATATTTTGGACAGCATACCCTTATCAGATAGATGATTTGCAAATATTTCCTCCGATTTGGTAAGTCGTTTTTTCACGTTCTTGATCGTGTCCTTTGATGCACAGATTTTAATTTTGATGAAGCTTTTGGTGTCATGTCTAAGAATTCGGCATATCTTACCAAAGTCAAGATCATGAGGATTTATCGCTTTTTATTTATCTTTTATTTTTTAAATTATTTTTGTAAGTAAACTCTACCCCCAGAGTGAGGCTCAAACTCATGACCCCAAGATCAAGAGTCACATGCTCTACCAACTGAGCCAGCCGGGCACCTCAGATTTATCGCCGTTTTTAGTTTTAGCTCTTACATCTAGATCGTTGGTCCATTTGGAATTCATTTTTGTATGTGGTATGAGGTGGGAATACAATGAGGACTCCTATTTTAAAAACAAAATTTCATAGAACCTTCCACATTATACTTTTAATATCCCTTATATTTGCACACCACCCCAAAATTCCCTGTGGGTTTCATATATTATTTTAAATTATTCTGAATTGTGCAAAGCAGAACCTACATACACTTAAAAAATAGTACTTATAAATATAAAGATATTATTTTCTCCATCCACGGACTATATATATATTGGTGACTGTATATGGATTCATGGATTTCCTTCTTAACTCCATGGTGCCCACTGAGTCAGCAGATCACAGATTTTGTAGAGGAGCATCAAGAGACTCTATCATGACATGAAGAAAAGGGATTAAGGATGAAGAAAAAGGTAGAATTTCCAAGAGCCCATATACTTGCAGAAACCTCAAGGGAGAGATGGGAAAGGACTGGAAGGTAGGTCACCGGAAGGCAGTGGTGGAATCTGTAGGGGCTACAGAGGACATAGCATTTTCTTCCAGGCAACAAGGATGACTGCAGAGTAGAAGTG
Organism: Neomonachus schauinslandi; assembly: GCF_002201575.2. Lineage (NCBI taxonomy): Eukaryota > Metazoa > Chordata > Mammalia > Carnivora > Phocidae > Neomonachus > Neomonachus schauinslandi. The sequence continues at coordinate 115,166,029 of NC_058410.1, forward strand.
AAGTGCCCAGGGGGAATACGTTTGGAATAGGGACGGAGGCTCAAAAGAGCTCGTCAGAAAGCAATGGTGTAAGGAGCTGTAGAGGATTCTTTTCATTTTGGAAGTAATGCCAACGTAATTCTACCTCCAAAGGAGGAGTCCACCTAACTGTTTAGCATCTGCCCTAGAGAGGGGTAAGGAAAAGGAGCTGGAGACATTCTAGGATTTTACTTCAGCCATAACTAGAATGCTGGTTAAATTTGCATTAGTAAACTATAGTCTGTATCAGGATTTTGTGGGTGTGTTTGGTTGGTTGTCTGCTCATTTCTTAATAAAAACTTCCTAGTAAAAAAAATTCTGGTTTTATCTCAGCTGAAAGCATGATGAAATTTTCCAACTTTACATGTAGATGAGGGAGTTGGGTTCTCAGTGCACACTTAGAACTTCGGGTGGTGCATTGTATTGGCTTGTGGCCATTGGATGGACCAGGAGCTGGAACACATGGGAGTGACAACCTGGGAGGGAAGGTGTTGGGACTATGGTGCCAACCAGGGCTAAGGATTTCTTTGCTTCTGGCCAGCCCTTCACAGTGCTCAGGCTTATCAGTACTCCTCCCGCTCCCCCCCCCCCAACTCTGTGTTCAAAGATCTTTAGGGAAAGGAACAAAGGAGAGGATAGATAGCACAAGTGCCTGAGAGCCTGAAGGAAGGTAGAGGTAATGGCCACTGGTTCACATGTCCTTCTGCTTTTACAAGGTGGGTTGTCTACTCTTTCCACTAGAAACGAAAGCTACCCTACAAGTGACCTGGAGAGGTATAAACAAAAAGTAGGTCTTGGGTGCTTCTACTTTGTGTTGTTTAGAGTCTGAGTTTGTACAAATGTTTCTTTTTTCTTTTTAACTGTCCATGTGACCTCCGTGACTTTCAGGTGTTACTGGTGAGCAGTAGTCGCCATCCAGACCGCTGGATTGTCCCTGGGGGAGGCATGGAGCCCGAGGAGGAGCCGAGTGTGGCAGCAGCCCGTGAAGTCTGTGAGGAGGTATGCGCTCAGAAAGAAGGGCATGGTAGGACCTTGTAATCATGAATCTGTCATGTCTGCGGAGTTCTTTAATTCATCACCACTCACTGAATAAACATACTCATGATCACAGAAAGAAGGCTTTTAACGGTTACCATGTCCTTCCTTGATTAAAGGGGTGATTGGGTTGTGACATGGTGATGTGTGTCGGACACTCTGTGCAGAGAGAAGGCTCCAGTAGTGACTGTATCTAATTATATCAGATAGTCTTCGGTGATTTCCCATGGAGCTCTTTCAGCATTGCCTCTGTTATCTGGGATAGAAGATCAAGAACAAACAGTTCATCAGCCCTAAGAAATAAGAGGGACAGGCAGTGTTGATAGAAATGGCTCTTTCTCATTAATGAGGAGGAGGAGGAGGAGGCCATTGTTCTCCTCTGCTTCCTGGGTCCTGGCCATAGAACAGTGGCTGAAGCAGCAGTTCTGTTATTAATAGTGCCGTTAGAGAGATAATAGTATCTTCTTTGTTATTAGTCACACACGATATGCAGCATTTATGTACTGAGTTCCTGGGCCATGCCTAGTATATCTTATTAGATCCTCTAGAATAAGTAGTCAGAAGTAAAGTCTGGGACCCTTCGTTCCCTTACTTCAAGGGCTTACGGTTTGATTGGGGAAACTGAGAAACAGATTGCAGTTCAAGACCAGGAGGAAGGGATAACATTCCTCCAGAGCCTGTTGTGGCGACACTGTGCCGTGCTCTGCTTATGTTATTTTATTTCACTGAAGACTCCTGACGAGGTGGTGTAAGTTTTATCACCCCCATTTACTTGCCCTGGCCACATGGCTAGTGCTTTTCTTTATTCCAGAGGGAATTTAAAACTGATTCTAAGGACATATAAAATAGCACTAAGAACAAGTCTAAATCCTACGTTTCTTTTGGGTTCAGCCCTTGGCAGAAGTCCTCTGAAACTAATCTTACCCTTGGAATACTTAAGGAATTCTTCCTTCACTCTGAAGTCCTACGGACTTGTGTTGGCTCATATCCCTGTCGTTTTATCATATATCTGGTGTCCATAACTAGGCTATAATCTCTGAGAGCAAAAAGTGTGTTTTGTAGTTTAAATCCTCCCTGTGTGTGCCCACTACACAGCTAGGTGAATGGAAAGTAATACATGCTTCTGTGACAGGTGGAGCAATGGATGGTACAGTAAAAGTCCTGAAGAGATGCCCTTAATGGAAATGATCTGAGCGTAGGGAGCGATCTTGTCAGAGAGGATGTGACAGGCATTCTCACATAGTAAGAATTGGTGTCCTCCTTTCTTATTAGACCCGAGGAGTACGGTGGCCTGGAGGGGCAGATGTGATTCTGCACTCTGCCTTCCTAGGCCTGAGCGCACCAGAATCTTTGCCTGCTCCTTTCTGGAGGCTTGACTATTCACGTAAGTGTGGCAGGGTCAATTGGTGGACCTAAGCTGCGTAACTTTAATTCAGATCAGTTGACTCCTGTAAGATCTAAGGCACCTAAAGCAAAAGTGATGTTTGAAAGAGCTTCCGTGGCAGTTGTAGATTCAGAAAGGTGGTCGGAAGACCTGAAATACAGTGATGGTTCTAGAATAAAGAGAAAGAGAAAAGTTCAGAGACTTTGTGCAAAACTTGCTACTTGGTTTTAGGAGTTGGGGCCAATCTGACTGCCGTACCTTTGTGGAGCACATGGATTTGGCCTCTTTCTCCGGAGAGCTTATATCAGTTGCCGTTACTGTTGCTGGATTCTGAGTTATTACGGTTGACTCATCCGTGGGTTATACACGTGCAGCGAAGATGGAGAGAACTAGGTGACTGGAGTAGAAATGCAGTGAGGGGCAGGAAAGGGTGTAGAGCACCCTCTTAACCCTTTGTTTCCTGGAAGTGCTGTCTGGCCCTTCAGTCCGGTGAGAGGGAGGCTGCACTGGGGGTGGGGCAGAGGGTAGTGACAGCACAGACAACAGATCCTGTCCTCAGATGTTCAGGATCCCTGTTCCCTCCTGTCCACATGGGGTCCCGTGCTTGAAATTAGACCATGCTCGACTCTGAGGAAGTCAGAGGAGAGTCATACCACACCCTGTACTTTATTCCAGCATTATTGAAAGGATAAATGTCTGAGAACTGCTTGCAACTTTAGAATACGGTACCAAACAAATCAAATGTTTGCACAAACAATAAAAATTAGTGAAATGTCATTACAGAAACAAACATTCCAGTGGCTTCTATCAAAATAAAATAGAGGGGACGGTTTTTCCAATTCCACATCCATCAACAGAGTACAAGACTTGGAATCAGAGAGGATGTAATATATATATATATATATTATTATATGTGCTGCCAAAGCGAGCACTATATATATATATATATATATATATATATATATATATATATATATGTTGTTGTTTTTTTTTAATTGCCGTTGAAGGGTAGCTTTTGTAAGCAGAAATCGCTATTCCGGGGTTTACTTAGATTTCAAAATGTTACGACTTTTGTAAAGTGCACTTTCAAAAACTTAGTTTTTTTTCATAATGCTTACAGCTCTGATTGCTCTATATATAAACATAGGAGATTTTACTAGTCACTTTTGGATAATACTAGAACAGTTAATTGAAGAGCTTCAGATATTTCAAATTGGATTCATACAGCTAAATAGAAGTGCTTTCTAAAGAACTTCAGTTGTCTGACTTAAAAAATAAAAATCTGATCAAGCTCTTCAACAAAATGTCCTGTGAATCTCATATATTAAACTTACAGGCTCCTGGCTGGCTCAGTCGGTGGCTCATGCGACTCTTGATCTCAGGGTTTTGAGTTAAGCCCCACGCTGGGTGTAGAGAGTACTTAAGTAAACAAATATTTAAAAAAAAAAAAACTTACAAATGAGGTGAGTCTTAGATTTTTTTATTCTCATAATATATGTAAACTTACTAAGATTTTCAACTTAAAAACATAAGTCAGAAGGAAATTATTCAATTATATTTTCAAAACCGAGGTTACAATCTAATAGGCCAAGATTTTTTGTTTTTTTGTTTTTTGTTTTTAAGTAATCTCTATGCACAATGTGGGGCTCAAAACTCATGACCCTGAGATCAAGAGTCGCGTGCTCTGCTGACTGAGCCAGCCAGGCGCCCTAGGCCAAATTCTTTTACACATTACAAAATCATAAAATATGTCTGCACTCCTTCTTAACAGAGAAGTATCTTACGATTTTGATTCTCTTAAACATTTCTGTATTTCATTCTAAATATTTCCAGGATTGAAAGACACTTACCCACCAAAGAAAAACCAGGCCCTCCCTGTTAAGTGAGGCCAAGACTCTTGGGTGGCCTGGTTGGAAATGCTGATCTAGTCCACTGTTGCTCTATCAAGACTCTGTAACTTTAAAAGGCTGGTGGTCGTAGAGTCCACACAGGGCTGGAGTGTGTACCGAGCGAACACTCTGCAGTATCTGGCACACCTGACTAACTTTATCCTTCAGCCTGAAGCTCCTTCGGGTTCTGTCAAGTCTTTGATAGAGGACTCACTGTTCTTCCTGCGTGTTTCCCTTGCGGTCTGTACTTCTAGCATCGTGGTGTCTGTCATGCTATGATACTGCTTGATTAATTGTCTTCTGTGCTAGACTTTACACCTGTGTAGTCGGGTACCATCCTTTTTTGCTCATTGTTTAATCCTCAGTGCTTAACACATAGCAAGTACCTAACAAAATAAACGTTTCAGTTATTGACGGGACTACTAGAGCAGCCCCATAAATACGAGGGAGGCCCTTTTGGGTTGTCAGGACTAAACATACCTGTAGGTCTCTCAGATAAGGAAGAATACGGCAGGGTCACAGCAGCTGTCCAGCCAGGCCGTGCAGGACTGGAAACTTGGGTCACAGGGCTCAGGCAGGCCCCGCCCACGGTGGCTGGACCAACAGCAGGAGTGCAGTGTGGCCCCTGTCTTCCACGGTGGATGAGCTGCCTTTCTAATCTCTTCTCAGCCTCCTGGCTTCTGCTTACCGCTTTCTGCATTTTCCCTCCTGAGTGCATCATTTACCTGTCTGCGCATCTCACATGCAGCCTTCCCAGCAGAGATGACCTGACCTGTGGGCGCAGCTGCCAGGCGACATTATCAGCTCCTGGCCATTTTGAGGATGTTTGCCTTCACTTTGCTTCGGTTGCTGATCTCTTAGTTCTCTTGCTGTGCTCAGAGCACCGAGCTCAGGTGCTGTGCAAGAATGGCAGCTCGCGCTTCAGAACACCTGCAACAGCTTTACTTCAAGGATCCTGTGTATGTAGTAAAAAAATATTTACTAACACAGGAAAATGTTTGTAACACATTCCTAAGTGGTCAAAGCAGACTATGAAGCAGTATTTATAATATGAAACTATTTACTGGAAAAGAAATGTGTGTGTCTGTTTGTGTAGAAAAATAAATAACACTGCTTGCACACCTGCTAGGTGCCGAGCTCTGTTCTATGCGTTTTGCAAATGTTGCCTCATTTAATCCTCTCCAGACCCTATGAGATAGTGGAACTGTTACTGTCTGCATTTTACGGGTGAGAAAAAACAGGTTCGATGAGATTAAGTAGTTTGTCCAAATTGCGCCCAACCAAGGGTGCTCAAGGTAACATTTGAATCCAGAACATCTAGTCTCAGCACCTGCACACCTCTAAATGCTATGCTCCTTGAAAGAATGTCTACCAAAATGTTCACGGTGGTTATCTTTGGGTTAGCTCAGAGATTATCAAGTTTTCTGCATTGAACATATATTTATTTTATTACTAGAAAAATGTTCTGTATCAACATGAATGGAGTGAAATTATTAAGTAGTCTGTCATGGCCTTGTTGGGCCAAGATACCATTAAACTCAGTCTGTTCGGAGGCTTTGTTTAACCCAGCTTAAAAATTTCAGCATATTGGCTGAATTTCAGAAACCAATAAATCTGTAGCACTTGAAACATTGGCAGTCACATTTCAAGGGCTAAAATACTCCCTTTTGGAAACGCCTCCATTTTTTAGCTGCTTATGGTCAGAATCCTATTATAGTGACCACTCAGAGAGAGAGAGGGCTGAGGCTCTCTCCCAGAGCCACCCAGGGGCCATGGTAACAGTGCATCTCCAGCCCAGGGCAGCAAAGGCTGGTGTGAGCCAGCCATGTGACACCCTCTGTAATCAAAAAGAAAAGCACCTCTTTGTGTAGTTCTCAGAGCTATTCTTTCTTGCTAATTCAATAGGAAAGGTAAAACTGTTGGCTGACAGGGAGAGGGAGAGAAACTAGATCTGAGACCGTTCTGTCTCTGTTCATTTGTTTTATTCCCCATTCTCACCTCGGGCGAACCCACAGCGTTATCACCAAGATAAGAACATCTGAAAACAGAATCGGGAGAAAAATATGTGCATACCTTCCAGTGTGTCCTCTTCAAGGATGACAAAGATGGGTGCCTTCTGCCTTTAGAGAAGTGTAGTCAGTGATGACAATTGAAAATATGTGGCCAAATGCCAGTTCCTTTTATCTGTTGCTTCACGTCTGGACAAGGCCTGTGTCCACAGAGCCATTTCCCGGCATCTGTAGGCAGCCTGATCACGAATCTGTGACATAGGCACAGCTTTAAAAAAAAGTGTAGCTTGTTCTCGGACTTTCTCACTTGTGTCATGATATCACACTGTTCTGCCACTCCTCTGGCTCTTCACCACCTGCCGCTTGCCATATCAACTCACCACCTTGGACATGTCTTCAGTTTAGTGAGCTCTTCTGATACTTCCCTATACTTCTTGCTGCCCTTTCTCAAGTTTTTAATACACTGTACAAAAAAGTAAAAATGTCATGGCACGTTTGACTTAATTCACCTTCATTTAGGAAAGTTTTTTTGAATGGCTAGGTGCCCTAATATACTATCAAGGGTCACGATTGCCTCCAGGGTACAGAGGGGCTTTGTCCTTATCTCTAGCCTTACTGGTCTTACATCATCCTATCAAGAATTTATTGTGACCCTTCCTGAGATCATGGAAGATGCTGTAGTGAACTTTATTTTTAAAATCTATAGCTTTTTTTTTTTTTTAAAGAGAGTGCGTGCACAAGCCGAGGAAGGGGTGTGTAGGGAGGGCAGAGGGAGTGAGAGAATCTTAAGCAGGCTTCACACTTAGCACGGAGTCCAATGCAGGGCTCAATCTCACACCCCTGAGATCGTGACCTGAGCCAAAATCAAGAGTCAGATGCTTAACCACCTGAGCCACCCAGACACCCCATAAAAAATCTATATCTTCTTGGGACACCTTGGTTACTCACTTGCTTAAGTATCTGACTTTGGTCAGGTCATGATCTCAGGGTCCTGGGATCAAGCCCTGCATTGGGTTCCCTGCTCAGTGGGGAGTCTGCTTCTCCTTCGCCCTCTGCCCCTCCTCCCTGCTCGTTCTCTCTCTCTCTCAAATAAATAAAATCTTTTAAAAAAAATCTGTATCTTCTTATCCCAGTTCTTGTACTGTGTGTTCCCTGTCTCCGCAAAAAAAAAAAAAAGTTTGTACTCTCTAATATATGTGTCCTGGCGACTAGAAAGCTCCATATGGAACCTCAGAACTGTCTCTAAAGGAGAAGCAGTATTTCATGGCTCGTGTTATATACAAGTAGAACATTTAAAAAGCCTATAACTACTTGGAAATAATTTAAGATACTGTTTTTGTCACCCTTTCTCTTTAGGTCATAAGTGTTTGACTCTGAAGTGGAGAAAAACATGAAGTCTCTGTGTGGCTGTGTTATATTTTCATCTTTATTTTTTGGCCTCAGCCTGAATTGTTGTGAATGGAAGGTGGGGATAGGGTACACAGAATTTATTATGGAAATAACATGATTCTTTTTAAATCCCAGACTTTAATCACAAAATATATATCAGAATATATTAAAAATATTTTAATCAGTTTAACGAGATAGGTAAAAGGTGGAGAAGTAATGTCAGGGACCAGGGGTCCTCCAGCTCATAAGCTTGTAGGGAAGTGGATAAGCAGTTGACAGTGGGTGTAGCAGTAACCATGTGGGGAGAGCCTGCTCTGGTCAGGGGGCAGTTCCTACTCAGGCCTAGCCATGAGTTGTCATGTAGCAGTCAAGACCCAGTATGGTTCTGATGTTTCAAGAGATCTTGAAAGCTAGATTCTCATGTGAGAGCTCCTGATCTTTTAATATAGACAACTAATTTTTTTTTTTAAATATTTATTTGAGAGAGAGAGCACGAGCAGGGGAGGAGCAGAGGTAGAAGCAAACTTCCCACTGAGCAAGGAACTCAGAACAGGGCTCGATCCCAGGACCCCGAGATCACAACCCAAGCTGATGGCAAATGCTTAATGGATTGAGCCACCCAGACACCCCTAATTTTTTTTTTTTTTAAAGACACAGAAACACACGGGGTGGAAGGTGGGGGAGGGGAAGAGGGAGAGAGAGAATCTTAAGCAGGCTCCACACCCAGTGCGGAGCCCGAAGGGGGCCTCGATCTCATTGACCCTGAGATGATGACCTGAGCCAAAATCAAGAGTTGGAGGCTTATCCGACTGAGCCACCCAGGCACCCCTAGGCAACTAATTTTTAAAAATTGTTTCCAAAACGTGAGTCAAAATAATACATGCATATGGATTAAAACAACAGTAGTAATACTAAAAGGCCCATAATGAAAAACAACCAGGGCTGCAACGTCGGGCTCTGTGCTCAGCAGGGAGTCTGCTGGAGATTCTTTCTCTCTCTCTCTCTCAAATAAAAATAAATAAATCTTAAAAAAAAAGAAAACAACCAAAACATGTGTTCTTAATGAAGTAAATGAGCTGTGTTTCAGATTTTTACTTTATTTTCAACTGTAAAGTGATAAGCTCCAGCTTCTTTGAAGAAGACAGTTTTATTTTTCAGTCTCCTAAATGATAAGTAAAAGCAAATAAAGGTTTGTTTTTTTTTTTCTTTTTTTGCAAATAAAGGTTTTTAATCTTGGCAGTATTTCACTGTTTAATGGAAATGTTAATATGAGAAAATACATCCAGATGTAAATGACTGTAAATCAAGAGAGACCATAAATCAACCTAATTTGTTGAAAAGCAGGTTTCATTTAAATACCGTTCTCTGAATTTCCAGGATTTAATTTTTAAGAAATTTAAAATTACATGAATATGAGCTGTTAATGATAAGGTATGGCTATGTGCACCTATAGATTTATCTTAATAATAGGTATAAAAATAGGCAAAGAAGTTTTCTGTATATTTGAACTTTTTCAAAATAAAAAGTTGGTCAGGAAGAGTCATAAGTGCTTATTATGTGCCAGCTATATTCAGATCTTGAGGAGGAAACTATGAAGTACGATAGGCTGGATTCCACTTTCCTTAAGACAGATTGTGTTTTTGTTAAGTACTATCGAGTCTTTATTTTTATTTGGGAAAGAAGATATTTTTAGCTCATTTGGTCACAGCATTATAGAATGCAAGAATCATCATGTCTCAAAACATCTTATTCTGATAGTTAATTCCTTTTAAAGATTTTTTTTTTTTAGGTGGGGGGCAGAGGGAGAGAATCCCAGGCAGGCTTCACACTCAGCACAGAGCCCGACCCTGGGCCCCATCTCACGACCCTGAGATCATGACCTGAGCTGAAATCAAGAGTTGGACGCTCAACCGGCTGAACCTCCAAGGCACCCCCCTTTTAAAGAATTTAATAGGAAATGTGGTTCAGTGATGAAAACTTTCAGGAAATTTTTGTTTACCTAATATGGACGTATATTTTTGCATGTGGAAGCATCTTTATTCTGACCTCGTAAGAAAGCAAATATACAAAAAGGCAGTAAAAGAAGAGCTCTTCCTTAGAAAAAATAATTTTGAATATATAAAATGAACAGAGAAAGCATACCATGTTTTAGTGTGGAAGCATGTGTGAGGCTGTTTTATGTTAGAGGACAGAATGAATCCTGCAGATCGCTGGCAAAGGCCCTTAAGTAAATCCGTATTGAATCTCCTGTTTCTGGCAGCTGAGAACTTGGAAAAGGCCTTTCCTCTCAGTTACAGTTCAGGGATGAAAGGAGACCTTGGCATAGACACCACCTCCAGTGAAGGGCCTGGGTGAGGCGTGTTGTGCTAATCCTCGTGCTCAGCTTTTGCTCTGTGCTCACGTGGCCGAGAGTGTAATTCAACTCTGGCCCTAGAGCTAGGAGGCCTCTCTCTTCTTTCAGAGGAGGGCACCTCTCCGCTCTTACGAAATGGGAAACGGCTCCTCCTGGGTTACTTCCATGATTACTTCTAGGGTCAACCTTAAATGATGGACAATTTGGGGGGCACCTGGGTGGCTCAGTCGTTAAGCGTCTGCCTTCAGCTCAGGTCATGATCCCAGGGTCGAGCCCCGCATCGGGCTCCCTGCTTGGCGGGAAGCCTGCTTCTCCCTCTCCCCCTGCTTGTGTTCCCTCTCTCGCTGTGTCTCTCTCTTGAATAAATAAATAAAATCTTTTTTAAAAAGTGACAATTTTTAGCGACTGTCATTTTGGCTTTTGCAAAAATACTGCATAGATACTCTCAGCTTTATGAAAAGTGTTATTCAAAATAACACACATATTTGTGTTAGTGAGCATTTTAGTTTAAACATATAGGTGCTTTAGACTATGAATTTCCATTAGAGTGGTCTGTAAAACTTTTAAACTTAAAAATAGAAACAGTATAATCTGAGCAGTGCTGAGGGGGCGCCTGGCTGGACTAGTCAGTGGACACTGCTCTTGATCTCAAGGTCATGAGTTCGAGCCCCATGTTGGGTGTAGAGATTACTAACAGTGCTTTTAATCTGAGGGCTTTTGTGCTCTCCTTGTAGCACTTAGTGAGGTTGTTAGCATAGCCAGTTTGATTACTTGATTAAACTGGTGATGACTATAGCTCACCATTTCTCTGATTATGGGAAAATAATTCATGTTCCTAGCAGAATGAAGATCCAGAAAGCACAAAGAGGACAATATATTACCATAATTCCACAGCTGGCTATATTTTCCTCAACGTTTTAATCAAATTTTTCAAACATATAAGAAAAAATTTTAAATAGTAGAACAAACACTGTATACCTTCTTCTAGATCTATCTGTTGACTTTTTGCTTTATCTCTATACATACTTTTTTTTTTGGCTATGCCATTGAAAAGAAGTCATATATATTATGACCTATCACCTCTCAATTCTGTTCTTTAGCATGCATCTTTTTAGAATAAAGCCAGTTCCCTACATTACCACATACCATTGTCACATCTAAGAAAATTCATAATTCCATAATGTCTGTCTGTCTGTCTCTCCCCTAAAAAAAAAAAAGAGTCCAGGGTAGTTGTCTAATAGAATATCTCATGTTCTGGTTTTGTTTGATTGTTTCTTCTTGCTGTCCTTTAACTTTCTTCCTTATCCTCTGTATTTATAGCAACTTCATTTTAAGCAGTGCTCCAGTAGAACTTTCCTGAAATTATGTATTTGAACTGTCCAGTGTAGTAGCCACTAGCCAGCCATATATGGCTACTTAAATTAAAATTTTAAAAAAATTTAAGATTTTATTTATTTATTTGAGACAGAGCAAGCAAGAGAGAGTGAGAGCACACGAGCAGGTGAGGGGCTTAGGGAGAGGGAGAAGCAGGCTCCCTGCTCAGCCTGGGGCTCAATCCCAGGACCCTGGGATCATGACCTGAGCTGAAGGCAGACGTTTAACTGACTGAGCCACCCAGGCGCCCCTACAATCAAAATTTTAAATTCATTTCCTCAGTTACGCTAGCTACGTTTCAAGTGCTCCTTAGCTGCATGTTAATAATGGCCATCATATTAAACAGCACAGGGCTAGAGGCTTAATTAGATTTAGGATAGACATTTTTTGATAGGTTGCTGCATAGGTGATGCCACATGCTTCCTAGTATTTAACATCAGGAGATGCATAATGTCAGGTTGCACGGGCATTAGTGATAAAATGTTTGATCAGGTCGTTGCTGACAGATCTCTCTATCGTAGCAGGGCATCTCCGCCTATGCAACAGAATTGCTAAGTAATCTGTTGAGTAATGCTTCCACACTGTGTGAATATCCTGTCTCCCAGCAATCTTTCAGCTAGTAGTTTTAGCATCTTCCGATGATCTTACCAAATAGATCCTTACAGTAGAGACTAAAGTACAATGACTTTCTAATTTTGTTTTTTAATTAGCTGAAATTCTTCTGTAAGGGAAAGCTTTTTTCCTCATTCCTCTTCCATGCTCCCTGCCTTCCCACTTTTTTCTTCTTATTTTATTTTTAAGATAGGCTCTACGCCCAGTGCAGAGCCCAGCTCGGGGCTTAAACTCACAACTCTGAGATCAAGACCTGAGCTGAGATCAAGAGTTGGACACTTAACCGACTGAGCCACCCAGGTGCCCCTTTTTTTCTTACTCTAAATACCCCTCTGGGCCCATGGATCTTAATTTTTCTTCATTGTATTATGGTCAGTTACAGTCTTTATTCGCTTTGCTTTAATTCTCAGATTATGCTTTAATAATTGCTTTAATGTCTCAGATTTGGTCAGTGTGTACCCTTTCAGGCAACCTCCTATGTACTTTTGAGTCCTTCCTTGCTCTGTAAATGCAGTAAAGTTATTGCCAAGCTCAGCTTGAATTTTCCTGTCCTAGACCTGTTGTCAACTATTTCTCCAGAGAGTTTCCTTTTTTTTAAAAAAAAATTTTATTTATTTGACAGAGAGAGACAAAGTGAGAGAGGGAACACAAGCAGGGGGAGTGGGAGAGGGAGAAGCAGGCTTCCCGTGGAGCAGGGAGCCTGATGCAGGACTCGATCCCAGGACCCTGAACCAAAGGCAGACGCTTAACAGCTGAGCCTCCCAGGCGCCCCCAGAAAGTTTTCTTTTAGTGGAGAATGTTATTTTGAAACCAAAGTTGGTGCTTGGTGTGCTTACTGATATTAGGATGTCATGAGCTCCTCCAAGGCCCTTTTAGTAGACAGTAATAGAAAGCATACTAAAAAAGAAAAATCGTGATTTCATGTTAATATTTCCACTTCAAATTTAACATTACAAGGGTTTTTTTTCCTTTTATTTGTATTATCTCTTTTAAGATACTGGTTTTTAATAACATTTTAATATTGTTACTGGTTTCTAATAACATTATTTGCTTTTTCATATTATAAAATAATATGAATGTATTCACATCATTGATACTTTCAGGAGAAGTATTAGGAGCCTGACAATGTAAAAAAAAAAAAAAAAATTTTAGGGAGGGGTACTCTTAGGGGTAGAATTAGCCCTTGTTGCTAATTTGGATTATTTAGGGGTTGGATCTGGGTTGGTTTGAATTGGTAGCAAATGACAAGATGATATTAAAGAGGAAGAAATTGGCACCAGCAGGGAGGTGTCACTTATCTTTTCTTTGTAAACCTGGGTTATAATTTGCTTTACATTAGGGACAGTTACCTAATATAACCCTTCTTTACCCCATTTGGGGGCCACTTTCAGACATAGGGATAGTAAAATAAGTTAGGAAATATGACCTAAGAACTGAGTAGGAGGTTTTGTATTGGTTCTGTGTAGATTTTTTGTCTGTAGATCTCCTCCATTGTGTGTGTCCTTGAGGTTGGAGGCATGGTGTAGGGAGTACACTGTCCTCCTACATTTGCAAATGATTGTTTAGATTGGAGTGGTTCTCAAGCTTTTCATTTGGATTCAGGCTTAGATTGTTAAAACCAGGTTTTCCACCCACAGAAATGTGTGGCAGGGGCGCCTGGGTGGCTCAGTTGGTTGGGCGACTGCCTTCGGCTCAGGTCATGATCCTGGAGTCCCGGGATCGAGTCCCACATCGGGCTCCCTGCTCAACGGGGGGGTCTGCTTCTCCCTCTGACCCTCTCCCCTCTCGTGCTCTCTGTCTCTCATTCTCTCTCTCAAATAAATAAATAAAATCTTAAAAAAAAAAAAAAGAAAAGAAATGTGTGGCAGGAGTTTGAAAAGTCACACAGGATAGTTCTTGGTGAGACCAGCCTTCTTATTGCAGGTAGTGCAGCACTTCTGGTCCCCTCCAGTCATCATGATAACCAGAAACACTCGTACATTTCCACAGTGCCCTTGGAGACAGTCGCATTTGTGGAAAACCTCTATGTTGAATGATCTGGGAGTTCCTTTTGTCCTCCAGATCCCAGTTGCTTAGTTACTCATGCTTAATTGGTAACTATTTGTCAGACTCCTGCTGTAGGCTTGGTTAGGGTTAGGACTCATGTCCTGAACATGGCAGATGATGTAGAAGGAAAGAATAGGTCATGAATACAGCAAGGTGGTAGAGAGCCTTGACATCCTGGCAGAGGAGTTCGTAGTTAAGAAGGTTCTGGTACTTGGGTACCTTGGTGAATGTGTAGTACTGCTCAGTGACCTGCAAACTCATGGAATGGAGAAAGAAAGATAATGATTGAAGAAAAGTAGTTCTTCCCTGGGCTTTCCCACTTCTAAGTGGAGAGGAAATGATAGGTGAAAAAAATACATACTCCATCTCACTAGTCATCAGATAAATGCCAGCTAAAATAAGCTGGTATCTTTCTTCTATCAAATTAGCCAAGACTTAGAAAACTAATCTATCCAGGATGATGAAGGAGGCACCATGTATTAAGAGCCTTAAAAATGTCTATACTGGGGGTGCTTAGGTGGCTCAGTCGGTTAATCATCCAACTCTTGATTTTTTTTTTTTAAAGATTTTATTTATTTATTTGGGAGAGAGAATGAGATAGAGAGAGCACGAGAAGGGGGAGGGTCAGAGGGAGAAGCAGACTCCCCGCTGAGCAGGGAGCCCGATGCGGGACTTGATCCCAGGACTCCAGGATCATGACCTGAGCCGAAGGCAGTGGCTTAACCAACTGAGCCACCCAGGCGCCCTCAACTCTTGATTTTGACTCAGGTCATGATCTCAGGGTCATGTGATTGAGCCCCATGTCTGGCGCTGCACAGAGTCGGCTTGTCCCTCTCCCTCTGCTCCTCCACTCTCTGTCTCTCTCTAGTAAATGAATCTCTCTTTTTTAAGATTTTATTTATTTGAGAGAGAGAGAAAGCGCATGAGCAGGGGACAGGGGCAGAGGGAGGGGGAGAAGCAGCCTCCTCACTGAGCACGGAGCCTGGTGCGGGGGCTCAATCCTAGGACCCCGAGATATGACCTGAGCTGAAGATAGACACTTAACCGACTGAGCCAGCCGGGAGCCCCACCCTCTCTAATAAGTAAATCCTTTAAAAAAATGTCTGTAGTGTTTTCAGGGCACCTGGCTGGCTCAGTTGGAAGAGCATGCGACTCTTGATCTCCGGGTCTTGAGTTCAGCCCCACGTAGGGTTTAGAGATTACTTAAATTAAAATGTCTATACTCTTTTGGACACTGTACACCAGTCATTGCAAGTGCTTTCCATTTCAGGACACGCCACACATCTGACATAATACATGTGATTCCCTCCAGCTAGAAAGCTCACCCTGTTCCCTTGCCACCTGGGCACACTTCTTTGAGTTTTCAGTGCAGTCACTTCATTTTATGGAAGCTTTCATGAATTTCAAGGCTGATACTTAGGTGCTTTTCCAACCATCCCATTGTAATGTAAGTTTCAAGTATGTTTTTCCTGTGTATTCTTACTCAATATGGACATTCTGCAAAACAGAAAAGTAAAAAGAACAAATTTAAATTTTTTATATTCCCCACTGGTAACATTTTGGTGTATTTCAACTTCTGTGTGTTTTTGCTTGTCAGCCTTCCAACTTGACTGTAAGCTTCTCAGTGGTATCCTTACATATCGGATATGAACAGTCAACTGGGGGTTCATAAGAAATAGAAAATAAAAAAGAGGAGGCAGGGGTTTTCTGACTTTACTCTTTGCTCTCATTTTCTGTTTTCCCACCTCTTCTCCTTCCTGCCTCCTCTCTTACCATGGGCTCAGAGACCTTGACCAAATCTTGTGACTAACTTTTTGGTTCATGTTTGAGCCCGGCATTTTTGCTTCTAAGTATCTGCAGAGAAATGCTTATTCACGTAAGCATGTACAGGAGGTTCATCCCAGCTTTAATGTGTAATAGCAAAAACCAGAGATGATCTAAATGCCCATCAATAGGAGAATTACTCCTCAGTTGTGGCATATTCATATTATGTGTTACCATCCAGCAGTTTAAATAATAAAGGAAATCTACATATCTCAACACGGAGAGCTCTGAGAGACATTTAGTGAAATGAAATGGCAAGTATGATTGATTTGTGCAAAATAAAATGTCCTAAAACATATTTGTGTATGTGCATATGTATAATGTATGTAAATACTTAGAATGGAGGCTGGAAAGAAAACCACTAAACTGATTAGAGTGATTACCTCTGGGGAGGGAAGTGGGACTAGGAAGCCCATCGGAAATTTTACTTTGTCTAAATTTTGTTGTTTTTGTTTCTTAAAACCCATCACTTTTTCCAGAGTCTGGGCATAAATGTGAAGGCATCAAGCGGTTGTGAAAGTCAGTATTTAAAGTGCTTAACAGTATAGCCACAATCCCCCACGGATTTCTAGAGAGATCTATTTCAGCTCAGAAACGTTAAAATTAGACTTGCTGAAATTCTGTTCTGTATTGTCTTCTCCTGCAAGAAAGTGGTAGCCTCTGGTGGTAGCCGTGGTAGCCACCAAAGCTTCAGTTGGGTTTTTGTTTTAGTCTTTGATGCAAGCTTATTTTTAGCTTTGCAACCTGATCTTGCTATTCTTCAATTTTTTTTTAGATTTGAATTAAAATGATTAGTGAAGATAAGGTAGTTGAGTTGAGAAAGGGACTGATTCACATGGAGGTAATTTAGACAGTTGGCTGTTTCCAGATGCCTAGATTAATCTTTAAAGGAGTATGAGTAGAAGTGATCCATGAAAAAAGATCAAATGTGCTCATCAGCCTGAGAACTAAAGAATATTGCTGTCAGATATATTTATGTGAACTCTTTTATTGGTTATGTGGACAATTACGACTTTAGAAACGGTGCTATTTATTGTTGCCTCACAAAACCTGAAACGAAACTAATCATGTTATCTCACAGTCTCTGTGAGACATGAATTCAGACAAGGTGCAGCAGTGACAACTTGTCCATGATAACTTAGCTGGAAGAATCAAAGGCTGGAAGCAGGATACTGTTGGGGAAAAAAGTCTTGAATGACTTTTCTCCTGCATCTGAGTGTCTTTGCTGATTCCTCTCTTAGGTTTGAATGTCCTGGAATTGTCCTTTTTCATTTCTTTCCTTTTCTGTCTTCCATATCCTCCTTGGTGATCTGGCCCAGTCTCAAGGTTTTGAATCTGGGAGGTGGTTAGTGGGTGGGTAGGTAGATGCACATTCATCCCCAACCACAGCCTTCCTTAACCTGCCTACTTGGTATTTCCCTTTGGTTGTCCAGCTGGCAGCTGAAACTTTTTTTTTTTTTAAGATTGTATTTATTTATTTGAGAGAGAGAGAGAGATCACAAGCAGGGGTGAAGGGTAGAGGGAGAAGCAGACTCCCCACTGAGCAGGGAGCCCGATGTGGACTCGATCCCCGGACCCTGAGATCACGACCTGAGCCAAAGGCAGACGCTTAACCGACTGAGCAACCCAGGCGCCCAAAACTTAATATATATAAAGCTAAACCTGTGATTCCAGTACTTCTCCTAAACTTGCTCCTCATCTCAGTAAATTTAACTCCTTCCTTTCAGTTGCTTAACCCAAAAAACCAGGAGTTATCCTTGATTTCTTCCATTTCTCACACCCCGTATTTAGTTTCCCAGCCAGTCCTGTTGACTCTACCTTCAGAATGCATTTATTTCCAGAAGCCAGCCACTTCTCACCATCTCTGTTAGTACCACCTTGGTCCAAGTCACTGTCACTTCTCCCCCAGTTCTTACGTCCTTCAGGCTGTTTTCAACACAACAGGCGAAGTGATCCTGTTAAAAGAAACCAGGTTGCAGCACATCATGTCACTTTCTAAGCTGAAGCCCTTAGAATGGCCTATGATCTGGCTTCCTCTGGGACCTCATCTCTCACCTCTCTCTTGCTCACTGTGCTCCACCCATACTTGTAGCCCCCTTGCTGCTCCTCTAAGCCAGACCTTGTTCCCCTCAGGGCCTTTGTACTTGCTGCTGCTTCTGCCTAATCATCATGGTATTGACACAGTCCCTAGATACTGAATCTGCAGGAAATAGACCATCCTGCTGGTTTTTCCTAATGGCTTAAATGTATGGCAGTTGCCTTTTATTGGTGATGAAATGTCGTGGTATTGAGGATGGGAAATTAACAGTTTCAAAAAACCGATATAATCTATTATACTGTAAGTAGCAGGTCCATGCATTTATACCTGTGCCAAATGAAATGCTGTTTTTCATCCATCTACCTGCCTTTCTTGTTCAGCCAGATCTTGCCACACTGAACAGTCTTCTGTCCTTCAAGTGGGGTGGCAGTTGTTAGAAGATCCCTTGAGGGCGCCTGGGTGGCTCATTCGTTCAGCATCTGCCTTCGGCTCAGGTCATGATCCCAGGGTCCTGGGATCGAGCCCCGCATCGGGCTCTCTGCTCAGCGGGAAGCCTGCTTCTCCCTCTCCCACTCCCCCTGCGTGTGTTCCTTCTCTCACTGTCTTTTCTCTCTGTCAAATAAATAAATAAAATCTAAAAAAAAAAAAGAAGAAGAAGATCCCTTGAATACCTCTGAAATGTTCATTTGGCTTGATTTCTGTTCCTCTTTATTCCCTTTTGGGTTGAGGAGTGACTTGAGGGCATAAGTGGGCAGTCTGGGATGCCCACTGAACAGACTGTTCTGTCAGTTGAGAGAGCTGGTAGGGCTCCACGTCAGGCCCCAAAACAGATAGGTTTTGGTTTCACAGTACGCCATAAAAACACGCAAAAGGGCTTTTTAGTACTGAGAGTGAGGCAGTTAAAGAAGGGAAGAGTATCGTTTTCAAGCAAGAGCTCCTCTGTGACATACTCTCACTGAGATTTATGAGGAAAGACGATCAACTATTTATGGCTGTGTGAGCAGCAGAGTTCTGGGTGCAGAACTCAATGAGGACATCACTGAGAAGATCCACAGGCTTGAGAAACCTGACGGGGAGTGTGCCTGTCAATATGAGGACTATGATGTTAAGTAGAAATTATTTTTATAGAGTCATAGAATCACATTGTTGGAAAGGACATCAGGAGGTTATCTGGTTTAAACCTGCACTTTTGGTCAAGCAGAGCTAAACATCTACACCATTCAAGCCTTCAGTTTTTTTTTTTCTTTTGAATATATATTTATAAAAGATACTAACTCTTTTATGTTATTTAAGTAATTTTTTAATGTCTAGTTTTTTTAAATGACTTTTTTTTTTTTTTAAAGATTTTATTTATTTGACAGAGAGAGACACAGCGACAGAGGGAACACAAGCAGGGGGAGTGGGAGAGGGAGAAGCAGGCTTCCCGCTGAGCAGGGAGCCTGATGCGGGGCTCAATCCCAAGAGCCTGAGATCACGACCTGAGCCAAAGGCAGACTGTTAACCGACTGAGCCACCCAGGCGCCCCTTAAAATGACTTTTAATCACTTAAAATGACTTTTATCATATGCAGATAACCACTGCATATACCTATCAGAATAGCTAAAATAGAAGCTGCATGGTGCCATTTAGCAGCAGACTGAGGGTGAGAAATGTAGTTGCTTGCTGCTTTCAAATAAACTGTTCCTCTCTGTTGGGCCAGTTGAAAATATGCAATATTAAAAATGCTCAGAGCAAGATCACCTTTATGGTGATATTTAACAATTTTGAATTTTTTTGTCATTTCAAACTGAAATTGCCAGTTTGCCTTTAAAATGAAGATTAGATTATTGTTAAGAAAACCTTTTTAAAGCCGGTCCTTCGAACTCATTTTCCAGATTTTCAGGTAGTCTAGAAGGCAGATTTATATAATGCCCTTTCAGTAATTGTAAATTCAAAAAACAATTGAAGGTTCCATTTATATAAGCTTGCCTGCCCTCCAGAAGGTGTCTTAATTTATTCTCTCAGCAGCAGAGATGAGGAGGGCATTAATATGTTTGGTATGTGCACAGGCTTTGGAATCAGTCGCCTACGTTCACATCCTAGTGCTGCTGCTTAATGGCACGGTATTGGCAAATTATTTATCATCTCTAAGCATTGGTTTTCTTACCTGGAACATAGGAACCATGATAATACTCGCTTTATAGGTAGACATTTAGTAAGAACTCAAATATTAGCTATTAATACTAGAAAAGAGGAGTAATTTGCCCTGAAACCACACAGTGGAACATGACCTGACCACACAAGAGTGTTTCCAAAAGCCCTGGGCTCTTATCTCCCCACTCCTCCTCCACCCTATTGCCCTCATCAGGAGGATGCTAACAGATTAACGAACCGTATGAGCCTTTTAGGTTACTTTGAATACATAGTTAGGAGAGAAACTAGATTTATATTTTTGGCATCAGGTTCATTTAATTTTTTGTTGCTTTAAAAAAAAAAAAAAAAACCATGCTCACATAATTGGAAAAAATCCTGCTGGGGCACCTGGGTGCCTCAGTTGGTTAAGCGTCTGCCTTCGGCTCAGGTCATGATCCCAGGTCCTGGGATTGAGCCCCCGAATCGGGCTCCCTGCTCAGCAGGAAGCCTACTTCTCCCTCTCCCACTCCCCCTGCTTGTGTTCCCTCTCGCTGTGTCTCTCTCTGTCAAATAAATAAAATCTTTTAGGGGCGCCTGGGTGGCTCAGCCGTTAAGCGTCTGCCTTCGGCTCAGGTCATGATCCCAGGGTCCTGGGATCGAGCCCCACATCAGGCTCCCTGCTCTGCGGGAAGCCTGCTTCTCCCTCTCCCACTCCCCCTGCTTGTGTTCCCTCTCTCCCTCTGTCTCTCTCTGTCAAATAAATAAATAAAATCTTAAAAAAAAAAAAAAATCTTTTAAAAAAGAAAAAAAAAATGCTGCTGTCTTCTGTAGCATATTTTGTGAAGTCTCAGCCTGAGATGGAAAAGAAGGTACCTTATTTTTAGATTCTAAAATAATATTTTTTCCTGCAAATTTTCAGGATTGACATTTTTTCCCAATATTATAAAATTTTTCAAACTCACTGCCTTATTAAAAGAATTTTATTGTAAACACCTGTGTGCCCAGCAGCTACATTCTACCATTAGCACTTTACTTTAGTTGCTTTATCACATAATCTATATCTGTTACTGAAACCTTAAGAAATAACCAGTAATCAACAACAAAAATCATTTATCTTGCCATCACCTAAAGATAACCTTTGTTAACACTTTGATAATTTCATACATACTAATCTATAAATATGTGTGTGTGTGTGTGTGTATTTAAAAATAATACTGGGATTTAGCCATTTCATTGGCTTATTATATTGTGGATAGACATCCTTTTATGGGAATAGGCTTACATGTGAGTGATTATTTTGAAAGACCTCATAGTCCATCTATAAATTTGCCATAGTTTTGACTATTTTTTTTGAACATTTAGTTTGATCTAATTTTTCATTATTCTAGACAACATTGAGAAGAATATCTGTGGGTTTGGTTGTTTTTGTTGTTGTTCTTTTGGTACTTGCCCAGTTGTTTCTTTAGGATCAATTTCTTGAGGCAAAATTGTTGGTAATATGTTTGTTTTGTGTTTAATTGTCCAATTGCTCTCTAGGAAGAGTACCTCTTTACAGCCCATCTCCATGAAAATGCCAATTTCTCCTACGTATTTGCAAGGTACAGAGGTAGAAATTGTATCTTATTCTGCTGATTTCCAGATTTAATTTGGGAAACAATAAACACCTTGAAATAACTCTTGAGTCCAAAAGAAAATCAAACCTGTAGTCTCAGATGGTTCAGTAATTAATCATGATGAAAATCATGGAAAGTGGCCTATAAAATTCTCTTGGGGGAATTAAGAAAATCTTTTTTGCCAAGTATATTTAAGTTTGTATAAACATTTCATTTTGTGCACAATTAAAGATTGTATAGTCTTTGTTCATATATACAAACATGGACTTTTTATTGTTCCATAAGCTTAAGCTTTGAAATTCTGAGGTGTTATCCTTTGTTGTAATTGTGATTTTTGTTTTTCTCCTTATATTTTGCTTTGTATTTTTCTTTATTTGTTTATGTAATTCAGCATGTAAAGAATGATGGTTGTTTTATATCCATAATGGATCATACCATATCAGCATAAAATTACCTTCTTTGTCCTGTTTATTCTTTTTGCTCTAAATTTTAGCCTTTTCTGCTTTTTAAAGGGGTGATGAAGGTGGCCATTTTGCTGGTATTACTTAGCCCTTTATTTTCCTACCTTTTTATGTCATTTTGTTTTAGTTATATGTCTTTTGTGACTGTACTTTGTTTTTCACTCAGTTTGAAAGTCTTTGACCTTGGAATTATGAAATCTAGCTTTATTAACATTAATTATGATAACTTTTTTTTAAGATTTTATTTTTAAGTAATCTCTACACCCAACTTGGGGCTCAAACTTACGACCCCAAGATCAAGAGTGACATGCTCCACTGACTGAGCCAGCTAGGCATCCTAATTATGATAACTTTTAAAAAATGTATTTGTCATCTTTTATACTGTGTTATTCTTATCTCCTTATGACTAATCTACATTTCGCTGAATTGATTGTTCTTCCTTTATCTTCTCTAGTGACATGGAAGTTATATATACTATCACTTTATTGCGGTGGTTACTTTCTTTTTTAAATATATTTAATTTTTCCCCATTTATTTATTTATTTATTTATTTGAGAAAAAGAGAGAACTGGGGGTTCAGAAGAAGAAGGAGAGAGAAAATCTCAATGAGACTCTGCGCTCAGGAGCCCAACACAGGGCTCTGTCTCATGAGCCTGAGATTACAACCTGAGTCAAAACCAAGAGTCAGACACTTAACCAGCTGTGCCACCCACACAACCCTAGATTTAATTTTTTTTAGGGCAGTTTTAGGTTCACAGCAAAACTGAGCAGAAAGTACAGAGTTTCCATTTACCCCTCTTTCCACACACACATGCAAGATCCCCTACCATCAAAACACTACACCTCAGTGGTTCATTTGTTACAATTGATGGTCCTATATTGACACATCACCATCACCCAAAATCCACAGATCATATCAGAGTTCACTCTTGTATATTCTGTGGGTTTCAACATCATACATCATACATCATACAAAGAGAGGCCCTCTTTTTTTTTTTTTTAAGATTTTATTTATTTGGGGCCTCTTTTTTTTTTTTAAGATTTTATTTATTTGGGGCGCCTGGGTGGCTCAGTCGTTAAGCGGCTGCATTCAGCTCAGGTCATGATCCCGGGGTCCTGGGATTGAGCCCCGCGTCGGGCTCCCTGCTCGGCGGGAAGCCTGCTTCTCCCTCTCCCACTCCCCCTGCTGTGTTCCCTCTCTCACTCTCTCTGTCAAATAAATAAAATCTTTTTAAAAATTGGATTAAAAAAAGATTTTATTTATTTGAGAGAGAGTAAGCAGGAGAGAGAAGGAGCAGGGAGAGGGGCAGAGGGAGAGGGAGAAGCAGACTCCCCACTGAGCAGGGAGCCCAGTGTGGGGCTCGATCCCAGGATTCCAGGATCATGATCTGAACTGCAGGCAGATAAGCCACCCAGGTGCCCCACCAGTTCTTTATTTTATGGATTGTGCCTTTGGTATTGTATTTAAAAAGTCATCATCATTCCCAAGGCATCTAGGTTTTCTGCTATGTTTTCTTCTGGAATTTTATAGTTTTGCCTTTTATGTTTAGGTCTGATCCATCTTGAGTTAATTTTTGTGAAGGATGAAAGGTCTGTGTCTAGATTCATTGTTTTACATGTAGATGTTCACTTGTTGCAGCACCATTTTGTTGAAAATACTCTCCTTTCCATTGTATTGCTTTTGCTCCTTGTCAAAGATAGGTAGCCATATTTATGGAGGTCTATTTCTGGGCTCTCTCTTCTGTTCCTTTAATATATTTGTCACTTCTTTTGTCAAAACCACACCATGTTGTTTACTATAGCTTTATCATAAGTTTTAAAGTTAGGTAGTGACAGTCCTTTGTTATTTGACTTCAATATTGAGGTTGGCTATTCTGGATCTTTTGCCTCTTAATACGAACTGTAGAATCAGTTTATTGATATCCACAAAAACTTGCTGTGATTTTGATTGGGACTGCATTGAATCTACAGATCAAATTGGGAAGAACTGACATCTTGACAATATTGAGTCTCTCTCTCTATTCATGAACATGGAATATCTCTACATTTAATTCTTTGAGTTCTTTCATAGAGTTTTATAGTTTTCATATAGATTTTATACATATTTTGTTAGATTTATACATAAGCATTTCATTTGGGGACTTGCTAATATAAATGGTATTTTTTTTTTATTTCAAATTCCACATTTTCATTGCTGGTATATAGGGAAGCAACTGACTTTTGTATTTTAACCTGTATCCTGCAACCTTGCTATAATCACTTATTAATTCCACAAGTATTTTTTTTTTTTGCCAATTCTTTCAAAATTTCTATAACCATGTCATCTGCAAACAAAGAGTTTTATTTCTTCCTTCAATCTGTATACCTTTTATTTCCTTTTCTTGTCTTACTGCATTAGCTAGAACTTCTGGTATGATGTTTAAAAAGAGTGGTAAGAGAGGACTTGCCTTGTACTTGACCTTAGTGGGAAAATGTCTAGTTTCTCATCATTAAGTATGCAGTTAGCTGTAGGTTTTGTAGGTGTTCTCTATCAAATTTGAGGAAGTTCCCTTCTATTTCTAGTTTACTGAGCATTTTTATCAGGGATAATAGGTGTCAGATCTGGTCAAATGCTTTTTATGCATCTATTGATAGGATCCTGTGTTTTTGTTTTTGTTTTTTCTTTTTTAGCCTGTTGATGGGGTAATTGATTTTCAAATGATGAACTAGTTTTGCATACCGGGGAAAATCACACTTCATCTTGATTTATAATTCTTTTTTTTTTTTTAATTTTATTTATTTATCAGAGAGAGAGAGAGAGCACAAGCAGAGGGAGCAGCAGAGGGAGAGGGAGAAGCAGGCTCTCTGCTGAGCAGGGAGCCCAATGCAGGGCTCAATCCCAGGACCCTGGATCACGACCTGAGCCAAAGGCAGATGCCCAACTGACTGAGCCACCCAGGCGCTACAATTTATAATTCTTTTTTTTATATATTATCGGGTTTGATTTGCTAATGTTTTGTTGAGGTTTTTGCATCTATGTTCATGAGAGATACTGTCTGTAGTTTTCTTGTAATGTCTTTCTGGTTTTGATATTGGGTAATGCTGGCCTCATAGAATAAGTTAAGAAATGTTGCCTCTGCTTCTATCTTCTGGAAGAGATTGTAGAAAATTGGTATGATTTCTTTTTAAAAGTTTGGTAGATTTCGGGCACCTGGGTGGCTCAGACGGTTAAGCGTCTGCCTTTGGCTCGGGTCATGATCCCGGGGTCCTGGGATCGAGCCCCGCTTCGGGCTCCCTGCTCAGCGGGGAGCCTGCTTCTCCCTCTCCCTCTGCCTCTGCCTGCCACTCCCCCCTGCTTGCACTATCTCTGTCAAATAAAAATTTAAAAATCTTAAAAAAAAAAAAAAAAGTTTGGTAGATTTCACCAGTTAACCCATTTGGGCCTGGTGCTTTCTGTTTTAGAAGATTATTAATTTATTGATTCAATTTCTTTAATAGACATAGTCCTATTTAGATTGTCTACTCTTGTGAGTTTTGACAGATTGTATTTTTCAAGGAATTGGTCTATTTCATCTAGGTTACTGAATTTGTGAACACAGTATTCATTGATTCATAGTATTCCTTTATTATCCTTTTGATGTTCATGAGATCTGTAGTGATAGCCTCTCTTTCATTTCTGATATTAGTCATTTATGTCTTCATTTTTTCCTTAGTGAGCCTGGTTAGAGACTTATTGATTTTATTGATCCTTTCAGAGAACCAGCTTTTAGTTTTGTTGATTTTCTCTCTTGATTTTGTTTTGAAATTCATTGATTTGTTTTTTTGTTTGTTTTTTTAAGATTTTATTTATTTGAGAGAGACAGAGCATGATGGGGGGTGGGGGGTAGGGGGGAGAAGCAGACTTCCGCTGAGCAGGGAGCCCAGTGACGCAGGGCTCCATCCCGGGATCCCTGAGATCATGACCTAAGCTGAAGGCAGATGCTTGACTGACTGAGCCACCAAGGCGCCCCTGATTTCTGTTCTAATTTTATTATTTCTTTTCTTCTACTTTCTTTGGATTTAATTGCTCTTCTTTTTCTAGTTTCCTAAAGTGGAAGCTTTGCGTATTGATTTTAGATCTTTCTTATCTAATATTTGCATTCAGTGCTATAAATTTCTGTTGAAGCACTGCTTTCACTGCATTTCACAAATTTGGGTAAGTAATGTTTTTAAGTTTATTAGTCCAGAGTATTTTTAAATTTCTCTTAAGATTTCTTCCTTGACCTCTGTGTTATTTACAAGTGTGTTGTTTAATCTCCAAGTATTTTGGATCTTCCAGCTATCTTTCCTATTACTGATTTCTAGTTTAGTTTCATTGTGGTCTGAGAGCATATCTTACATGATTTCTATACTTTTAAATAGATGTGTTTTATGGTGCAGAATGTGGTCTATCTTGGTGAATGTACCATATGAGTTTGAGAAGGATGTGTATTTTGCTGTTGTTAGATGAAGTAATCTATAGATGTCAATTATATCTGATTTCTTTTCTGCCTGCTAGAACTGTCCATTTCTGATAAGGGGGTGAATGGATTCATTTACTTCTTATAGTCCTATCAGTTTTTGCCTCACATATTTGATACAGTGTTGTTTGGTTCATACACATTAAGGATTATTATGTCTTCTTAGAGAATTAATCATTTTATTATTAAGTAATGCTCTGATGTAGTACTGTGTAATACTCTTTCTCTCTGATAATTGTATTTGCTCTGAAGTCTGTTTATCCTTTAATATAGCTATTCATGCTTTCTTTTGGTTTGTGTTAGCGGTATGTTTTTCTCCATCCCTTTCCTTTCCATCTGTATGTGTTTTTATATTTAAAGTGAGTTTCTTGGAGACAATGTATCAGTTGGCTCTTGTTTTTTGATCCACTCTGATGGTCTTTTGATTGGTATATGTAGACCATTGATGATCTAAGTGATTATTGATATAGTTGAATTAATAGCTGTAGTGTTTGATACCATTTTCTATTGTGTTGCTCTTGTTCTTTGTTCCCGTTTTTGTCTTCCACTCTTTTTCTGCCTTTTGTGGTTTTGTTTTTTTTTTAAAGATTTTATTTATTTATTTGAGAGAGAGAATGAGAGACAGAGAGCACGAGAGGGGAGAGGGTCAGAGGGAGAAGCAGACCCCCCGCTGAGCAGGGAGCCTGATGTGGGACTCGATCCCGGGACTCCAGGATCATGACCTGAGCCGAAGGCAGTCGCTTAACCAACTGAGCCACCCAGGCGCCCATGCCTTTTGTGGTTTTAGTTGAGTACTTTATAGGATTCCATTTCTCTCCTTTCTTAACATATCAATTTTGCTTTTTTTTTTTTAAGTGATTGCGCTGGAGTTTGCAGTATATATTTACAACTAATCCAAGTCCACTTTCAAATAACACTATACCACTTCACAAGAAGTGCAAGTGCCTTTTAATAACAAAATAGTCCTTATTCCTCCATCCCTTCTATCATTTCTGTCATTCATTTCATTTATATATAAATTTATGTACACATAAGTCGAATACAGTGTTGCTATTATTCTTTCAAACTATTATCTATCAGATCATTAAAGAATAAGAAAAATAAAAGTTTTTATTTTTCCTTCTTATTCTTTCTCTAATGCTCTTTTTTTACATAAGCCTGACTTTCTGACCTATTACATTTTTCCTTTTCTCTAAAGAAGTTCTTTTAACGTTTTCTTTCAAGCCAAGTCTGCTGGCAACACATTCTATCAGTTTTGTTTTTTCTAAGGAAGTCTTTCTCCTTCACTTTTAAAGGATAATTTTGCAGGATACAGAAATCTAGGTTAATGGTTTTTTTCTTCTCAATACATTAATTGTTTTGCTCCATTCTCTTTTTGCTTGCCTGGCTTCTGAAGTGAGTCAGATATAATTCTTAACTTTCCCTTCTGCAGATAAGCTGGGTGTCTTCCCCTCTAGCTTTTTTAAAGCTTTTTTTCCTTATCTTTGATTTTCTCCATTTTGAATATGATATGTCTACGTATATATATTTGTGTGTGTGTGTGTGTGCATTTATCCTGCCTGGTGTTCTTTATACATCCTGGATCTAGGCTTTGTGTCTGACATTAATTTGGGGAAATTCTCAGTTCTTATTGCTTCAAATATTGCTTCTATTTCTTTTTCTTTCTTGTATTTCCATTATGTAGCGTTATACCTTTTATGGTTTTCAGACAGTTATTGGATGTTTTGTTTTTGTTTTTTCAGGTTTTTTTTTTCTTTTCAGTTTTGGAAGATTCTTTTGACTTATCATCAAGCTCAAGGACTCTTTCCTCATTTGTGTTTAGTCTACTAATGAGCCAAAGGCATTCTTCATTTCTGTTAATAGTGTCTTTTGAACTCTAGCATTACTTTCTGATTCATTCTTAGAATTTCCATGTCTCTGTTTACCTATTGGTTCCTTTTCCATTAGAACCCTTAACATAAAAAAAAAAAAAAAAAAACCCTTAACATATTGATCATAGCTGTTTTGTATTCATGGTCTGATAATTCCAACATTCCTGCCATATCTCAAGTCTGGTTCTGATGCTTGTTCTGTGTCTTCAAATTGTGTTTTTGCCTTTTAGTATGCCTTGTGATTTTTTGTTGAAAATTGAACATGATGTATTAGATGAAAGAAACTCTGATAAACAGGACTTTAGTAAAATGGTGGTTAGATGTGCAAGGAAGGGAGGCAGTCTGTAGTCCTATGATTAGGTCTTTGTCTTTTAGTGAGCCTGTGCCTCTGGGCTGTGAACTTCACAAGTGCTTCTCTGTCGTTCCAGTTCTTCTTCACATCTCTTCCTCACCCCCACAGGATGGCTGGAAGGTGCTGGAATTGGGTATTACCCTTCCTCCCCATTGGCTAGGCTCTGATAAAACCCAATAGATTAGGCTCTGGTAGAATACTTTTTCTCATGAAGGCAAGCTTTGTTAAGAACAAAATGCTCTAGAATATTTGAAAATGGCTCTTTTTCCTCTCCCCAGAAGCAAGAGGGGAGGTATCTGGAGTAAAAACACAAAAGTGTGTGCTCCTTGCCCCACTGAAGTTTTTGATTCTTAGACTACTGAGCTTCCAGCAATCCATCAATTGTACTTTAGGTTTTCTTTCCCCACCCCTTCTCACCTCCACTGGTTCCCTTGGTAGTTTCTGCTCCAGTAAGTTGTGGTTTTCTGTATTTGCATGTCTCTCCAATTTTGGTGGCAGTGGTTTGTCCTATTACTTTACTTTAGCAAAAAATCTAAGAAGAGGGGCACCTGGGTGGCCCAGTCGGTTAAGCATCCGACTCTTGATATTGGCTGTGGTCATGATCTCAGGATTGTGAGATCAAGCCCCATGTGGGGCTCCATGCTCAACATGGATTCTGCTTGGGATTCTCCCTCTCCCTCTACCCCTCCCCCCACTCATGCTCTCTCCCTCTCTCTCAAATAAATAAATGAAATCTTTTTTAAAACCTAAGAAGAGTTAATTTTTCAGTTTGTTCGGATTTTTTGTTGCTGTTAGGACAGCATGCAACCTCTAAGCTCCTTATATACTGGACCAGAAACTAGAAGTCCCTTTTAATTAGTATATTTGAACAGGTATTTATTTTCCCAGGCAAACAAAATAGTACACACACACACACACGCACAATCTAAAAGATAAAAACAGTATCCCCTATTGCACAACTTTCATTTTGTTTAAATTTGTAACTTGAGGTATAGATTATCATTAAGATATCATTCTTCAAAATATAAAAAGTTATGTGTGATATTGAAAACAATATCAACAATAATTATTTAAATTTAAGGCCAATGAATTTTACTGCTTTCATTGATCACACCTGTTTTTCCTCATTCATTATTGGTTGACTGTAGTATACTGGGTAATTACTTTTAAGAAAAGTACACAGGGTGCCTGGGTGGCTCGGGGTCCTGGGATTGAGCCCTGCATCAGGCTCCTTGCTCAGTGGGGAGTCTGCTTCTTTCTCTCCCTCTGCTACTCTCTGTCTCTATGTCTTTCTCTCTCTTTGTCAAATAAATGAGTAAAATCTTTAAAAAAAAAAACAGAAAGAAAGAAAGGTACAGAGTGATGGGGTGCCTCCATGGCTCAGTTGGTTAAGCGTCTGCTTTTGGCTCAGGTCATGATCTCGGGGTCCTGGGATCAAGCCCCCGTGTCAAGCCTACTTCTCCTTCTCCCTCTGCTGCTCCCCCTGCTTGTGCTCTCTCTGTGTCAAATAAATAAATAAAATCTTTTTTAAAAAATCTTAAAAAAAAAAGTACAGAGTGTTATTACAGGTTTTGAAAAAATGTTTCACACATGAATGGTTTGCCTAATTATAGACTCCTTGAATAGTAATCTTTTTCCTTAGGACTGTTGACTTCAAGCATTTGGTGTTATAGAGGAAAAGTCTGGTATCAAATTATTTTTCCCCTGTGTAAATGGATGAAAACCTTTATATGCGTTGAAACTCAGGCATGTCACTGGAGTCTGCGTCATACTTGGTGAGCTCTTTTGATAGGAAGGCTTGTATCTTTCCTTACCTTCAGGAACTTTCCCTCTTTCTTTCTTTAATTATTGCCCCACCTTCATCAGTTTTATTTTCTTCTGCTGAACTGTTGCATTGTGTAGTATTCCGTTATCCTTTCTTATAATTTTGATCTCCACATTTTTACCTTGTGTGCTGGGAGAATTCTTCAAATTTTGGCCTTCGAAATCTCTCCTTTTCTGCTATATTCAATCAGCTATTCATTGCCTTCTGTGGGGGTATTGGTTTGTAATAGTAATGGTGATGCTATTTAGGAATTTTTTTCTGTTTTTACTTTGGCTCCCTATTTGTGACAGCCTGCCTCTGTTTTAGAACTGTAATGTCTTCTTCAGTCTTACTGAATAAGAATTCAGTTTTTCTTGTAATAACTGTTGTTTGAATTATCAGATTGAGGCCCTTGTTTTGAACTATACCTTTTCATATATTTGACTTTAATCTGAGTGCTTGTTTTTAGACTGAAGCCTGAGTTTCTTTAGCAGTTGTAACCGAAATAAACATTTCCAGTGATTAGGGATCTTTTCTTTAGGGACAGTCTTCCTTATGTCTCTCTTTGCTTTTCCACAACTCATCTGCCTCCGCAGTCATCCCTACTCTGCTAGCCTGCAAGCTCGCTCCTTATAAACTTATCAGTCTTGCAGGGCCCCCTGTTCCCATCCACTGCAGAGTTAAGAGTTCTGCTGATGGTTCATTCCCCGCTTTGTGCATGCAGAGTTTAGTAGGCCTCTGATGTGTGTGTCAGGGGCGATTGCAGGGAGTGTCAGGGGCTGGGGTAGAAGGTTTCTTTACTTCTTTCATAGGTTTCACCTGTTTTTGATGTTTTTCCATTCACTCCATTCTTACCGGCCCAGTCATCTGCCAAGATTCAAAGTTCCATGGGTGTCCGTTGTTATGGAAGGAAATTAAGACCGAGTGAGTCAAATATATGGGCATAGACCTGTCCATCTAAGAATGTTTCTTTTTTAAGATAACCTTTCCCCAAGTTCTAAAACTGTATCAAAATAATATTTTTGTGTGATCCATGGTTTAAAAATAAAATAGGACTGTAAGACTTATAAAGAAAAGAAACATTCCTTAAGTAATTCCCTAAGGAAAACCACACAATAGGTAATGTCTTATTTCTTGCCTTATACTTTCATTGTATCACTGAGGGTTTTGCCCTTCTAATGAATGTGTTACATCAGCAGTCACATTTGTAAGTTCTACAATACCATTTTTAATCTTGGTTGGTTTTACTTACATTTTGTTCTTTTTTAGGATGCCACAGCCTCTCAAATTTCTTTAAGGATAATAACTAATCTTCCCTGAGTTTTCTCCTGTTCCTTGAATTTTATTTTTTTTAATTCTTATTTATTTATTTAGTTAGTTAGTTAGTTATTTTAACCAGAGCAAGTATTCATTTGCTCATTTTGATCTTTCCTTCCTGTCAGTGACGCTCCTTGGATGTCAGGTGATCCGTGGTCATCCTGTCCCAGTTAGGACTGAGGCAGTAGCAGCACTGAATGGGAGCTCTGTGCAAGTGGGTGGGTGTAAAGAGTGATGTGGAGGAAAGTGGGGCTGTTTCGCCAGGAGCCAGCTAAAAGAATGCCACAATAGGTGGACTTTATTTGGGGGATATTTATGGGTATATATGCTACAGTAGTTCTTCCCTGTTTTTCTGTTTTTCTGCTTGGATTAGAGCCCTCGGAGTCATCTAGGTGATAGATGCCTGGCTCCAGGCTGTTCTCCATGTGTGGGGATGGCTGTTTGGTATGTAGACATTCAACTTTCAGGACCCTGTCTCACTTCCCCTCTGTGTTCCTGCCATGTGCTATCCTGGAACCTCTCCAGAGTCTGGAAGCTGAGCTGACTTTTTTTGCTTTTCTTCGTCTTTCAACCCTCATTTATCACTTTGCGTCTTCTTGGAATTTTTTTTTAAATCTCCTTTCTTCTAATAACCCCTTTCTAGTCTTACTTTCATTTTGTTGGTGTTTCAGAAAGAAGAGATAATATGCTTAGTCAGTCTACCATTTTTTTAGTTAAAATTTTCTTTTTATTTTTGGAATTATATCTCTTTTTTTCTTTGACTCTTAAGTAATGTTATAAGTATTTTTTCTTAAGTAATCTCTCTACCAGATGTGGGCTTGAACTCACAATCCCGAGATCAAGAGTCACACACTCTTCTGACTAAGCCAGCCAGGCGCCCCTAAATATTTTTGCTTCTCTAAGATGCTAAAGAGAGATTTCTTGCTTTCAGTGGATAAAAAAAATTCCAAATAGGTCATGATTTTGTAAATTCAGCCATCTTTATGTATGATCTATCTTAAACACTAGCAACTTTTTAAAAGAATCCATTCTTTAGTCACAATTGAAATTTTATTTATTATTATTTCTTTTAAACTTACTAGGAGAACCTAAAGGTTAGCTAGCTGTCTTTTACTGCAAATAACTACTAAGTTATTTTTCAACCGTTGTTTTTAAAAACTGGAATAAAAGAAATCTCTTTACTCAATTTATCTGTTTACATTATCACATATAATTGAATGCTACCCCCCCCAAAATAAATAAATAATTGAATGCTACCCATTGATGAATAGCTAATTCAGTGGCTTAGTGTAGAGATTAGAATCTGCCCTGTTAGAGAATATAGTACTGTATTTGAGCTGGTTTGTGTTGGAACCCTGAATAGAAGTTCAATTGCTGGGATAGCAGCCAGTAGCCTTCTGCTAAATGAATTGAGTCCAGATGACTCTTCCAAACCAGTTGTACTTGCTTTCCTATCCAGTTCCACATTCCAGGAAAGTGTTTTTAGTCATTAGGAAGTATATCCACAGTGTACTTTCCATTGACTCCAATATAATTCACCCTGGCTTCAGCAAATACTAAATGCAGTTTTTGCCTCTGGAGACTCCATAATCTTTAAACCACCCAACAACCACTGGACCTGGGTAGATCTAACTGACTCGGCTGAGGTGCCACTTAACCAGCTTCCTCTTAATTCAGTAAACTTATAAATGCCAGCTGCTTAGCAGAGAACTTGCTACACAGGAAGTAAATTTAAGGACTCTGATTCTAATTCACCTTGAAGGGACACCGTGTGACTCAGAAAAAGCTATGTTTCTAGGTTTAATATCAGAATAAATGTTACTTGGTTACACTTTAAACTTACTAATTAATAGACACAAACTTGTATTAAAAAGAAAATAAAACTTGTCATATGTTTTCAAACATAGTAGTACTGAATGACTAGGGATAGAAAAAGGTAAATAGACAATACCAACCAAAAGAAAACTTGGATAATAATTATAATATTAAACAAAATAGAATGTAGGTGAAAAACATGTAGAGGGACAAGAGGAACATTTAATATTGATAAAAGGGAGAGTCTAGGGACACCTGGATGGCTCAGTTGGTAAAGTGTCTGCCTTCGGCTTGGGTCATGATCCCAGGGTCCTGAGATCGAGCCCTGTGTCCCGGGATCTCTGCTCAGCGGGGAGCCTGTTTCTCCCTCTCCCTCTGCCTGCTGCTCCCCCTGTTTGTGCTCTCTCTCTGTCAAATAAATAAAATTTTAAAAATCTTTAAAATAATAATAATTTTAAAAAGGGACGGTCTACCAAGACATACAGCAGTCATGAACTTATGTGCACCTAGCAGACTTCATCTATATAAAGCAAAATTGACAGAGTTAGGGGCCAGATTGAAGACTTTAAAATATCTCATTTAGAAACTGATAGAAAAGTGACAAACAGTAGGAAAAAATAGAAAGATTGAGTGATATCATAGCAGGGTTGATCAGATAGCTATATTGAGAGAGAACCTGCAAAGAATATGTAATTTTTTCAAGCACACATCAAAGAATTATAAAAACTAACCATATATTAAGCCATAAACAAAGTATTAAAAATTCCAGAGCATCAATAATATAGACTACAGATCTTCCTCAACCTGTGATGGGGTTATATCTCATAAATCAAAAATGCATTTAATACATTTAGTCTCTCGAATATCATGTAGCTTAGCCTAGCCTACCTTAAACATTCTCAGAACACCTACATTATAGCCTACCGTTGGGCAAAATCATCTTCTACAAAAAGCCTATTTTATAATAAAGTGTTGAATATCTCATGTAATTTATTGAATACTGTATTGAAAGTGAAAAACAGAATTGTTGTAAAGTACAAAATGGTGTAATTGGTTGCTTGCCCTCGTGACCACATGGCTGACTGGGGCTGCAGCTCATTGCCATTATCCAGCATCACAAGAGAGTATCATACCACATATCACTAGACCAGGAAAAGATCAAAATTCAAAGTACAGTTTCTACAGAATGCATATCACTTTTGCACCATCATAAAGTCAAAAAATCGTAAGTCAAACCATTGTAAGTCAGGGATCATCTGTATGTATACTCTGACACATGCAGTAAAATTAGAAATCAACAATAAAGTTAGCTTGACAGAGAAATATATATTGGAAACAGATAAAAATTGTTCTAAATAATTCTTGAGTTAAAGCACAAATCACAATAAAAATTAGTAAACAAATAGAACTGAACAATTGAAAGCACTTTGTATCATGACTTACTGGGTACAGCTCATTCAGTTCTTTGAGCCTTAAAGGCTTTTATTAGAAAACAAAATAGACATTAAAGAAACTAAGTGATCGGGCGCCTGGGTGGCTCAGTCGGTTAAGCGTCTGCCTTCAGCTCAGGTCATGATCCCAGGGTCCTGGGATCGAGTCCCACATCGGGCTCCCTGCTCAGCGGAGAGCCTGCTTCTCCCTCCCCCTCTGCGTGCCTCTCTGCCTACTTGTGCTCTCTATCTCTCTGTCAAATAAGTAAATAAAATCTTTAAAAAAAAAAGAAACTAAGCAATCCATCCAAGACGCTTAGTTTACACTCAAAGAACGTAAAAGGATGGAAATAACAAGGAAAAGGGCAGAAATTAATAGAGGAAGATAGAAATGATCAACGAAACCAAAAGTGAGTTACTTTTATTTTTCTAATAAAATACACAAGCCTCTTGCAGGCCTGTTGATAAAGGAAATGAGAAAAGGTAACAAAATAAATAACCATAGAATAGAATATAATAAAGTCTTTTAAATTATGAGAATGCTGCTATGTTGAGCCATAAACACAAAAATTAGAAAACTTTGATAAAAATTTTCTAGAAAGGGGTACTTGGGTGGCTCAGTCGGTTAAGCATCTGCCTTCAGCTCAGGTCATGATCCCAGGGTCCTGGGATCAAACCCCACCTCGGGCTCCCAGCTCAGTGGGGAGTCTGCTTCCCCCCCTCCTTCTGCTCCTCCCCCTGTTTGTGTGCACACTCTCTCTCTCTGTCCCTTTCTCTCTCAAATAAATTTTAAAAATCTTTAGAAAAATTTTTTTCTAGAAAAAGCTACCCAAATTTACATAAAAATTAGAAAACCTAGGGGCACCTGGGGTGACTCAGTCATTTAAGCATCTGACTCTTGATTTCTACCCAGATTGTGATCTCAGGGTTGTGAGATTGAGCCCCACATTGGGCTCCATGCTCAGCACGGAATCTGCTTGAGATTCTCTCCCTCTCCCTCTGCCCCTCCCCCTGCTCACGTGTGCTCACTCTCTAAATAAATAAATAAATAAATAAATAAATAAAATCTTAAAAATTTAGAAAACCTATATACAGATTATTCTTTATCAAAATCAGGTGCTAATCACCTGCTGACAAAAAATATATACTAAGATTAATTGAACTTTACCAAAATTTCCAAATACATATTTTTTATCTTTTTTTTTTTTTTTAAGATTTTGTTTATTTATTTGACAGAGGGAGCACAAGCAGGGGGAGCAGTAGGCAGAGGGAGAGGGAAATGCAGGCTCCCTGCAGAGTGGGGGACCTGATGCAGGGTTCAGTCCCAGGACCCCGGGATCATGACCTGAGCCAAAGGCATATGCTTAACCAACTGAGCCACCCAGGCGCCCCTATATATTTTTATCTTAAAGAACTATTTCAGGAAAGAATAACTACACCTCGTAAGGCTGGTATAATCTTGATCAGTGATCAGCAAGCTTTTCTGTAAAGGGCCAGATAGTAAATACTTAGACTTTAAAAGCCATATGGTATCTGTCACAAATATTCAGTTCTGCTGTCATAACATGAATGAGCCCATACACAGTACTTCAGTGAATGAGCACGGCTATGTTCCAGTGCAAGTTTATTTACAAAAATCGATGGCAGGGGTGGGCGCCTGGGTGGCTCAGTCGTTAAGCGTCTGCCTTCGCTCAGGTCATGGTCCCAGGGTCCTGAGATTGGGCCCCACATCGGGCTCCCTGCTCCGCAGGAAGCCTGCTCTCCCTCTCCCACTCCCCCTGCTTATGTTCCCTCTCTTGCTATGTGTCTATCCGTCAAATAAATAAATAAATAAATCTTAAAAAAAAAAAATCAATGGCAGGACAGAGTTGGCCCATGGGTTATAGTTTGCTGACTCCTGATCCTGATAATTAAAAGTAGAAAGGCTGTGGCACCCGGGTGGCTCAGTTGTTCAGCATCTGCCTTTGGCTCAGGTCATGATCCCAGGGTCCTGGGATGGAGCCCCACATCAGGCTCCCTGCTCAGCGGGGAGCCTGCTTCTCCCTCTCCCTCTGCTGCTCCCCCTGCTTGTGCTCTCTCTCTCTCTGTCAAATAAATAAATAAATAAATAAAATCTTTTTTTTTTTTAAGATTTTATTTATTAGAGAGAGAGAGAATGAGAGACAGAGAGCACTAGAGGGAAGAGGGTCAGAGGGAGAAGCAGACCCCCCGCTGAGCAGGGAGCCTGATGTGGGACTTGATCCCGGGACTCCAGGATCATGACCTGAGCTGAAGGCAATTGCTTAACCAACTGAGCCACCCAGGCGCCCATAAATAAAATCTTTAAAAAAAACAGAAAGGAGCAATAAATTCTCACTCGTGAACATGGATATAAAATCCCAAGTAAAAGAAGAGCAAATAGAATCTGAAGCTTTCTCAAAATATCACACAACTAAATTATCCCAAGAATACAAGTCTTAGAAAATATGTTTATGTAATTTACTTCATTAAGAGATTAAAATTAAATTATCATCTCAGTAAATAAGGAAAAATTATTTATTAAAGTTCAGTATCCAGGGGTGCCTAGCTGGATCAGTTGGTGAGCATGTGACTCTTGGTCTTGACGTGACTCATAGGTTGTGAGTTTGAGGCCATGTTGAGGGTATATTGTACTTAAAATAAAAAAAGATCTTTAAAAAATAAAATTCAGTATCCGTTCATCTTGAAAGTTATTAGCAAACTAAAAATAAAAGTTCCTTAACTTCATAGTATGTCTAATAAAACCTACAGTAAGCATCATAGTTTTTAAATCTTCTAAGTATTCCCAGCAGACAGGAAAAAGGCAGTTGTGTTTGCTCTCATGCTACCATTTAATACTGAACTGGGGTCCTAGCCACCGCTGTAAGACAAAAATAAATACAAATTATAAATATTCAAAAGGAAGAAGCAAAATTGTCATTATTTGCAGATGATATAATTATTAACTTAAAAAACAAAGGAACACAACATAAACTGGTAGAACTAGTAAGAGCATTTAGAAAGGTTGCAAACATAAGATTAATACGCAGAATCCAGCATTGTTTCTTTAAAAGCAGTAATTGATTAGAAAATACATAACTTTTTAAAATATAAACCATCCATAGCAACAAAACTAAACTAAAACTAAAATGCCTTGCTATAGACTAATAGAGTACAGGATCTTATAATAAAAATAATAAAAGTTTGGGGCGCCTGGGTAGCTCAATCATTAAAGCGTCTGCCTTCGGCTCAGGTCATGATCCCAGGGTCCTGGGATTGAGCTCGCATCGGGCTCCCTGCTCTGCAGGAAGCCTGCTTCTCCCTCTCCCACCCCCCCTGCTTGTGTTCCCTCTCTCGCTGTGTCTCTATCTGTTAAATAAATAAATAAATAAATAAATTCTTTAAAAAATAATAATAAAAGTTTGAAGGAATCAAAAAGACCTAAGTAAAGGGGGAGATACAGTCTCTTCCCCAATAAGAAGACTATATATTATAAAAATGTGAGTATTTTTAAAATTAATCTAAAAATTCAATAATAAAAATAAACATCCCAAAGGGATTTTTCAGACATCTGAAAAACTGATTTTTGAAATTTATATGGAAGAATAAAGGTACAGAAATGGCTGTGAAGTTTTTGAAAAAGAACAGAGGAGAGAAGGAGACTATTTTTCCATGTATTTGGATAAAGCTGTATTAGTTAAAACCACATGATATTAGTACATAAATTAACAACTAGATTAATAAAACAGAATGATATCTATTGGGTCTATTTTGGAGCCTCCAGACCATTGGCTATTTGGGAATAAATTCCCAAATTAATTTTGGTGGATCATATTATAAAACTCTTCAAACTATTAGAAAAAATGCGGGAGACTGAAAGAATAATAAACAGACAAAAGGAAAAGATAAGTAAAATCAGTAATATCTTATGAAAAATGTTTAGCAAAGGACATCAAAAATTAAAACAGAAATAAGTCAGAGAAAGACAAATACGTATGATTTCACTCATATGTGGAATTAATAACAAAGGGGGAAAAGAGAGAGAGAGAAAACAAAAAACAGACTTGTAACTATACAAACTGATGGTGACCAGAGGGGAGGTGGGCAGGGGGAATGGGTGAAAAAGTGATGGGGATTGAGGAGTGCACTTACGATGAGCAAATACGGAATTGTTGAATCACTATATTGTACACCTGAAACTAATATAACACTGTATGTTAACTATACTGGAACTAACGTTTAAAAACTTAATAAAATTAAAAAAAAAAAAGATAAAAGACAAGTATCAGACTGGGAGCAGAACATATGTTTACCACAGAGGTTAAATATTAAGATATAATTTCTGAAGATCATTATAATGGCCAATAATCAAATAAGAAAAATGGATAAGTAGTGTGAATTCCGAGAAGAAATCTGAATGTCCATTAAACAGGAAAATTTCTCTAACAAAATTATGCAATATAATTTCATACTCATCATGTTGACCTAAAATTTAAGAGGCTGACAACAAAAAACAAATATTCAAGAGGAACAAGAGTGATGGCAACTCGTACATTGCCTGTGTACTTGGAGAATATACCAGGTAGTTATTGCTGTATAACAAGCTGTCCCCAAACTCAGTGGCTTAAATTAGTTAAGTATCGATCGTTACTCACGAGCCCGTGGTCTGCTTCCGGTGTCTACTCCTCAGTAGTAGACTGAGTGGACTATTCCGATGTCTACGGCCCGCTCTGGGTGGAGTAGGCAGCTCTGTCCTCTTAGCTAGGCTCTCCCAGTTTGGAGGTTAGCTGGCTGTAGGCTGCTTTGTAATACCCTCAGCTGAGACAGGTCTTCATCCTTTAGGAGACTAGCTCACATGGCAGTGGCAGAGTTCGAAACTACAAGACCTCTTGAGGCCTGGGCTTGGAACTGGTACACACCATCCTTCTGCATTCTCTTGGCCAAAGCAAGTCACAAGGCCAGCCTCGTAAAGGAGTGGGTAAATAGATCTCTTGATAGGAAGAGCTGTAAAATCACATTTCAAAGGACATGGATACAGGAAGAGGTAGAGAATTGTGGTCATTTCTGCCATTGATGAACTGCATAGAGGAACTTGATAATATGTGGGAAAATTGGAGGTACTTTTAGCCTGTGATTCAGAAATTTGATCTTAAAGAAACTCGCACACATGGTGGATTGTAACAAGAATATCTGCAAGAGAGGTTTTGGGTTTTGGGTTTTGGTTTGGTTTTGGTTTTTGCAGTGTTTTTTATAATAGCAGGACGAAATGTCTACCAACAAGTAAATGGATTAATTGTGGTAAATTCCTAAAGTAGAATACTGTTCAACAACCAAAATGAATTAACTACATGTTTCAATATATCTAAAACTCAGAATCATGATATTGAGGGGACAGGGTTTCAGAAGTTATAATCCTTTTTTTTTAATCGAATAGAGAAACATACAGAAAATACTATTTACCATGAATAGTGAATAGGTATCTAAGTAGTACAAGTATAAAGACATGCAAAAGAATGATAAACACCAAATTCAGGTGAGTAGTTACCTCTGGCAGGGCTGGGGAGTGCACAAGGGGCTTCAGTGGTACCAGTAGTTTTATTTCTTAAAAAACATAATAATAATACATTGGACGCCCGGGTGGCTCAGTTGGTTAAGCGTCGGCTTAGGTCATGATCCCAGGGTCCTGGGATTGAGCCCCACATCAGGCTCCCTGCTCTCATGTTTGTGCTCTCGCACTTGCTGCACTGTCTCTCTCAAATAAATAAATCTTAAAAAAAAATAAATATAAAAAATACACAAAATGGTACATTACTATTTGACAAAGCTGGCTAGTTACTACCTGAATGTTTCTTTTATTATTTTCTTTACTTTTTTGATGTTCGAAATACCTCATTTAAAAAACAAAACAGGGCACCTGGGTGGCTCAGATGGTTAAGCATCTGCCTTCGGCTCAGGTCATGATCCCAGGGTCCTGGGATCGAGTCCCACATCGGGCTCCTGGCTCAGCGGGGAGCCTGCTTCTCCCTCTGACCCTCTCCCCTCTCATGCTGTTTCTCTCTCGCTCGCTCTCTAAAAAATAAATAAAATCTTTGGAAAAAAACAAAAAACAAAACAAAAAAATCTCTGGGATGGGATTTCACTGGACTTAACTAT
This sequence comes from Neomonachus schauinslandi, assembly GCF_002201575.2. NCBI lineage: Eukaryota > Metazoa > Chordata > Mammalia > Carnivora > Phocidae > Neomonachus > Neomonachus schauinslandi. The sequence continues at coordinate 115,207,403 of NC_058410.1, forward strand.
AATGGCTTCCCATCTACTTTATCGTACACTGTGACTGTTTCCTGCTGTTACTTAAGTTTGGCAGGTACCAGAAAGGTATGTGTATTGAAGACCAAAAATTTTTGTTCTTGGGTTTCCTTATTCACATACCTGCATGAGAATTGCTCCCCTGAACCCTTTTTGGGTCTGGGCTTATTTCTTTAATAGAGCAAGCTTTTACACTACAGTTCCCTTGGATGTTCAGAATTGTTGTCCTCTTAGAGCTACCTTCTAAATCAAAGGAAGTAGCAGGAAGTGTTCTGATACAGTACCAGAGTACCTGACTAAAAGCGGCTTCAACCGTATACCGGTTATTTGTCTCACGTAGGAAGCCCAGAGGTTGGACATTACCTCATTGCTTCAGCAGCTCGGCCACCTCAGGACTTTCATTCAGCTTCTCATTGATTCTCTTGCCCTTTCCCTTACGGTCACAAGGTGACTGTAGCAGCTCCAAGTTTCAGGTCCCCACTTGACAAGCAAGGTGTAGGGTTTCTTTTTATGCAGCTCTTTATCATGGTGGGAAATCTTTCCCAAGAGCCCCCAAGAGACACCCTCTCAGAAGCCATTGGTCCAGCACTGGGTCACGGCACGCCCCAACCTGTCACTGCAGAGGGGAACAGAATTCCCTGCGCCATTCCAGGTGTGCCATAGCTCTCACGTGGACAGAAGCTGGGTCTTACTGGTAGCACAGTGGAAGGAGGTATGCCTGTGGGCTAGACATCCATCAGTGTCTGCCAAAATGTCCGCCTTAGAGTAAAAGATAGGTTTTAGAAGGTGATGACCCATTTTGTATCCACTGAGACTAAAACAACACAGCCAGGGTTCTTTGTGGCAGCAGATCATTGTAGGGGCATTCTCAAAGGCCCCTCCATGTCCGTGCCTCTGCGTGAGTCTCGTGTACATAGCGGGAGAGCTTACTAGCAGGAAGGATGGCATCACTGGAGTCTTGCTGGATGGTATTTCCAATCTCAGCAAAATACCCCAAAGGAAAAAAAAATATTTGTGGGTTTTTTTCTTTTTGAAAAGTAGGCGGTTGCTCAAATTATTTTTGTTAACTAGTCTGAAAGTGCTAGAATTGATGTATTATACTTTGAAGGTCAAGGAAGCACTCACCTGCATGTGGTTGAATAATGAAGGGATATATATATATATATATATATATATAGGAATTCTTACTACTACTTAAGATGGGCTTTTAAATAAAGACTACTTCTCTGGATTAGGGGTTTTTGACATATAGACTGAAATTATAACTGCCTTTATATGATTTGGAAGAGAACAGGTCCATCCTAGCACCCTGACTACACCAAACTTCCATTTACCCTGAATCAAATCTTATCCCAAAATGTCTGAGCCAGCTATCTGTCCGATGTGACCCTGACACCTACCCCGACCCACATGCAAGAATCATGTGAGAGACAAAAATAACTCTGTCCTGTTGCCTGTGGCAGCAGTTGAGAGGGAGCTAGCTCAAAGCTAATTGGGCTGTGGAGAAGCATGAAAACTTAAAATGGTCACAGTGAACTCTCTCTTGGAGGGCCTTTGCCTCTGAGGAATCTTCCTCTTGATTGGCACTATGACTTTAAAGAACAGAAATCTTCTTACTAAAGAGGCACGTCCTCCTAAGAAATTTAGAAACTGGTAAATAAAAGAATATTTCTTTGCTTTTCACCATAGGCTCATTGGCAGGATCACCTTAGATAGAATTCTCTAAAGTAGATCCCCTAAATATTGGTATAAAACTTAAAGACACTGAGACAGACAAAGCTGTTGTTAATTTCTACAACTTGAAGCTTAATTAGAAGTGAAAATAAATGCCACTAAAATTTCTTTGTACAGATGGCAGCATTATTTAAATTACACAAGACTTTATAAGAAGGCATCTATTTTATTTTTTGAAGATTTTATTTATTTACTAGAGAGAGAGCGTGAGCGGGGTGAAGGGCAGAAGGAGCAGCAGGCTGAGCAGGGAGCCCTGGGGCTCCATGTCATGACCCAAGCCGAAGGCGGATGCTCAACCGACTGAGCCACCCAGGCGCCCCAGAATGCATCTATTTTATATATATATATATTTTTTAAGATTTTATTTATTTATTTGACAGAGAGACACAGCGAGAGAGGGAACACAAGCAGCGGGAGTGGGAGAGGGAGAAGCAGGCTTCCCGCCGAGCAGGGAGCCCAATGCGGGGCTCAATCCCAGGACCCTGGGATCATGACCTGAGCCGAAGGCAGACGCTTAATGACTGAGCCACCCAGGCGCCCCCAGAATGCATCTATTTTATAAAGAAAAATGCTTTTATGCTTTTCCCAACTGCCTCTATTAGAGTAAATCATAGGTATATGTTGATGTTGAATGCAGAAAACACCATTATTAAACAAAAGTTTTAAATTATATTGAGCTGTCATAATATTAAGTTAATTGCGCCCTTAAAAATTGGAGATTGGGGCGCCTGGGTGGCTCAGGCAGTTAAGCGTCCGACTCTTGATTTTGGCTCAGGTCGTGATTTCAGGGTCATGAGATCGAGCCCTGTGTCAGGCTCTGAGCTTAGTGCGGAGTCTGCTTGTCCCTTGTCCCTCTCCTCCTGCTCCTCCCCCCCCCCGCCCCCATGAGTACACACTCTCTCAAATAAATAAATAAAATCTTTAAAAAAAAAATTGGAGATCAATTTCTTTTCTAAACTTTTGGTTTCTTTAAGAAAAAAAAATTAATTGAACAGTTAAAACTGCTAAAGAGAACTCTTCTCTACTTTGCAGGAGAGAAATGTGAGTGATAGCCTCTATGAACCTCTGTGAATCTCCTTACCTCCCTCCCTCCCCACCAACCTGACAGCCCTGCTCCTAGGCCCTGTCGGTGGGGACCACAGGCCAGAGCACAGGTGCCACATCTCAGGAGTTGATCTGAGTGTTCAGGCTGCCAAGGTCAGGGTACAGAATTGGTTTTCTAGTCCAGGCTGACCTGCCAGCTCATCCTGCTTGTTCAGGCAGCTACATTGGTTAATTCACCAAGTATAATCTAACTAGTCTTAGCTGGCCATGGAGTGTAGTTATCTCTAAAAATGTAGAGAATCAATTTAGGGGCCTGGCTGGCTCGGTCAGTGGACTGTGTGGCTCTTGATCTTGGGGTCATGAATTCAAGCCCCACATTGGGTGTAGAGATTACTTAAAAAAATAAATTCAAAAAAAATTTTTTTAAATACAGAGAATTAGTTGGGGCACCTGGGTGGCTCAGTCATTAAGCGTCTGCCTTCGGCTCAGGTCATGATCCCAGGGTCCTGGGATCGAGCCCCGCATCAGGCTCCAGGGAGCCTGGTTCTCTCACTCCCCCTCCCCCTGCTTGTGTTCCTTCTCTCGCTGGGTCTCTCTCTGTCAAATAAATAAATAAAATCTTTAAAAAATAAATATAGAGAATCAGTTTATTATTTTTTTTTAAGATTTTATTTATTTATTTGACAGAGAGAGAGGCAGCGAGAGAGGGAACACAAGCAGGGGCAGAGGGAGAGGGAGAAGCAGACTCTTCACTGAGCAGGCAGCCCGATGCGGGCTCTATCCTAGGACCCTGGGATCATGACCCGAGCCAAAGGCAGACACTTAACAACTGAGCCACCCAGGTGCCCCAAGAATCAGTTTAAATAAGAAAAGGTAAACATTTCCATTTGAGTAGACCCAAAAGCCCCATGGGGGAAAGAATGGATGGGAAATGAACAGGCATGTTGGCAAGAGAAAGGAAAAGAATTCTTGGACAGATAATTATCAAAAATTAATTTCAAAATATAGCTCACCCAGGAGTCTAGGCCTATAAATCAACCTTTATTTTAAATATCTCTAAAGAACTTTTAGAGTACTTATTTTAAAATTGTGTTCGGGCACCTGGGTGGCTCAGTCGTTAAGCGTCTGCCTTTGGCTCAGGTCATGATCCCAGGGTCCTGGGATCGAGTCCCACATCGGGCTCCCTCCTCGACGGGAAGCCTGCTTCTCCCTCTCCCACTCCCGCTGCTCGTGTTCCTGCTCTTGCTATCTCTGTCTCTGTCAAATAAATAAATAAAATATTTTTAATAAATAAATAAATAAATAAAAATAAAATTGTGTTCATTCTGTATAAACTTAATGAGTACCTATTGTCTTTAGAAAGTATTTTTGTCTTAATTTTTAGTTTATTACAAATTTAGTTATTACAGATTACATGGCAGTGGTAATAGAAAACAAGTTACAGCATTTCCCAGGCATTTTCAGAAAATCATCCTTCCCTCGCCTCTCCCCACTTCTAGCAGGGACAGATATAAAATATAAAAAGCAAAAGCTAAAAAGACACAGCCTGACCCAAAGCAAGGTGGGTGGCATCTCCATAGATCAGAAACAGGGTAGAATTGCTGAATGTCATGGGAAGGCCGCTGCCTGCCCAGCCTTGTGTGGCTAGTGTTCGGACCCTTGGAGTAGCGGGAGCCCAGGTTCCCAGTGGAAAGGATACCAGGGGCTGAGACTTTTAGAAAGATGTGGGCTTAGGTAGGGAGAGGACACAGATGCAGTGCACAATAAAAGATGGAGCCAAACCACCCCCTGATTCCATGGCTCTGCCTGCAGTATTCTCTGTATCACCTTGGTGGGAGCCTCACAAGTAAGCCCTTCACCAACTGGAACATGAATTTACTTCAGATGAAATGAATTTTATAGCATGGCCTGACAAGGAACTTAAATATGTTCAAGATGTTCAAAAGTAAATGAAGGAATAACTTTTAATTTAAAAGAACAAAAAATCATGGAAACAAGGCATACATAATGGAAACAGATATGTGAAGAACAGGTAGAAATGAAAAATGTCAAATGACTAGAGATGGGATAGCCCTAGTTTTGGTAGGCTGAAAAGAAAATCAATTGGAATAAACTGAAAAATGTGCCTGTGATTCATCAGAAAGACACAGATCTAAAAAAAAAATAAATAAAAAATACCAAAGGGCCGATGGGAGATACGGAGTATATGCTTGAAGGTCTAACCACTGTATGAAGTTGTCTCTTCCCAGTCACTCACTGTCCATCACATCATTCTGTGCATCTCTGTCAATACTTGTCACCACGTTTATGTACTTGTTAACGTATGCCTTCCTGAGGTGCTTCTACAAGGTGCTGAGCTCTGTTTTGGGCATACTGTATACAGAAAAGCCAAGAACGAGTCAGATAAGGATCTTGCTTTCTTGGATCTTGTGTTCTAGCCTATTCATCACTATACCTCTGACACATATTAGGCAGTCAGTGTATTTGTTGAATGAATGAATGAATGAGTGAATGAAGTAATTAATACCTCAAAATATCTTCTGTGTGGCTTCATGGCCTTGATTACCTGCTATGTTTGGCCGGCATTGCAGGAGTGAGAGAGACGGGGAGGAGATGAGAGAAATCCTCCTTCCCCAGAGCACACTCTGCTGTTACCAGTCTGTGATGCTCAGGAAATAGTGGTGTGACCTCCTTAGACCTAGAGTCCTCCTAAGGTGTTCCTCTTGGGTTGTGATTGATAATGAGACCAGCAATATAAACAATATTAATGCGCTAATTTTTCTTCTTCATTTTTCAGGCTGGAGTAAAAGGGACATTGGGAAGATTAGTTGGAATTTTTGAGGTAAGCCTGTTAAAATCTTCGGTGCAATTGGAATCATATTAGTAACCATGTAATATAAATATGTATATCTTTGTCTGAGTCCTTTCGAGCTGCTATAACAAAACTGAGTGGCTTATAAACAATAGAAATGGATTTCTCACAGTTCTGGAGACTAGGAAGTCCAAGATCAAGGCACCAGCAGATTCAGTGTCTGGTGAGGACCCACTTCCTGGTTCATAGTTACAAGTTTCTCCTGCTATCCAAAAGTAGAGTGTTTGTAGGAAACCTTTTGTAAGTCAAAATGGTAGAAAGTGAAGAAGCAATTAATTTATGTGGACATTTTTTTTAGCATTTCCAAAACCAAAAAATAACCTCTCTCAGGCTTTTCGGAAACCTCAGGATACATGTTGTTAACGGATGCATGAAATAAGTCAAGCTAAAGCACAGGTGTGCAGAGCCCCAGTTCATGGCTTTGGCGGCTCGATGAGGAAGTGCTGGTGTAGTTCCCGGGGAAGGAGTCTGGCCGGAGCGCGCCCGCTGCTCCACGCGAGCACTGCCTCTGTGATGGCTCACTGCGCCAGAAATGCCCAAGGCTCCTTTTCCTTTCCCCTTTTTTTTTTTTTTTTTAGAAACGCAAGTTCCTCTTAGGATTTCTTTCGGTTAGCAAAAACAGGTACTGATGTAGGTCTTTCGTAAAAGTGAAGTGGCTTACCTAGAGCTCTTGAAAAGCCAGGGGTACTTGTAGCTGTTTCTCTCTGTGTTCTCACAAGGCAAAGGGGGGTGGTCGCTCACTGGGGCCTCTCTTATCAGCTGCCAACCCCATTCCCAAGAGTCAGCCCTTCTCAACCCAATCAGCTGCCAGAGGCCCCACCTCCTAATACTCTCCCACTGGGAGTTAGGATTTCAACATCCGAATTGTGGGGGGGAATAAACATTCAGTCCATTGCGGTCCTAATCTGGGGTAGACGCCATCTTTGTTTCACTGAGTTTTCAAAACAAAGCAGCGCTGGCAGAGAATAGCTTACTTTCTTTTTTAAAGTCCCATAGTCTCCTCCAGACAAATAGAATTATTTGTAAGTACAGGCATTACCTCAGAGATATTGTGAGTGCAGTTCCAGACCACTGCAATAGAGCAAATATTGCAATAAAGCTAGTCAAATGTTTCTTTGATTTTTGTCAGTGCATATGAAAGTTATATTTATACTGTATTGTAGTCTCTGAATATATACTTACGATGTCTGTATTACTGTCTATGCCTTAATTTAAAAATGCTTTATTGCTAAAAAACGCTAACCATCATGAGCTTTTTGCTGGTGAAGGGTATTGCCTCCGTGTTGATGGCTGCTGACTGATCAGGGTCATGGTTGCTGAGAATTGGGGTGGCTGTGGCAATTTCTTAAAATAAGAAGGTTTGCTGCCCCGATCGACTCTCCCTTTCATGAACAGTTTTTCTGTAGCAAACGATGTTGTTTGATAGCATTTTACCCACAGTACGACTTCTTTCAAAATTGGGAGTCCATCCTCTCAAACCCTACCGCTGCTTTATCAACTACGATTATGGAGTATTCTAAATCTTCTATTGTCACTTCAACAGTCTTCACAGAATCTTCACCAGGGGTAGACTCCATCTCAAGAAACCACTTTCTGTCCTCATCCGTAAGAAGCAGCTCCTCATTTCTTCAGGTTTTATCATGAGATTGCAGCAATTCAGTCCCATCTTCAGGCTCCACTTCTTTTTCTTTCTTTCTTTTTCTTTCTTTCTTTCTTTCTTTTTCTTTTCGTTTCTTTTCTTTTCTTCTCTTTTCTTTTCTTTTTTCTTTCATAGCACAAGCACAGGGCGGGTGGAGGGAGAGACAGAGAAGGAGAGAATTTTAAGCAGACTCCGGGCTGAGCATGGAGCCCGGTGCAGGGCTCAATCTCACGACCCTGAGATCATGACCCGAGCCGAAACCAAGAGTTGGGTGCTTAACTGACTGCAGGTTCCACTGATTCTACTTCTCTTGCTATTTCTGCCACATCTGCAGTTTCTTCCTCCACTCAAGTCTTGAATCCCTCAAAGTCCTTCACGAGGGTTGGAGTCAACTTCTTCCAAACTCCTGTTCATGTTGATATTCTTTACCTTTTTCCATAAATCACCACTATTCTTAATGGCATCTAGAATGGCGAATCCTTTCCAAAAGGTTTTCAATGGACTTTGCCCAGATCCGTCAGAGGAATTGCTATCTCTGGCAGCTGTAGCCTTATGAAGTGCATTTCTTAAATAGTAAGACTTGCAAGTTGGAATGACTCTTTGATCCATGGTCTGTGGAATGGCCGTTATGTTAGCAGCATGAAAACATTCATCTCGTTGTCCATCTCCATCAGAGCTCTTGGGTGACAAGGGACACTGTCAATGCACAGTCATATTTTGAAAGGAATCTTTTCTTCTGAACAATAGATCTCAACAGTGGGCTTTAAATATTCAGTAAACCATGTTGGAAACAGATGTGCTGTCATTCCCATTTATAAGAGCACAGGCAGAGTCAATTTAGCTTTATTCTTGAGGACCCTAGGATTTTTGGAATGGTCATTGAGCACTGGCTTCAACTTCTAAGTCACCAGCTGCCCCTAACCAGAGAGTCACTCTGTCCTTTGAAGCTTGGAAGCCAGGCACTGACCTCTCTAACTATGAAAGTCCTAGATGGCATCTTCTTCCGATAGAAGGCTGTTTCATCTTACACTGAAAATCTGTTGTTTCATGTAGCCCCCACCACGGATGATCTGAGCTAGATCTCCTGGAGAACTCGCTGCAGCTTCTCCACCGGCACCTGCTGCTCCTTCTTGCACTTTTGTGTTATGGAGACGGCTTCTTTCCTTAACCTTCATGAACCCACCTCTGCTCGCTTCACACTTTTCTCCTGCGACTTCCCCACCTCTCTCAGCCTTCATAGAATTGAAGAGAGCAAGGGCCTTGCTCTGGGACAGGCTCTGGCTTAAGGGAAGGTTGTGACTGGCTTGATCTTCTATCCAGACCACTCAAACGTTCTCCATATCAGCAGTAAGGCTGTTTCGCTTTCTTGTCATGCATGCGTTCACTGGAGTAGAACTTTCAATTGCCTTCAAGAACTTTTCCTTTGCATTCACAAATTGGCTAACTGGTTCGAGAGGCCTAGCTTTCAACCTGTCTTGGCTTTCAGCATGCCTTCCTCACTAAGCTTAATCATTGCTAGCTTTTGATTTAAAGGGAGAGTAGGAGATGTGCAACTCTTTCCCTCACTTGAACATTTAGAGGCCACTGTAGGGTTATTAATTGGCCTAATCTTTTTTTATAAGTTTTTTTTTAAGATTTATTTATTTGAGAGAGAGATAGAGGAGCAGGAGCAGGGGGAGCAGCAGAGGGAGAGGGAGAAGCAGACTCCCTGCCAAGCAGGGAGCCCAAAGCGGGACTTGATCCTAGGACCCTGAGACTACAACCTAGCCAAAGGCAGACGCTTAACCAACTGAGCTACACAAGCGCTCATAACTATGCGTTGGCATAATCTTTTTTTTTTAATATATATTTTTTTAAGATTTTATTTATTTATTCATGAGAGAGAGAGAAAGAAGCAGAGGGAGAAGCAGGCTCTCAAGGAGCAGGGAGCCCGATGCAGGACTCGTTCCCAGGACCCTGGGATCATGACCTGAGCTGAAGGCAGACGCTTAACCATCTGAGCCACCCAGGCGCCCTGCATTGGCCTAATCTTAATTTTGTTGTGTCTCAGGGAATAGGGAGAATGACAGCGAGAGACGGGAATGGCTGGTCAGTGGAATTTATTGATTAAGTTTGCTGTCTTATATGGGCGTCCTTTGTGGCACCCTAAAAAAATCACAATAGTAACATCAACAGGGGCGCCTGGGTGGCTCAGTCATTAAGCGTAGAGGCTGGGTAGAGGTTTGGAGGAAGGTGGAAGGAAGTGAGAAATGGGGAAATAAAGATGAGGAAAGTTAGTAGAAGGGGAGATGCACCCGATAATCAGCTTGCTGGCATTGATGGAACCTCCACCCACCCACAGCCTCTTCTCTTTCTTGTGTTCTAGCGAGTTACATTTACTTGGTGCCTTTTTCTTGAGAGGTCACAAACTTCCGTCTCACAGCCTTCCTGTGAAGTTGTATTTAGGGAAAGGGGAACGAAAAAAGAGATTAAAGTTTGGGCTTTAGAAGGCCAGCCAAAGAGCACAACCTTAAATGCAAATGCGGCATGTTTTAAATAGGCCATCTGGCGCTATTCCATGTATGATTGTAGGATGATTAAAAGTAAAAGGAATGCTTGTGTCTGAGCTCTCTGGACATATGACTAAGAGTGTGTTTCACTCAAGTAATCTCAGCTCTTTAAGGGAAAGCTCTTCCTCTGTCCTTCTCTCTTTGCCCTTCAGAACCAGGAGAGGAAGCACAGAACGTATGTCTATGTGCTCATTGTCACAGAAGTGCTGGAAGACTGGGAAGATTCAGTTAACATTGGTAAGTTGTCCCCAGATAGCCTCCAAAGTGCTCCCCACCACGGGCCCTTGCCACGCCACAGGTCATGACCCAGACCCAGAAACGAGCCTGATGAAAGAAACCATAGAAGGGTATGTTTAATGAAACAAGCATGTCCATTTTGAACTTCTGAAAGTAGTGTTTTGAAATGTTCAAAAGGAAGCTGAAGGTGGATACCTGGTCAACAAATAGAAACATGCAGATAAAAATAAGAAAGGTGGTTTCTGAAGCTGAATTGGACCCTCCACAGCAGATACTGACCCTCCTCCACAATGGCCACGAAACCCCAGCTGGGAGCAGGACCTTGGCTGTTCCTTGTGATGCTTATTCATATTGTTGGAGAAAGCTGCTGGTTTGGTGGGGTGAGCTGCTCCCTCCAGAGTAGTGGGAGCAGTTTCCAGTTACATCCATACTCCCCTTCGGGTGCCCCTCCCTTTCTCCTGAGGAGCCATTCTCTTTGATCTCTCAGATCACTGTTGGGTGTGTGTCTTTGGAACTAAAAACTTAGGTGATTTAATGGTCGGTTCCTGGTTTAATCTTTTGCCTCTGAAGGATAGCATATTCTAGAAAAGTGTAATATTTAAAAACCAGTTATAAATCGGCAAACAGATAAAATCCAATTGCTGAAATGTCTCCCTTTATTGTGCGTATGTGCTTTGTCACCATGCCCCTCACACTGCTGGTCTGAGCATTTCATGGCCCTTCGGCTTTTAACGGCCTTGTATGTGGTAAGAATGCAATATGCTTAAGTAAATAAATTCAGTAGGGGTTTATTAAAAATAGCCTCCTTGACAGCCAGTGCTAGGGCTTAAAAAGGAGACAGAGATGAGTGTGGCATGGCCCTGTCCTCAGAGCACTCTGTCAGGCGGGAGTCACACACTTGTGATACGAATTTTCAAGGTACCATTGCTTTATTAATATCCAACAAGCCTTTCACCTTCTACTACTTCCGAGAATTGAAATATTGAAATAATCTAAAATACGGAGAATAAGCCTATGAGCCTTCCTTCAGATGAGCCTCTTTCAGGTGGAAATTGGCTTTTAAACGTATGCCTCAGTGAAGGATAAGTGATCTGAGGTACATTCATCTGACAGAATGTTGCACAGCTGTTAAGCACGGACTTCTGAAAGCTAATATAGCATGGCAAAGGGCTTGTGAATTGGTGTTGGTGAATGAAAAAAGCAGCGTACAGACTTACATGTACAGTTAGAGCGACATTAAAATAGGAATTTGAAATGAAAACAAAAATGAGGTACTCGTTTTCACCTAAAGAATTGGCAATGACAGAGGAAAAGGTAGCAGTGCTGACGGGGAGGGTAGTGAGAACGACATTCCAGCACACACAAGCAGGACTGGGGATTGGGATGGCCCTTCTGAAAAGCAGTTTGGCATTATATAACACGAGGCTTTAGAGTTCAAATGTTTTATTCCTATAATCTCAGTTCTAGGCCTCTTCTGGGAGGTTAAAAGAAAGAATAAAACAGATAAAGGTTTTTGGTTGTTTTTTTGGGGTTTTTTGTGTGTTTTTTTGAAGAGCAAAAGTGCTGGGGGTGTGGGGGAGAAGGGAGGAAAGAAAATCCTAAGCAGGCTCCATGCCCAGCACAGAGCCCAGACGCAGGGCGCGATCTCACAACCCTGAGATCGTGACCTGAGCTAAAATCAAGATTCAGACGCTCTACCGCCTGAGCCCTCCAAGCACCCTGCATATTTTTTTATAACACAGACAAGCACTTAAGAAACAATGTGAAGTAAAAAAAGAAGCAATAATAGTAATACTAATAAGCAAACTCTTACAGCATATACTATGTGCCAGGTATCATTCAAATATCTTACGTATTAATCCTCACAGCAGACTTGTGAGATAGGTACTATTTATTATCTCTACAGATGAGGAAGGTGGGGCACAGCTCAGTACCTAGTTAGTAACCTGCCCCAAACTGACCGTTCATTAGAGCCAGTGATGAGATTGGAGCCTAGCATGTTAGCTCCAGCATCCGAAAGCATGATCCCAGTGATAGTTGTTCAGTGCAGTGTCTTTTTCAGATACGATGAAAGAAAAGCAAAGACAAGAAGGTATTGAGAGTAGTCATTTCTGGTTTCTTATGTTGTGGGTAATTATATTCTTTATACTTTCTTCCATTTTCCTAATGTTAAGCAATGATCTTTTATTATAAGAGAAAAAATAAAGGATTTTAAAAAAATTGAAAAACAAGTAAGAAAACAGACTGAGAAGTTAATAGGGATGGTGTTATTTTTATTTTTTTTATTTTTTATTTTTTATTTTTATTTTTTATTTTTATTTTTTTTTTAAGATTTTATTTATTTGACAGAGAGAGACACAGCGAGAGAGAGAACACAAGCAGGGGGAGTGGGAGAGGGAGAAGCAGGCTTCCCGCCGAGCAGGGAGCCCGATGCGGGGCTCGATCCCAGGACCCTGGGATCATGACCTGAGCCGAAGGCAGACGCTTAACGACTGAGCCACCCAGGTGCCCCTATTTTTTATTTTTTAAAGATTTTATTTATTTATTTGACAGAGAGAGGCACAGCGAGAGAGGGAACACAAGCAGGGGGAGTGGGAGATGGAGAAGCAGGCTTCCCGCCGAGCAGGGAGCCCGATGTGGGGCTCGATCCCAGGACCCTGAGATCATGACCTGAGCCAAAGGCAGACACTTAACGACTGAGCCACCCAGGCGCCCCGGGATGGTGTCATTTTTAAAAATATTTTGTATCTGTGGGGCGCCTGGGTGGCTCAGTTGGTTGGGCGGCTGCCTTCGGCTCAGGTCATGATCCTGGAGTCCCTGGATCGAGTCCCGCATCAGGCTCCCTGCTCGGCAGGGAGTCGGCTTCTCCCTCTGACCCTCCCCCGCCTCATGTGCTCTCTCTCTCTCTCTCTCTCAAATAAATAAATAAATAAATAAATCTTTAAAAAAATTATTTTGTATCTGTGGATATATAACTCTTAAAATTCTGGAATAAATGATTATAAGGCAGCCATCCTCGTAATTCTGGAAGCCGACGCTCGTGTTGATTTGTGCAGAAGAGGGGGTGCTGGCTGGGCTTCAGGTGTATACATGCAAGCCGGGCAAGGCCCAGAGGCCCGGGAACGCAAGAGGAGACCAGGAGCACTGGTTCTCTCTGGAGGGCGGGTTTCACACGATTCACTTCTCAGATGTCTTCCCTATCTCCTGCATCGGACATCTGTATGGCATTTGAAGCATATACTCTTGTAAGGAAAGAAAGTGAGTAAAAATACCTTTATGATGCACGGTTTTAAAGTCTTGATAACGGTTGCTTTTCTGTTTTCATCAACCCTTTCTTCCAAGTTGAAGATCAGAAACCTGCGGCTGCTTCCCTTTTGTCCTCATTTCTTCTTCTCTCTGCCCCCACAGGAAGGAAGAGGGAATGGTTTAAAATAGAAGATGCCATAAAAGTGCTGCAGTATCACAAACCAGTGCAGGCGTCGTATTTTGAAACGTTGAGGCAAGGCTACTCAGCCAACAATGGCACCCCAGTCGTGGCCACCACGTACTCGGTTTCTTCCCAGAGCTCGATGCCAGGCATCAGATGACTGAAGACTTCGCATAAGAGGAATGGAAATTGGAAACTAGACTGGAGTGCAGATCTTCCCTCCCTTGCTCTTTTCACCTCTCCTCACAGGCCTCCTCTCCAAATAAGGCATGATGGGCAGCAGAGAAAGGGGTTCTTGATGGTGTTGCTGTTTGGTGTTAAGTGATGGGCTTTTTCTTCTCTTTTTATGGAGGGGGTGGGGGGTGGGAATGTAATTTGTAAGTACTTTTGTGCATGATCGGTCCCTCCCTTTTCACACCCCTGCAGTTGTCTAGAGAGACAGACAGCCTTCCCTCTGCCTTGGATTCTGAAGTGTTCCTGTTTGTCTCACCCCAGCCCTGGCCAGACGTTTTTCCTTTGATTTTTAATTTTTTTTTTTATTAAAAGATACCAATATGAGATGAAACCTTTCAAGAATTTGTCCTATAATGCGCTGTTCAGTCCAGGAGGTTGGTCACTTCCGCTGCAGGATACATTTATCTACACATTATATACTGGGCATATAATATGTAAATAAATGACTTTTAGAAGAGGAATTTAACTGTTTAATTTTTCAAGGTTTTTGTTTTGTTTTTTAAATTTGGGGTGTTTCTGAAATGGAGAGCCTCGCAGTTAATTTCCCTTTTTTTTTTTTTGATGCTAGTGGCTAGGTAAGTTTCCCTGTCTTCTCCCTTTCCCCAGTCACTGATTGTAGTTATGTAGGGTACGGAAAGAGTTTAGCTGCCTTCATAGCGCTCCCAGGACTAATGGCCTTCTCGAAGCTGTGTTCCCATGCCAAGAAAGACACAGGAAGAAACCTATTTTCTTTTTATTACCGAGCCAGGAGCAAATGGCCTCAGCTCAGACCTGGAGAAACAATGATAGAAATTGAATTCCTCCCTACGTGTTGACAGTAGGGATTTGAACTGGATTCTTGGGATTGCTATCTAAAAAACTGGAGCATCAAGCACTGTTTCTGTCCTGCAGCTTGGAATTTTTTTCCATAATGCTACTTACCGCTGACAGTGGCCTCTCTCCTTGTGCATCCATGCCTTACACCGCGCTGCACTGGACATTGTCCTTGTGCGGAAACATCTGGCTGGCCTGGGCCAGTGCAGGTGTATGGTCCCATCCCCATCCTGGGTGACCATGTTAAGTTCCCAAAAAGTACACAGGAGGAAAATTCAGGTGTCTGCTTATCTTTGCAATGTGACAGCATTTGGAATTGCACCATGGAGCATGCTCAAAAATAGTAAATTTGTCTCCTGCTGAGACGCAAAAGGTCCATCTTCTGCTGAGAAGTGGTATGAGAGAATGCTCGGTCCTTGACTAGAACAGCGACATCATGCATTGGCTCACTGCAAACTGTCGCGTTGGTTTTTGATACAGGCTTCTTGCTGGCTTCATTTGCCAGTTGTGTTGTTTAGTTGGGAAGTAAGCAGAAAAGGGTCTTGAGATCAAGGGGTGGGTCTAGGAGGGGGACACTGGTCGATCCCTGGCTTAGGACAGTGCTCTTGGTGGCATCTCCTTTGTCAAAACATAGCCAAGATGTGAAATTAAAATCATAGTTCTCTTTATTTAAAAATTCTAATAAATACTCAAACTTTGAAAAGCTTTCACTCTTCCCTCCCACTAAAAGTGATGTATATATACATACATATAAGAGATGTAGGCCTGTGTCATTCAGTGTTCAACATTTTGGGGGGAAAATCTTTCGGTGAACTTAAAATTTTGCTGTCTGCTCTCAGTTTGTATCTTCTCTCCCAGTCTTGAGACACAGAATCAACAAGGAGTGCTCACAGTTTGCCTAGGATACTGTCCTACCTCTAGGAAAGGAATTCTGTCCCTAAGTAAGGGTCCCAGTGGACAGAAACAGCACCATGGGATTTGCTTCTAAATACCAACTCACTGTTCACATGGCCTACTCAGAAATGAACATACTGCTGCTTGTTGCCTGATTGAGAGCAGTCTGAGTTTCTGTCCATATAAGTAAAGGAGAAAAGGTAATAAATTCAATCAAGCACTAAGTGGAATCCAAAAAACACATTCTTCCACCTAAATTCTACCTTTATGATATGGATTGAAAGTACTTTGCAGGAAAACAGACAGGACTCCTGAAAAGAGAAATGCAGTGGTAATAGTAATTTGTGCATTTTTTCATGATCTAGAGATGTTTTTACTGGGCTGGTGTCACAACACATTACCCTCCTGAGTCCAGTTTGGGTTGATGTTGGCGTCTTTGGGTCAGGAAAGTGAACTGTGCCAAGAAGTATTTTTCAGTGACATGAATGGATCCTGTTAATGCTGTTAACTGGGGAGATTGTGCTGATGCTTTCTTAACTGACAAAAAGAGGCTTTGTCCAACACCAGAATTGCTGAAACTGGTGCTATTTTCTGTTGCAGTGGGATCCTGATGAGCAGGGATTGGTGTTTCTCCCTCCCTGGCACCATTAACACCATGGCTGTCTTCACTGGTGTGTAGTCATAGCCCTTCTGTGATAGATTACTCAGAGCCCTGGTTGCAGTGGCCGTTACCCTCTCCACAGAAAGCAAGGAGAAAACAGAAGAAAGCACAAAAATGATCCCACTCGCAGAGTCTTTCTGGGACACTGCTTTGCCGTGAATTCTGCAAGTACTCACTTTATTCGGGCTTGACACAAACAGCTTTTTGTGTACAGCGCAGATATAAAGTCTCACAGTGAATTTGCCCGTCCTAGACTCTGGTTTATTACTAGGGCATCCATCACAGTCCACCCTGCTCAGGATAGAGAAAGACAGCATTGGCTATTTTAAAATTAACTTTGTTTTTAGTTTATCAATTTGCAGCCACTGGGGAAGCATCAGTGAGGTCATGCCATATCTTTTTGGACTTAGGACTGTGTGTGTGTGTGTGTGTGTGTGTGTGAGAGAGAGAGAGAGAGAGAGAAGGGCTACGAGGGGTCAGCTGTATTCGATTTTTTTTGTAGCCTTCCAGAATGGTGCAGCCCATGAAACAGGAGTTTTGATTTTTCTTGTAGCAAACCTGGCAGGATGGAAAAGTTAATAAATTGACGGTTTTGTTTTTACAAGTGTCTGCTGCCCCATCTGCCCTGCGGGGAGAGGGCTCCCGCACTGCTGAGTCTGAGCTGAGGCCATCTGGAGGGATCAAAGAGTGTGGGAGGAACACCCCTTGTGAGGCCGTGGAAGCCCCTCGAAAGTGGCTGCGCTGCAGGATTTCCGCCCTCGGC
Organism: Neomonachus schauinslandi; assembly: GCF_002201575.2. NCBI lineage: Eukaryota > Metazoa > Chordata > Mammalia > Carnivora > Phocidae > Neomonachus > Neomonachus schauinslandi. The sequence goes on from NC_058410.1 coordinate 115,224,276, forward strand.
ATGGTGCAGCGCAGCAGGCCTTGCCTCTCGCAGCCTCTAGGGAGCAGAGCGGGTCACTGCCCTCTGGGAGGCTTTTGCAGCAGTTTTGTAAATGCGTTGCTACACAGTCAAGTTCCTTCGTGACACAATTTCTGTTTTGATGTTAGGAGTCAGTCCACGTAAGCTTAGACTTGTTTAGAAGAAAAAAAAAAAATCACCTTTTGTTTTGAAGAAAAAAAACGTCCACGCAGAACCGTTCTTCCTCCTCCTCCTCCTTTCTCTTGCCCACGTACAGTGCTCCTTGGAGGCCCCCCTCCCCTCCAGGACCTGTGTAACCAGAGGAGTAATCCGTCTCCCGCCAGACCCGGGTGTGCATCTCACGTTGTACTGTACGTGCTCGTCATTTCCACCCCATGCTGGAGGAATGCCTCTGTTGGTCTCCCCACCTGATCTTTTTTTAAAACAGCTTAGCCTGAGCCTCATTTCTTTTGGTTCACAAAAAGGATTTAATAACCACAGCTGATCTTTGCCGCAACTGTGTGATTTTCAGTACTTCTGAAGTGTTCTCAAAGTCCAGCCTAGTTGAGAGAAAATTTAGAATTAGAAGAAATACCTGGAGAAGTCGTCACAGGGGGCTGAATTTTTGCCTTCAGGGAAATGAGGATTAGCTATAATTGATAATCAAGCCTCGTCCTGGTCCCTTCTGCATTTCAGAAAATAACGCACATGTTTATAACAAATAGGAGACAAGTTAGCGCAAGAGGCTCTGGGGCGAGGAGATTATCTAATGGTGATTATATAATGCAGCGGCTCTTGTGGTTCTTATTCTTAAAACTCTAAAAGAGGTCAGACCTGAAGCGACACAGGTCATGCTGCCCAGCTGAGGTGACAGCCATTCCTTCTGAGCCCTGCTGGGATGGAACCCATTTCCCCAAGGCTTCCGGGCTGTGCAGCCGATGTTGGTGACCTCAGTCTTGCTCCATCCGGGCAGCCATCTCACTTGGAGCAGGTGGGAAAGCAGCCCCAGGGTCAGCCTCTGTTCTCTGGGGTGAGCCTTGCAACAGACGTCACCGTCCCGAAAGAGCTGTTTTCCACGTCACTTTAGATGTCACCCAAAGCAGACATTTGAGATGTTCAGGTAGTAAATTGGGAAGCATTGGCTGCAATCCTTAAAAGCTACTATTGTCTGTTGATTAGGTGACTGGAGATGACCCCAGGCCCTGGGAACCTGGAGGTTTTAGGCAGACTCTCATTTGGAGGCCAGCAGCCCTTCTACTTCTGCCCCTACAAAGGCAGCTTTACATTTTGACCACATTTTCGCCGTAGCTGAGGACCTTTCAGGGATGTGAGAAGCCTAATCAGAACATCCGAGAAAATGATACCCCTCGCCCTCAGATTCATCCGATAGTTCATCCTCCTAATCCCCTTAGAAATTAATAAATAAAAAGAGAAAGAAAGAATGCCATTTGGTGAGGATTTGGACACACTGCTAGAGCTGAGGCTAGCAGCCGCACGATTTTGTGAGTCTGCAATATGAAGCTTTCTAAGTCCCTGGAAGCTTTATTTATAGTGAAGATTTGGTGAGCTTTCGTTGTCTGAGAAAATGAGATGGTCCCCTTGAAGGGGAGCTCACAGGCAAGCCACATTAACTCACAATTCGCACCAGGGGGAGTCTGCTGGAGAAGAAAGCGCCTTTGGCCAAAAAAGCAAGATTAATATCTAAAAGGTAGACATGCATTGCTTCTGTTCCTCCAGCAACCAGTTGTTTAATCATTAGCTCTAGGTTTCCTTCGGTTTACATTCTCAGTTCTTAACCCTGCACAGAGGTCCCTAGAACACCAAAAAAGGCATTTAAAACCCTAGGGATTGGCTTTAAAAGATCCAAAAGCAGCAGCGTTGTCATTTTCCAGGTTTCTCGCCATTTTGATGTGCTGCCCATCCTTCCACACACTCTGCAGCCAGGCCAGATGTGAAGACTGTATTCACTGACTTGTGGAACCTAAATTCTAGTTCTGGAACAATTACCTGCTAAATTGCTTATTGCCTGTGGAAGTTATCTGTGGGGTGTACCTTTCAGAGAACATTTCAACAGTATAGTAAAATTGCTCTGGGCTTGAGGGCCCAGTCAGGCGTTTTAGATCAAAACTGTAAGTCTTTGGGCCTCCTTAGGGAAAAAGCAAGATGCCTAAATCCCAGTGCTGGGCCTTGAGACCGTACTCCCCTCTCCCTAGTATGGGGTGAAGTGGCACCCTCAGGAAATCATTTTTCCAGTGAGATTACCTATAAATCCCTAGGGGAAGTAATACCCATAGGAACCTGTCTTTCTGAGCGCTTTTATGCGAACTTCAAAATGGTAAGCTAAAGCAGCAATGACTCCACGTAGCCTCTGTCACCCTCTTTATTGTCCCGTTGGCGAGGTGGGGGGGAGCTTTTCAGGGTTAAACCTTGGTCTTTAACCTCTGTTGTGGAGATGTGTCACTAACAAATGATCTAAAGAAGACCTCTAGTTTTTGTTTCCCGAGTCCAGTGGCATAACAGATATGACTTACTCCCGGGAAGGTAGAGGCTGATGATGATCAAGACACCCACGAACCAGAAAGATCTGTCCCACATAGAGCCTCCACAGGGAACAGATCTGAAGTTAGGTTCTGGAGAACTTCCAAAGCGCTGAAATGCAGGGAGGACTTGGAGGACCTTTGCTCAGCGAGCAGGTGGCTTGTGTTCTTCCCAAGAACACGAAGGAGCTCCGAAGGGAATGGCAGGCATTGAAGCCATAGCGCGCAGACTCAGACTTCCCTCTGCCACGTCTCACATGGCTCGTGCACTCTTCACTCAGAATCCAAGGGGACCCTCCTCTCCAAAATCTCATTGGCTTCAGGTGTTTTGTTTAGCCTCTGAGAACCTCCCCCTTTCACTCCCACCTCCTGATGGACAGAGATGTGTTGCTCGGGGCACAGATGCGTGAGTCCAGGGCCCAGCAGCACAGTGTTGTATTTAGTGGTTAGAAAAACAGTTGGTCCACTCTGTTAACAGGATGTGGTGCAGTTTTGTACACATCAGGTCTGTTTTTATTGTTTCATGGTCTGAAAACCTTCAAGCTGGTTTATCATCCAAGAAAAGGCAGATGGTTAGACTAAGTAACATTTAGTTCGTATCTCTGTCTTAGGAAAGGTAGCCGTCCGTTGGCTGTGTGCTTAAGGAAGTCAGGAGTATTTGAGGATGTTGGGAGCTGTTGTAAAAATAAAGTGGCTCTGGCCTACCCAAGTGTATCAGAGAGAGAGCGTGGAAGCCGGTTAGTAGCATCTTTAAATCTGCTTTGGCCAGCCCCTCCTTCATCTCAAGGACCTTGTCTCTCCTCCTCTCCAGTGACCTTGGTAAGGGACGAGCTCTGAGGAGGCAGCGAGGCCCCAGCTCCTCTTTGCTCGGCTGCAGGATGTGGCCTCCAAACAGTCTGAGGTTTTTTTAAGGGGTTTCCTCACCATGATTCCCTCCACGTCACTCACCTGCCATCAGCATCCGAAAAGGTTAAAATCCCCGGGACCATTCCAGTTCTAAAACAGATGAACCAGATGTGCTTCCTCCCCTTTTGCAAGTGTATTGTCCAGATGCAGTCTCCCTTTGGCCAAGTTTGACAGGTACTTCCAGGGAACCCCTTAAATTGAGGCAAGGAGTCAAGATGTTTTGAGTTTTCCCCCCCAGAAAGCAGAGTCTTTGTCCCTTCCCCCTCATGCCTCATATATTTTAGCCAAGTCTCAAAAGGTCAAGTCTGGTAATGTCTCCAGAACTGAGGTGAGAGCTGGAGTCCCATACCCCCAGGGACCAGTCCCCTGGGGGATCCCACATGCTCAAACTAGATTGTTCTGATCCCACCGGAAGTTTGCTGCTGTCCCCGTCTGCTAGGGCCCCTCAGAAAGGAAACAACCTAGGCTTCCAGTCATTAGGTCACCAAGTCCTTCAGTGACCAGTCTACAGAGTGTGTATCACCTGCGTGGGTGGTGTGCCTCCCACTTGTAGAAAGGGTAGAAAGTGGAACATTCAGTGGGCTGAGTACTCACATCCTTGGAGAGGTTGGCAGAAATAACCCCAGTGAGTGCAAAACAAAACCGAGGAAACCAAGGAACCACATTTGTACGGGAGGAGTTGGTTATGGTCCTTTTACCTCTTGGGACCTGACGCTGCAGTATGAAAGTGGGGTTTGGAAAATCACGCTTAGCCCAACCCAAATGCATTCCAGGACTTCGGAGCTTCCAGCCCATGGGTGCATGGTCTGTTCCCATTTTTTGTTTGTTTCCAAAACAGCCTTGCTTGATATTGCATGGAAAGTTATGGTTTTCCTTCCTGCCCACTTGGGGCCACCCACCCAGGCCTGGTCCCTTCCCCAGTATCTTCACAGTACTCCTAGGAAGACCTGCGCAGTGCCCTTAGGAGCCGAGGGGAGTGGAATTTGGTCCGGAGAAGGCAGCAGAAACTGAATTTTCCTGTTTCCTCTTCTCAAGGAGGGTGTTTTTAGGCTTCCTTCACGCCTCTCTTTCCTGTGGGTACAGTCGGGTTGGGAGGAAGGGCTGAAAAGAAAAGGAAACGGGGTCCAGCCAGCCCAGGTTTGGGTCCGGGACAGGTGCACAGCTGATGCTCTTCCACCCCCTTCAGTAGCAGGCCAGTCATAAGTAACGATTCTCCTTTACTAAAGCGTCTGCTTCTGTGGTGCTAGCAACAGAGGACAGACAGACCCCCTCCCCTGTGCTTTCCCTAAAGTTCCTCCATCCCTGTAGCCCACTCCTTGTTGTAAAAACAAGTGCTTAATCCTGTGAGCGTGCTATTCCTTTCTATGTGTTAATCAGTTTCCTTCCATTGGAGCTGTGTGGGAGGGAAGGGCATTGGAATTGTAGGTTGTAATCTTGTGCCAACCAATAAAAACCAGTATTTCACACACATCCCTGCTTAGTGTCTGGTCTCTTCTTTCTCGAGGTTTTCCTTGAGTCCTTCACATCAGTCTTATTTTGATTTTACCCCCACTCTCTGCTGAGGTCTTGAGAGTTGCCCTAAAGGTAGGTCAGAGGTGGCCCTGTGGATGATCTGCTGTTCGGGGAGTTCAAGTGAGAAGTGAATGGGAGAAGCCCACGGCAGGGAGTGAGACTCAGTGTTTGTTGCCGCTGGCTGGCCCTGCTGCCGGGTACCCTGGGAGACTCGGGTGGCGCTGAGAGGGCCTGCCCCCCCCTAAGCCAGTCAGGCTTTCCTCGGAGCCCACAGGGACACGAAAGGGACAGAGTTGAGCCACATCCAAGATGATACAAGAGCACAGCCAGACGTTGTTTTCCCGCATGGGAGCAGGAGGTGGGCATGGTAAGATCAGGAAGCCTTGTGTCCCATCCTTTCCAGTGACTTTGGTCGGGAACCGTGTTTTGAAGATGTGTAGTGGTAGGACTCACAGCCAGAGAAGACCAGGCAGATTGCCATCGGTGGGAGGGCAGCACTGAGTGACCTGGGAGACAACATGTTGAGCTGTCGTGAAAAATAAAGCATGATGAGGCTAAATTTTGGAAGACTACGAAAGCCAGGCCAGGGAGCTGGGCTTCATACCTGTGAAGCATTCTTGAACAAGATAAAGATAGTCCTGTAATATCAACCATGTTTGAGGAGGAGGCAGCGGGAAAGGTTGGGAGAGAAGTGGTTTGGAAGCTCATGATACCCCGTGCATGAGATGATCTGGACTCAGGGTGAATGAACCTGGGGATGAAGAAAGGGATATAGAAGCAGGAATAAACAGTGTATCACAATCAGATAAACATGTCCATCCACTAAGGGAGGCTGGCCTTCCTGGGATTCTGGTGGCATCACCAGTGGCCAAGTTGTGGTAAGCCAACAAACCTGATACGGTCAGTGTACCCAGAGGGTCACTACCAGGATGAGACTCACATGAACCTAACTCATAAGAGACTGAGATGGACATGCCTGGATGACAGTTGGCTCTTTTGTATGATGACAAATGTCAGACCAAGTCAACCTGGCTAGTGCACTGGCTATCGGTGTGAGTAGCCAAAAATAGGAAGTTGGCTGCTAAACAGTAGTAACCTGATGACTTCATTCCACCACAGGACAGATGCCCTACCAGCTGGTCAGGGCGCCCTTTCCCCCTGAACTCTGATTCTGCAGGCCTCCTTTGTCCATCCTATGATGATCCCCCCCTCCTTTATCAAAGGATTCTTTCTTTTGCCAGATTTAGTGTGCATAATGAGGCCATGAGCTTATAAATGCTGACACAAGTGATGTGCTATACTTAGGAAACTACCAGATGGCAATCTCTAGTTGGGATCTGGGGTTCCCAGAACTCTCCACTCGCCCGTGTCCGATGATGATAGGCCATTGTGCAGGTGTCCCATCCCCATCACATTGACTACATATCAATTGCTCCCCCATCCAACTCAGAGGGTAAGTGCAGGCTTTAGGATTGTCTTGCTGCAGCCCAGGCTTCCAATAGCCTGTAGGACTTGTGGCTACAGAGAGAGAGGTCTAAAGAGTCCCCAAAACTTGGAGTATGGGTGAGGAGAGGAAATCAGCTCAGAGGCCACCAGCGCAGCTGTGACGCTGCTGGAACCAGCAGCAGGGACAGTTGGCCACAGCACACATTGCGATGCCCGCACCCTTTGTTAGGCTGAATGACAGCTCTGAGCATCCAAGCCAGACGAAGTTGGCGCAATTCTTGCTCATCCTCCAGTCAGGCTGGCTCCCATCCCTCTAGGGACCTGATCATTGTGCCCAAGACAGCCTGGCCTTGTAAGCCATGGCCTTGTTTGCTTTCTGGTTTCAGACACATTTGGGGTGTGAAAGGTCTATTTTCTCTCCTAGGTCTTGTGACAGCCAGCTAGCATCTCAGCATCTGAGGATGCAGCCATGTGGCTCCATGTTCTATGTCCTGAATACCAGCAACGTGCTAAACCCAGGACACACAGTCCTCACAGAAGCACCTGCTTGGGTGACAGATGGCGCAAAACAGGAGAGATTACAGCCTGGGGAGGTAAGCCACTAGAGGTCAGGTGAGAGGGGACAAGGGGGAGAGCTCAAGCAGGAGGACCATAGGAGCGTGGGAGAGTAAGGGAACTGGAAGAGGGAGGAAGGACCGTCCTACGTCGAAAGGCTGCCTGCTAGAATAGAAGGTGTGAGCATCGCAGTTAGACCCCGGTTCGGGTCTCAGCTCAGCTGTTTGCCAGGCTCTGTGATCTTGGACAGGGTACTGTCCCCGTTGCCTCCTGTTCAGTGGGGCAGAAGTCCACTTGTCGTGCTTGCTGTGAGCATTAAATGAGCAGAGGAATGTGTGTGATGCCAAAATTGCTGTGTGATCATTCAGTGGTAGCTGTGAGCAGACACCTGCTCGGGGATGGCCAGGGGCAGTGCTGAGTTCACTAAGTGACAACAGAGACAGATCATCACAGTGCAGAGTGACAAGTGCGATCAAAAGAAGGCTGACGGAGGGACTGCCTCCTTCCCAGAGGAGCCATCCTCATAAAGGATGCAGAGGAATGCAGGAGTTCTCAGCAAAGGGAACAGCATTGCCAGGCTAGGGCACAGCACTGTGCTCATGTAACAGCAAGTGTGCTGGGGCTGGAACATGATACTGAGAGTGGGCAGGGAAGAGAGAGGGGCAGGAGGGGCCACAGAAGGTCAGCCGGGGTCAGGTGGCTTGGCAGGCTGTTTGAACTCTACTCCGGATGACTGGGAAGCCAACAGAGGTTTTAAAACAGAGCAGTGACTGCGTCGGGTTGGACATTTGAGGAAGATGATACTAAGCGTGGTCCTTGTGTTCCAGGCCTTAGCACCAGGCAGTGTGTTGACGGCTTTACATTTAGTCTCTGCATCCCTGTGATGCATAGGACCTGTGATCATTACCTTGTCTGGTAACGGGAATGGAGGCTTAGGGAAGCAGACTACTTTTGAAGGGAATTGGACAGACTAATTCGAAAAAATCATAGGGCCAAGTGCCAAGGATGTCTAAAGATAGTTTTGAAAAACTCCAAGGGAAAATACAGGACTACAAGGGAAGTCCTGTGTTCTATCAGCATCAAGTCTTAATACTGGGGGTGCCCGGCTGGCTCAGTCTGAAGAATGTGCAACGCTTGACCTCGGAGTCATGAGTTTGAGCCCCACGTTGGGTGTAGAGATGACTTAAATAAATAAACCTGAAAGAAAAAGAAATCAGGTGCCATAAAATAAAAGACTTCATAGAAAGATAGAGTCACTAAAACAATGTGATAGAGAAATAAAAGAGAAAATAGTACGGGGGACCAAGGAACAGACCCATGCACATGTGGGAAGATGTTAAAAGCCAGAGGAAATGTGCACCGGGGTGGGGAGAGGCTGGGTTTCTCAGTAAATGGTGTTGGAACAACCGACTAGTCAAATGGAAAAAAAATAAAATTAGCTCCTTACCTCACAACATACTTGAAAATAAGTTCACCAAAGTAAAATGAGTCCTAAAACTTTTAGAATAAAATACAGAAGTTAAGTAATGTATCTGAGGTCACACAGGAGAAACTGTATGTAGTTGAACCTGAGAGGTCTGGTGCCAGAACCTTGCCCTCTAACCCACTCAGTAGTACTCTGTCCTGGTCACTTTAGAGCCCCGCCCACATTGGGTATAGAGATGACTTCCAAAATAAAATCTTGGGGCGCCTGGGTGGCACGGTCAGTTAAGAGGCCGACTCTTGGTTTCGACTCGAGTCTTGATCTCAAGGTCACACACTCACAACCCCGAGATCAAGAGTCTCATGCTTTACTGACTGAGCCAGCCAGGCTCCCCTGAAGATATCTTTTTTAAAAAATAGTTATCCTGCTCTGGCCACCAAACACTATCCCCTTTTCATCACTGCATTACTCATTCATGCACCATTATTTACGCCCATCTTTCTGGTCCCCGTGTTCTTCCCCTGCAGCGTCCCTGTAGAATTCCATCCCTGACTTAATCCATTCATTCCTATACCGCACTTTGCAAGAGCTGCGCCTGCCCAGAGAATACCAGATACCATGGGCTCATGCCTCCCCTCCACTGAGCCTCCAGTGCCACCCATCCTTGCCCAACGACTGCCACAGGCCACTTTTCTTGACGTCTCATCCGACCCCTCCCTTCTCCCATGCATGTCCCCAGCGATACTTCTGATTCTCCTCCCACCCAGAGCTTTCAGAGTAGAGTTCCAACTCCTTAGATTAGCACCCAATATCTTTTGTGATTTGGCCCCTGCCCATCTCTGCAGACTCTTTTCCTGCCACCGACCTTGCCCTTCTCTTCCCCTGATCTCCTCGAGCTTCTTACAGTTCTCCAAATGCATCACACACCATTGCACAACTCCACAGCTCACATGTGCTCTGCCCTCCTTTGGGAAAGATCTGGGAGATTCTCTCTCCTCGGCAGGGTTGTGGAACTCCCGTACATGCCCTCATTCCAAAGGCACCCTCTAAGGTGGGGAGACTATCTCTCTGTTCTTGGTGTCCAGCTGAGTGGCTCAGAGCAGGTACCTAGGAAATGTGGGTTGGAGGAAGCAAAGGGCCCAATGATGTTTTGGGAATGTACCCAACACAAGGAAATGTATCCCTAATGTCACCCTGTACTCTGGACAGCTTTACCAGCCACACACACGCCCCTTCAACTTTCCCCCAAACTGGGAAGGAAGCCAGTGCAGGCCTGCCCTCAGGGATCTGGGGAGAAGTTCGGAGCAGGGGGAGGAAGAGCACTATAGTAGTCTCTTCCCTTTGGGATAAGGGTGGTGTTCAACCAGCATAGCCCTTTCCCCACCTTTCTCTTCCAGTCTTGAGTTTGTGGGTTGGGGGGGAAAGGGGAAGGTGCTTCTTCAGGGGGAGGAAACCCCCCATTCCTGCTATTCCCCTTCTCCCTCAGCCCAGGATCCTGTGAACTTTCCCGGACCTAGGGCAGGACCTAATGGAAGGCTAGTGCCTTCTGTGGGACCTGTGTCTGAGACCAGCAAGGGAAGCCAAGCTGGGATTGAGACCCGAGAAGGGCAGGGCAGTGACGGGGATTTGCAGATTGAAGGGTGGAGTCGGGTAATTTGTTTGACTTGTGGGGAACTTGATCTGAGAAAGCTGAGTGGACCGATTAGAACAGCTGATATTATTTGAGCAGTTTACAACGTACTCTTGCATCAGTTCAAACAATTCCTTGAACGCCTTACTGCCTATACAGGGCCCTCACCTTCACATAGACCTTGAGACGCAGTACTTTGGTCCCCACCTAGTTGTTGAGGGAGCTGAGGCCTGGAGGAGACAGAGGACAAGGGAAAAATAGGTTGGGTGGGGGGGTCAGGTTCAGAAGGTGAAGGAAAGCTGGAGGGAAGCAAATACCTTGCAAGTCAGGCATCTGGTGCTGTCAGGAGCTGGCCAGTAAAAAGTTCCCTCCAGCCACCCCTTCCTTCTGATGCATTTTAGGACCCACTTAGTCCCTCCTCCCTTATTCCTTCAGGATATGCAGCCCCAGCAGGGGCCACCCGATGGGCTTCCACCTGCTGGCCTTGGCCCCGCTGGGCTTTGGAAGGAGGGTGAGCCTCCTGTTCGTTACAGAGAAATTACGCATGTGAAGGGGACCTCTGCAGTTTGGGGGCCTGGGGTAGGAACCACCATGGAGGAACCTGGGCAGCCAAGGCAAGCTCAGGGCTGGACGGAGGCAGGGGGCCAGGCTGGGATGGGCCTTGCTCTGAGGCCCCATGCCTCAGCTCCTCAGACCGCCAGGGACAGGACAGTGGCAGGAGCAGGGACTATGGGGACCCGCTCTGCCTCAATCCCGCTGGCCTTTATCCCAGAATGGGGTGGGGGCTGAGGCTGACCCCGCTCTACTGGCCAAGGTCTTCTCCAAAGCTCTTCCTCCACTCCTCCCTCCTTCTGGAGCTGGCCCCCTGCTGCACCACCGCTGAGAGAGAGCCTTGGGCTTCCAGAAGAGGTGCAAGACCAGCTGGAGTAAGGCTCGGAGGTGGGAGCGCACAGGGGCTGCCTGCAGGACACCAAGTAACTGAACAAAAGGAAGTGAGCCAGTGTGAGCAAAAGCCTGGAAGGAAGCACCCTCTGAAGTTGAGATTATGAGTAATTTTATTTCCTTCTTTGTTACATCCTATATCCTCCAAATCTTGAGAGTAATTTTTTTTTCCAATCAGAAAGGAAATAGGGGCGCCTGGGTGGCTCAGTTGATTGAGGGTCAGACTCTAGGTTTCAGCTCAGGTCACGATCTCGGACCTGCATTGGGCTCTGCACTCAGCAGGGAGTCTGCTGGGATTCTCTCTCTTCCTCTCTCTCTGTCCCTCCCCACGCTCACACGCTTGCTCTTTCTCTAAAATAAATAAATAGGGGCGCCTGGGTGGCTCAGTCGTTAAGTGTCTGCCTTCAGCTCAGGTCATGATCCCAGGGTCCTGGGATCGAGCCCCGCATCGGGCTCCCTGCTCGGCGGGAAGCCTGCTTCTCCCTCTCCCACTCCCCCTGCTTGTGTTCCCTTTCTCGCTGTGTCTCTGTCAAATAAATAAATAAAATCTTAAAATAAAAATAAAATAATAACTAAATCTTAAAAAAAACACAAAAGAAATCCACTGTCATTATTAAAAAAAAGAAAGAAGAAAGGAAATAGTCCCTTACACTTACAGAGCATTTTATTATTTACCTAATATCTAGTCCTTTTATGTTCTTTCTTTCAAGCAATAATAATCTTATTTGTGAGGCGGATATTATTAGTTAATTTTGGAGTTAGGGACTCTGAGATTCTATGGTGGTGAATGACTGTCTGGAAGGCACAAAATGAGCAGTGGGATCGGGGAACTTTGAGCCAACCTGGTGAGGCTGAGCGTGAGCAACATGATGGTGGCCAATAAGATTCTGGGGCGCCTGGGTGGCTCAGTCGTTAAGCGTCTGCCTTGGGCTCAGGTCATGATCCCGGGGTCCTGGGATCGAGCCCCGCATCGGGCTCCCTGCTCCGCGGGAAGCCTGCTTCTCCCTCTCCCACTCCCCCTGCTTGTGTTCCTTCTCTCGCTGTGTCTCTCTCTGTCAAATAAAAAAATAAAATCTTAAAAAAAAAAAAGATTCTGCTAGTCTTGGTTCCTCTTTCTTTCTGTGTCTCCCCCTTCCCAATCCCTGGGCGTCAGTCCATTGAGTCACATCATTAACTCCATTAACTCATTTATAAAATAAATATGCACTGATAACCCACAGGGCGTTCCATTATTTTTAAGGCATTCTTTATTCTTATTCATATATATTTTTTAAAGTTTTATAATTAACATACAATGAATTACATATATACAAGGTGTACACTTGGATAAGTCTTGACATACATGCTCATATGAAATAAGCACAACCAAATCAAATCAATGGACCGATCAATCTATCACCCCCAAAAGTTTCTTTGTGCCTCCTTATGATCCCTCTCTCCTGACAATCATGCCTCTATCCCCAAGCAAACACGGATCTGCTTTCTGTCATTACAGATTAGTTTGCATTTTCTAGTTTTATAGAAATATAATCACACATCATAAATTTTTTTTTAAGATTTTATTTATTTATTTGAGAGAGAGAATGAGATAGAGAGATCATGAGGGTCAGAGGGAGAAGCAGACCCCCCGCCGAGCAGGGAGCCCGATGCGGGACTCGATCCTGGGACTCCAGGATCATGACCTGAGCCGAAGGCAGTCGCTCAACCAACTGAGCCACCCAGGCGCCCCACACATCATAAATTTTTTATGTGTTGCAAAGTATAGATTCAAGTTGGTAATTTTTGCATTCAGATATCCAATTGTTCCAGCACCATTTGCTGAAAAGGCTGTCCTATTCTTAGTTTGCTTAGTATTTTTATCATGAAAGGATATTGAGTTTTTGTCAGATGCTTTTCTGCATCTATTGAGATGATCATGTGGTTTTCCTTTGCCCTATAAATGTGCTGACATTGATTTTCCTAGGAATTCACCCTTGGATTCCCAAGATAAATCCCACTTGTTTACAGTGTATAATCATTTTTAATGGGCCATTGGATGTGATTTACTGGTATTTTGTTGAGATTTGTATCTATATTCATAAGGAATATTGGTCTAGAGTTTTCTTATGGAACTTTCTTTGGCTTTGGTATCAAGATAATGCTGGCCTCATAGAATGTGTTAGAAAGGGTTTGCCTCCTCTTCTGTTTTTTGGAAAAGTCTGAGAAATATTGCTGTTAATTCTACCTTCGATATTTGGTAGACATTTACCAGTAAAGCCATCTGATCCTGGACTTTTCTTTGTTAGGAGGTGTTTTAATTTATTAAGATTTGTTTTGTGGCCTAACATATGGTCTGTCCTGGAGAATGTTCGGTGTATACTTGAGAACAGTGTATATTGTTTCATTGGGAGGAGTGTTCTGTATGTCTTTTAGGGCTAGTTGGTTTCTAGTGTTTTTTAAGTACTCTATTTCTGTATTGATCTTCGGTATAGGATATTCTGTCCATTATTGAAGGTAGGGTACTAACGTCTCCAGCTCTTCTCGTAGATGTGTCTATTTCTCCCTTCATTTCTGTCATTGCGTCATACAGCTGCTTCATGAACTGACCCTTTTATCCATATATAATGTCCTCCCCTTTGTCTCTTGTAACAATTTTTGATTCAACATCTGTTTTGTCTAGGAGCGCCCGGCTGGCTCAGTCAGTAGAGCATGTGACTCTTGATCTCGGGGTCATGAGTTCGAGCCCCATGTTCGGTGTAGAGATTACTTAAATAAATCCTTAAAAATAAATAAATAAAATAAAATAGAATAAAATAACATCTATTTTGTCTAGTATTAGCAGAGCCACCCTGGCTGTCTTTTGGTTACTCTTCTCAGAGAATACATTTTTCCATCCTTTCACTTTCAGCTTGTGTCTTTGGGTCTAAACTGAGTCTCTTGGGACGCCTGGGTGGCTCAGTCGGTTGGGCGTCTGCCTTTAGCTCAGGTCATGATCCCGGGGTCCTGTGATCCAGTCCCACATCAGGGTACCTGCTCAGCGGGGAACCTGCTTCTCCCTCTGCCTGCCGCTCCCTCTGCTTGTGCGCTCCCTCTCTCTCTCTGTTTCTCTGACAAATAAATAAAATCTTAAATTAAATAAATAAAGTGAGTCTCATAAGCAATAGATACTTAGATTTTTTAAAAATATCTTTGACCATTTTAAAGTGTACAGTTCAGTGGCAATAAGTACATTATTGTGCAACCGTCACCACCATCCATCTCCAGAACTTTTTCGTCTCCCCAAACTGAAACTCCATACCCATTAAATAATAATTCTCCATTTCCCCTTACCCCACCAGCGCCCGGCAACCACCATTCTACTTTCTGTCTCTATGAATTTATTACAAGGATATGTAAAGTACTAGGTGCCTCATATAAGTGAAATCATAAGCATCTATCTGTCCTTTGTAACCGTTTTTTTTTTCACATAGCATAATGTCCTCAAGGTTCAGGCATGTTGTAGATATGTCAAAGTTTCACTTTTTTAAGGACGAGTAATATTCCATTGTATTGTATGTACCATATTTTGTTTTTCCATTTATCTGTCAGTGAGTGCTTGGGTGCTTCCATCTTTTGCCTAATGTGAATAATGTTGCTATGAACACAAATGTACAAATATCTGGCCGAATCCTTGCTTTCAATTCCTTTGCATATATACTTGCGTAGAATTGCTGGATCATATGGTAATTCTATTTTTAATTTTTTGAGGAACCGCCATACTGTTTTCTATAGTGACTATACCTTTTATATTCTCACCAACAGTACACAAGAGTTCCAATTTTTTCTACCTCCTCACCAACATTTGCTTATTTTATGTTTTGTTGTGTTCTAAGTAACAGCCATCCTAATGTGTGGGAAGTGGTATCTTGTGGTTTGATTTGCATCTCCCCAATTAGTGATGTTGAGCATCTTTTCATGTATATACTGGCCATTTGTTATGTTCTTTGGAGAAATGTCTATTCAATTCCAGTTAGATCATTTGTATTTATTTATTTTCAGTTAGATCATTTTTAAATCCATTCTGCCAATCTGTCTTCTTTTGTGTGTAGTAAAATATAAATGAAATTTACCATTAAGTATACAATTCAGTGGTATTAAGTACATTCATAATATTGTACAATCATCACCAAGCTCTGTTTTTTTTTGTTGGTGAGCTTAATCCATTTACATTTAAAGTCATTACTGGGGCACCTGGCTGGCTCAGTCGGTAGAGTATGTGACTCTTGATCTCCAGGTCTTGAGTTCAAGCCCCATGTTGGGCGTAGAGATTACTTTAAAAAATAATAATAATAAAAAATAAAGTGATTACTGATTTAAAGGATTTACTTTTGCAAGTGTTCTTTTCTAGATGTCATATTTTTTGTTCCTCAATCCTTCCAATACTGCCTTCTTTCATGTTTGATTTTTTTTTCTAGTGTACCTTTTTGATTTCCTCTTCATTTCCTTTTCTGTATATTTTCTACTTGTTTTCTTAATGGTTACCATAAGGATTACAATTAACATCCTAAGATTAATAGCTAACTTTTCATGAGACCCCCATGAAGGCCAGAAACAAATAGGATGATATGTTTAAAGTATGGCTAGGGTGCTCACTTCAGCAGCACATATATGAAAATTGGAACAATACAGAGAAGATTAGCCTGGCCCCTGCATGAGGATGACATGCAAATTCATGAAGCATTCCATATTTTTCAAGCTACGCTTACAAAAAAATCAACTAAAATGGGGGCACCTGGGTGGCACAGTCGTTAAGCATCTGCCTTTGGCTCAGGTCATGATCCCGGGGTCCTGGGATCAAGCCCTGTGTCAGGTCCCTGCTCTGCAGGAAGCCTGCTTCTCCCTCTCCCACTCCCCCTGCTGTGTTCCCTTTCTCACTGTCTCTCTCTCTGTCAAATAAATAAATAAAATATTTTTTTAAAAAAATTAAAATAAAGTACTGACATAAAAGGGGGGGGGGGAACTGTCAACCAAGAATTCTATATCCAGAAAATCTATCCTTCAAAATTAAGAAGTTCCTAGATAAACAAAAACTAATGGGATTTGTTGCTAGTAGACCTGCCCTACAAGAAACGTTAGAGGGAGTCCATCAGAGTGAAACAAAAGGGCACTAGATGATAACTCAAAGCCACATAAAGAAATAAAGATCACTGGTAAAGTAACTACACAGAAAAAATTTTAAAAAGTAGTATTATTTTATTTTTGGTATATAACTCCTCTTTTTGTTTCTTATATGATTTAAAAGATGCATAAAACAATAATCATAAATCTATGTTCACATGTACACAATGTATAAAGATGAATTTGTAACAATAACAACATAAAGGGGGTATGGAATTGGATAGGAGGCATTAATGTATGCTGTTAAAACTAAGATGGTATCAATTCAAACTAGATTCTTATAAATATAAATATAAAAGTGCACTTAGGTAATTTGTGTTTTTCCATGTGTTCTCCATTTCAACTAAGTTGTTGAATTTATTGGCATAAAGTTGTCTCTAATATCCCCTTATTATAAAAATCTGTTGTGATGCCACCTCTCTCATTCCTGATATTGGTGATTTTTATTTTTTATTTTTCCTGATCATTCAGGTTTATCTCTTTTGTTGATCTTAAGCAACTTTTGGTTTTGTTGATTTTTCTTTATTTTTCTGTTTTCTATTTCAAAGATTTCTGCATTGATCTTTGTTATTTTCTTCTGCATACTTTGGTTTCAGTTGGAAGCTGAGGTCATCGACATGAACTTTTTTTTTTAAAGGCAGTTAGTGCCATAAATTTCTCTAATAGAGGTGCCCCACAAATTCTATGTTGTGTTTTCAATTTCATCAGTTCAAAATACATCCTAATTATTATTTTTTAAATATTTTTTAAAATTTTATTTTTAAGTAATCTCTACAAACAACATGGGGCTCGAACTTACAACCCTGAGATCAAGAGTCACATGCTCTACCTACTGAGCCAGCCAGGCATCCCCCTAATTATTTTTTTTTTTAAAGATTTTATTTATTTATTCATGAGAGACAGAGAGAGAGAGAGAGAGGCAGAGGGAGAAGCAGGCTCCCAAGGAGCAGGGAGCCCGATGTGGGACTCGATCCCAGGACACTGGGATCATGACCTGAGCTGAAGGCAGACGCTCAACCATCTGAGCCACCCAGGCGCCCCCCCCCAATTATTTTTTGATCTAGAGGTGTGTTACTCATTTTCCAAACATTTGAGGATTTTCCAAGGATCTTTGTTACTGGTTTCTTTTTTCTTCTTCTTTTTTTGAGAGAGAGAGAGAGAGACTGGTGGTGGGGAGGGGCAGAGGGAGAGAAAGAATCTTAAGCAGACTCCACACTCAGCTCAAGCCCAATGCAGGGTTCGATCTCGACCTGAGCTGAAATTAAAAGTCGGACGCTTAACCGACTGAGCCACCCAGGCACTCCAGAATCTTACAATAATATATTTCCATTTCTTGTCTAGCCTTTACACTATTGACATAATACATTTTACTTTTACATATGTTAACTTGAATCCTTTTAAACTTGAGACCTGTTTTATGGCCCAGAATATGGTCTATTTTGGTAAATGTTCTCAGTGCACAAACCCGCAATACATTATCCTTTTTTTAACCACAATTATTTTGTTAAAAGATGTAACTAATAAGAAAAAAAAGTATATACTTAGGTAGTTATCATTGCCAGAGCTCTTCATTCCTTTGGGATTGAAGGATAGGTCCATATTTTTACTTGGTACCATTTTCTTTTTGCCTGAAAAAATTCCTTTAACATTTTTTGTAGTGCAAGTCTGCTAGTGATGAATTCTTTCAGTTTTTATATATCTGAAGATGTCTTTATTTCACCTTTGTTTTTGAAAGATATTTTTTATGAAGTTTTCATTTGAATTCCAGTATAGTTAACATACAGTGTTATGTTAGTTTCAGGTGTACAATATAGTGATTCAACACTTCCATACATCACCCAGTGCGCATCATGACAAGTGCACTCCTTAATCCCCAGCACCTGTTTCACCCATCCCCCCCGCCTACCTCCCCTCTGGTAACAACCTGTTTGTTCTCTATAGTTAAGAGTCTGTTTCTTGCCTTCTCTCTCTCTCTGAGTCTCTTTTTTCCTTTGCCCATTTTTTTTGTTTCTCAAATTCCACATGAGTGAAACATTGTATTTGTCTTTCTCTGACTTACTTTGCTTAGCATTATAGTCTCTAGCTCCATCCATGTTGTTGCAAATGGCAAGATTTCATCCTTTTTTATGGCTGAAAAATACTCCATTGTATATTTATACCACATCTTCTTTATCCATTCATCTATCAGTGGACCCTTGGGCTGCTTCCATAATTTGGCTATTGTATGTTTTTGAAAGATAGTTTTGCCTAATGTTCTACATTGGGAGGTTTTCTTTCAATACTTTAAAGATATTATTTCACTGTCTTCTTACACGGGTTGTTTGGGGTGAAAATCTGATGTCATTTTTTTTTTTTTAAGATTTTATTTATTTATTTGACAGAGAAAGAGCACAAGTAGGCAGAGTGGCAGGCAGAGGGAGAGGGAGAAGCAAGCTCTCTGCTGAGCAGGTAGCCGAACATGGGGCTCGATCCCAGGACCCCAGGATCATGACCTGGGCCGAAGGCAGCTGCTTAACCAACTGAGCCACCCAGGCGCCCCAATCTGATGTCATTCTTAACTTTGTTCCTCTGTACCTTACATCTTTTAAGATTTCCTCTTTATTACTCATTTTAAGCAATTTGATTATAATGTGCCTTCATATAGTTTTTTTTTCCATGTTTCTTGTGCTTGGGGTTTATTGTGTTTCCTGGATCTGTGGGTTTATAGTCTTCATTACGTTTGGAAAACTTTCAGTCATTATTTTTTCAAATATTTTTGTCCCCTCTTCTTTTTCTTCTGGGTCTCTAATTACCCATATATTAGGCCATTTGAAATTGTCCCACAATTCACTGGTGCTCTTGTAATTTTTTTTTTTTAAGATTCTTTTTTGTCTCTTTCATTTTGGATAACTTCTATTTAAATGCCTTCATGTTCACATATCTTTTTTTCTGCAGTATCTAATCTGCCATTAATCTCATCCAGTGTATTTTTCATCTTGGACATTGTAGATTTCATGTCAGAAATTCAATTTGAGGCTTTTTTATACCTTCCTTGTCTCTCAACTTTTTGAGCATAAGGAATACAATTATAACTGTTTTAATGTCCTCCTTAGGCCCTACATCTTTCAGTTCTGGGTCAGTTTCAGTTGATTAGAGACTGTGTTTTCCTGCCTCTTTGCATGTCTAAGTATTTATGGATCCATTTTTTTAACGGGTGCCACACATTATGAATGTTATCTTATTGAGGGCTGGATAGCTGCATTCCTATAAATCTTGAGCTTTGTTCTGTAATGAATTTACATTACTTGTCAATAATGTGATCTTCCTAAGTGTTGCTTTTATGATTTGTTAGTTAGGTCCAGAGCAGAGGGACACAAAGATGAGCAAGGCATTAGTGAAAGTGCATACATAAGCCCAGGCACTAACCAAAACCACAGGGCAAGGGGACAGTCAAAACTTGATCAGGGTGGCAGAGTGCAGCCTCAGCTCTGCCCTGTGTCTCCCCTTCCTGAGGTTGCAGCAGCATGAAGAGAGCAGGGAGGGCTGGAGTATTCCCTGGCTAGTCCTGGGGTACCCTCATGGGATCTGAAACCTTATCCCAGGAGCAAACCAGCTTCAAACACAGACATGGAACAGATGCTGGCACAGGGCTGTCCAGGAAGAGGGCCCACCTGTCATTCCCTTCTCCTTCACCCTTGCTGATCACACCAAGGCCCCGGGAAGTCATCACACTGCTCAGGGCCTCAGCTTAACTCATTTGTAAATTGGGGTCACCCCACCTGACCTGCCTAGCTCAGAATGGTGTTCTGTCCTGGGATTAAGGGAGGTAAAAACATGCTGAGTTTCTGACACTGAGACCCCAGTCCTGTCTACGCACTGGCTTAGCCAGTTGACCACTAAGCCCACTCCTACAGGGCCCTCAAGATATGTGGTCAGAAGCTGTGAGGATGAGGACAGAGGTTGGATGTGTGGGCAGCCAAGGCGATCTGGATTCTAAAACCTATCATTTGATCCTAACCTGCTTGCAAGGCAGGCTCCACCAGGGAAGGTGGCCTCCTCCCTCTGCCCTCAGCTCTGATAGAAGCCTGGGATGAGGGGCGCCTGGGTGGCTCAGTTGTTGGGCGTCTGCCTTCGGCCCGGGTCATGATCCCGGGGTCCTGGGATCGAGCCCCGCATCGGGCTCCCTGCTGGGCGGGAGGCCTGCTTCTCCCTCTCCAGCTCCCCCTGCTTGTGTTCCTGCTCTCGCTGTCTCTCTCTGTCAAATAAATTAATTAAATTAAATTAAAAAAAAGAAGACATGGGGTGCCTGGGTGGCTCAGTCGTTAAGTGTCTGCCTTTGGCTCAGGTCATGATCCCAGGGTCCTGGCATCGAGCCCCGCATCGGGCTCCCTGCTGGGCGGGAGGCCTGCTTCTCCCTCTCCCACTCCCGCTGCTTGTGTTCCTGCTCTTGCTGTCTGTCAAATGAGTAAAATCTTAAAAAAAAAAAAAAAAAAAAAAGCAGCAGCAGCGGCCTGGGATGAGTGGTCTCCTTACTCTTCAGACTCAAAAGCCTGAGAATACCAGGAATCCACCCGGAGCCTCCAGACCCGGGCATTTCTGTCATTCCTTTCCCCTTATCTCTGATTTCCTACCAGTCAGATGATGGTGTCTGAAGGCAAGAGGCCAGAGTTCCCAACTGCCCTCTGGTTCTAGGTTGGGTCATCTCTGCATCAGACCTGCCCTAATCCAACCTCTGGAAGGGCCTGAGGAAACAGGCCAGACCAGACCAAGTGGCTCAACCATGTCCGGGCCACTGGCTGTCTTTGGCAAGAATAAGGTGATACAGGTTAGCCCTCTATCTCCAGTAGCACCCAAGGACCCTGGAGAGCCTCAGCCTGGTTCAGCTCCCACAACTTTTATGTTCTTGGGTGGCTTCCATCACCTGCCAGTCTGGAGTTTTCCTAACCGTGTGTGATTTGGAGGGAGAGGTGGCAAGATCTGGGTACAAAGCTACACACACGTATTTGAGGTAACTGTAGATTCACATGCAGTTGTAAGAAATAATAGACATCCCTTGCACGCTTTGCCTAGCTTCTCGCAATGCTAACTTTTGCACAACTATAGCAGAATATCACAACCAGGATGCTGACATTGGTAAAATCCATCGATCAATCTTCAGTGTGTGCCGCTGTAATGATGAGACCTCGAAAGCTTTCGAATTTACCTACTTCTCAAGTTGCTTGTGGCCCAGGGGGACTGCACCCCGCTGCACCATCTGTGCCCCCGGGAACCGGACGGAGGTTAGCGGGGGCTTTAACAGGGCGTGGTGTGTGCCAGACTCCTTATCCACGTTATCGCTTAATCCTCACAAGAGCCTGTTTCAGACTGAGGCGCAGAGAAGGGTGGAGGGTAAGTGGGTCCCAGGCCGCATGGCTGAGCAGAGGCGAACCCAGGCCTGCCTACTCTAGCTACCCTTAGAGCATAGCCCAGAGGGCCGCTTGGGCCCTAGGAGGCTTGGATGGCTCCGCAAACACTAATGGAGTCCTTGGGACCCCGGGCAGGGTCCCGGTGGCGGGGAGACCAGCCAGGCGCCGCACGCCCTGACTAAGCTTCGGGGCGTGGCTTGGCCCTACACCTGGGCTCCACCCCGGAGCACGAGGAAACCCGACGGCCCGCCGCAGCCGGCAACGGGAGCTCCCCGGCGGGAACCCTCAGCTGGGGTCCACCCCGGGGGACGCCGGGAAGCCGCCCCGGCCCCGCCCCGCCCTTCCCCGCGCGCTCTCCTCCCCCCGCTGCGCAGCGCTCGCCTGCCCCCTGCTGCCGCGGGGTGGACCCTGCAACCTGGGCCCTCCCCGCCTCCGCACGGCGCACCCCCCACCTCCGGATTGGCGGCTCCAGAAGTCTCCGGGCCGTCCGCCTTCCGCCACCGGATTGGCTGCGTCCCGGGACTGAGGCCCCGCCCATTTCCCCGGGTCCTTTGATCACGCGCCTGCCGGCTCTTCCGGGGCCTGGGAGCCAAGCGAGGGCGTTCCTGTCCGGGCTGCAGCGGCGGGAGGTAAGGCATGATCGGGTTGGATGGGCTACAGAGCGCCGGTACGGGTCCACGTCTTGGGGTGCCGGGATTCCAGGATGCCCGGGCCCTCTGCGCAGCCCCCAGACCTCCCTCCCCCGGCCTGAGCCGCCCAGCGCCGTGGGAACTACCTCCCACTCGCCGATGCTGCTCCGCATCCTAGGAGCGGCCCGACACCCGCCCCACCTCGGCAGGTCCCCTCGACCATGGGACGGTGTGCATGCGACTGGGCAAGCTCGGTGCTTCCGCGGACACCGGGACAGGTAGTTCATACCTTGCCCTCCAATGGAGACCCAAGCGAAGCGGGGTCGGGGACCTTGGGGTCTGTGTACAGGAGCCCATCGACAGTCTTGCATCCGTCGATGGGAGCTGACCCTCTCACCTCCGCCTGTCAGCCCAGGCTAAGAGGGGAGGGACATGGGCGGAGCCCCGGGTGCGGACCAGAGGGAGGTGACATCACCTCGCAGATACAACCCAGCCCTGCCCACTTGTGTCCACCCTGGCACGAGACCAATGGGGGAGAGGCTGTCCCGGCTCTGTCTGCAGTAACACCAGGGACAAGGGGGGCACAGGGAAGGCCTATAGCCTAAAGTGTGGGGATTGGACCAGGACTGAGGCAGGCTCCTTCAGATGCTCCTTCCTCACCCCCTGGGCCCCACAGTGCAGGACCCTCATATTTTTGTCAGATCTCCCCCTTTTGCTCCGCTGGATAGGTGCTGGTGGCCCAGTGTCCTAAGGGTGGGAATAGGAGCTGGGAACGTGTAGCTAAGCTTTTCCCAGTTGCGATGTGCAAATGTTTGGCCAGCACCTGAGCTGGGCCCCACCCTGATTTGGGGATAGGAGCCGGGCAGGACTCGGGGCCTCCCCTTGGTGCCCTCTACACCCAGATTTCCCTGGAGTCACTGGAGGGTTAAACCTGGCACATTGACCTGGAGGATCCCTTGTCCCAGGGCCTCACCTAAGTTTTGATACACCACCAGCTCTTGGGGAGGGATCCAGAGCTGGGACGTCACCCTGGGTGAAATAGATAACCTCCCTTTCTCCTCCCCAGGGAGCCCAGTGGAGGCGCCCTCCCGAAGCACTACTGCCCATGCTGACCCCCTGGCCCGGCGGCCGCCGATGTCATGAGTAACACCACAGTGCCCAACGCCCCTCAGGCCAACAGCGACTCCATGGTGGGCTATGTGCTCGGCCCTTTCTTCCTCATCACCCTGGTTGGGGTGGTGGTGGCTGTGGTAAGGAGCCCCCACATACACACATACGCACCCGCACCTCTGCTGGGGCAGGGCAGGGGGGGGGGTCCAGCCTGCACAGGCTCAGCTGTCCTGCTGTGAGGGGTGAAGGGGGTAGAGGTGGGTCTCCTGTGGGCCATCCTGGGCTCAGCAGCCTCCACAGCGCCGTGTCTCTGTTACAGGTAATGTATGTCCAGAAGAAAAAGCGGTGAGTGTCCCTGTCCCCAGCGTTACCTCCCCTGCATTCAGCTTACCTTTCTTCCCATAGGATCAGGTTCTCCACACCCACGGTTGAGATGCCCCTCGGCTTTCCTTATACAAGCCTGAAATTCTCTACACCCCACTGTTAGGTTTTCCTGCCCAAACTGGGCTTACCCACCAAAGAGGGACCCCGTCTAGAACTGGGCACGGATTCTCAGAATCCTAGTGTGCCCCCAGAGGCACCTGCTGGAAGTGCCCCTGCCTTGGAGAGTAGAGACAGGGCAGTCAGGTGTTGGGAGTGGGCAGCCCCTGGGCTGAGCGCCCTCCCCTGCTCCCCAGGGCGGACCGGCTTCGCCATCACCTGCTCCCCATGTACAGCTACGACCCCGCTGAGGAGCTGCATGAGGCTGAGCAGGAGCTGCTCTCTGATGTGGGAGACCCCAAGGTGAGCACTCTGGGGGCAGGGAGACTCAGAGGGCAGTCTGCTGCTGTCTTCTCATCTGTCCTCCCCCTGAAACCCAGAGCCCGGTTCTGCCCTCAGCCCTCCCCATTTGGGCCAGGGTTAGTGGGGTGCCCCCCCGGGGGTGCTGCGGCCTCTGCCCTGGACCCCAGCCCTGTGGCACCGTTTCCTCCCCCACAGGTGGTACATGGCTGGCAGAGTGGCTACCAGCACAAGCGGATGCCCCTGCTGGATGTCAAGACCTGACCTGACCCCCTGCCCTGCTCTCCAGAACCATGGGGTCTTGGGAGTGCCCGGGGCCTGCGGCTTCCTTCCCCACTTGCACTCACCCAGCTCCCCCTGCTGGGAACTGGGTCTCCTCTCCTCCCATCCAGCCCAGGCATCTCGCCCCCCCCCCCCCCCCCCCCCCCCCCCCCCCCCCCCCGGGCCAGGCCTTCAGTCTTTGGTGGGCTGAGCCTCCCACCAGCTCCCCCGGGCTAATGAAAAGTTTTTCCTGCCCAGTTGGGTGGTTGGAGACATTTTCCTGGGCACCACCTTTCTCTTGAGCCTTCCCCAACCTGGCTTTGGATTTGTTTCCATGGTGACAGGGCCTAATGTATAGTATTCAGTATATATATTTTGTAAATAAACTGTTTTGTGGCTACGGTGTGGTTGCTTTTTTCAAGAGGCTTAAGTTACCTTCCCTGGAGCTAATGCTTTTCCTCCCCCCTCCCCCAGCCTGAAGAGCTGGACAGAGCCCACAGGAGAGTCACCCCCACCAACTAGGTCCTTGGCTTCCACCCTTACCTAACCCCAGGGACCCACCATAGAAGGACTCTGGTCCAGAAAAGGTATTTTTTTTATTCAAGTAACTGCAAATAGGAAACCAGATGGGGGGGCCCCAGGCTGGGACAAATAATGGCTCCCTCCTCCCCGGCAGAACAGGGGGGAGAGGGTGGCCCTACACCCTCGACGGTCAATACAGGCCCCCCCCCCCCACTCTGCTGCAGCATCCTAGGGGCAGGGCCCCACCTTCCCTGGGACTGGGGTGGTCAGTAACCCAGCCTGTTCTGCCCCGGGCCCCTTCCCCTAAGAGCCTCTCGGAGGAGGGGAACGTGGGCAGAACAGGAGGCGGCAATGAGGATGAACATTTGGCGCTGGTCGCAGCAGCAATGACGGATGTCTAAGAATGGAAACATTGAACGAAAACAACGCAACTGTCCAGAGGTAGTTTGTGAACAGAGGAAAAGATGGAACCA
This sequence comes from Neomonachus schauinslandi, assembly GCF_002201575.2. Classification (NCBI taxonomy): domain Eukaryota; kingdom Metazoa; phylum Chordata; class Mammalia; order Carnivora; family Phocidae; genus Neomonachus; species Neomonachus schauinslandi. The sequence goes on from NC_058410.1 coordinate 115,249,519, forward strand.
GAACCTTGGGGGGTGGGGAGGAGCAGAAGGGTGGGAGTGGGCAAGGCTAGCTCCTTGTTATTAGTGCCCCATGTGAGGAAAGGGGAAACTGAGGCCTAGGGTGGAAGCGGATGGGGTTGGGCAGGGGCTCCAGCCCACCTGAGGAGGCCTCCGCAGGGAACCTGGGCCTCCTGGACCTCACCTGGAGAAAGGGGGACTGCATTTCCCTCACGGCAATAGATTCTGGGGGGGGGGGGGGGGAGGTGGGCTGGAGCCCATTCAGAGTAGGGGGCTCAGACCCCTCCTGCCTTCCTTCCTGTGCCCAAAGGGGGCTGTCCGACCTAGAGCAAGGACCAGGCAAGGGAGGAGGGAAGGAAAGTCGGTGTGAGCCGCACCTCGTGAGACACAGGCCGCTCAGGGGGCCTCCTGGGGCCGAGCGCCGCCCCCCAGTGGCCATGCCTGCTGTTGCCAGTGCTGTGGAGTGGGGCAGATCAGAATGAGACGGGGCGCGGGCCCCTTTTAAGGCCAGGGGAGCCCTCCCAGGCCCCTTAGTGGGAAGCCAGAGAGAAGAATGGGGAAGCAGAAGGGACCCCCCCCCAAACCAAGAGCCCAGTCAGCAGCGTCCCCACCACAGAGCATGGGGACACAGAAGGGGCAGGGTGTGGCGAGGTGGGCAGTTGGCTTTGTCTGGAAGGGCTAGTGTGCGTGTGGGTGAGGGCTCGCTGGAAACCAAGGGAAACTGCTCCCCACTCGGGCCTTGGGGCCCCGCAGCGGCTGGTGTGCTGTGTAGTGTGGTGCTGAGGGCGCAGGTGGGTGGCGGCGGTGCGTGGGCCTGGGGGGGGCGGGGGGAGCGGAGCGGCGCTGTCCAGTCCCAGAGGGAAACTGCTCCTCGGCGGCGAAGGAGCGGGCGGCGCGGCGCGGTCACTGCTCCTCCTCGGAGGACTCCTGCGAGATGCCCTCTTCTTCCTCCTTCTCCTGTGAGGGGGGCAGGCCAGGCCGCCCGGGGGGGGGGGGGGCGGGCCGGCCAGGGTGGCCCCCAGCACTCCCCGGGCTCCCTGGCTCTCCAGAAGGGGGATGAGTCAGGGCTGAGTGTGTGAGTGACTCAGCAACCTCCAGGGCCCAGTTTCATTCATAAAAAAGGAAGAATTTAAAGGGAGGGAAAAAAACCCCACACACATGCTGCTCTTGCCCAGAGCCAGGCCCCCTCGGCCCCAGGACCTGTGGGGGGGGACCTGCAGAGCTCGGAGCCTCACCGGACTGGGGCAAGTGAGGAAGTCACTGGCTTTCTGTAGAGGGGGAAGGGAGAGGTGGCCGGGAAGGGGCAGCTGCAGGGTGCAGTGCAGGGGGACCAGGTGGCCTTGGCCCGCAGGGGCAGCACAGGGGCTGTGGAACGAGGCCAGGGCGGGGACGAAGGGGAAGTGTGTGCCGCCGGGGCTCACTCACTGGGCGGGAATGTCCACACACCACACGGGCCTGCGGCCCCCGTGCCAGGCACAAACTCCAAAACAACTCGCTTCCTGTTACTCACCCCTGGGGCCCTGCCAGCATCCCCTAACCCCCTCCTCACCCTGGTGGTGGCTCAGCTCGAGGAATGAAGGCCTCAGGGAGTTCAGGGAACAGGTTGGGGGATAGAAAAAGGCCAGGAGAAACAAGGCTGGGGTGGCCTTTAACTTCAGCGTAGGCCCTAGAGGCAGCCTCCTGACTCAGCCCACCTTCCTCTGTTACCAGCTATTTGGGGGCTCAGAAACGGATGATGGGTCCCAGGTGAGGAGGTGCCTCCGTGTGGAATCACCTCTCAACTCCCACATGGCACTACCCACACCGCTCAGGGCCGAGCTCCTTTGCTGCCTCTTCCTCCCTACCCAAGATCATGGTGAGGACAGACCTCACCCTCTGCTCATGGAGCCTTCTTTCCTCATTTCTATTATGGGGGTGGGGGACGGAGACCAGATGGCCTCCAAGTCCCCCTAGAAGTTGAGTCTGTTCTAGGAGCAGAGGAAACAGAAGGAGCCCCACCCTCCGCTAGGGCAGGGCAGGGGTTGAGTCTGGTTTGTACCTGGGACCCCTTACTTCTCATGGACACAGCCCTTTAAAAGCCCTGGGCTGGGTGCCAGGACACTGGGCCACACGCAGATCCCTTTCCCTCTCTAGACCTGGGGAGGGTGATGATGTCGCACTATTCCTGGCTCAGGTCAGACAGCCATCCTTCCCTGCTGAGCACACAGGACTCGGCATCACCCATTCTGAAACGCCCTCCCCAGCAAACCACGCCGCCGCCGTCCCTTCACCTACCAGTTTTTTGGGTCTGCCCCTTGGTTTCCTCCCTGGAGTTGTGGTAGTTTTCTACATGGCCAGAGAAAAGATCCACTAAGTCAAAAATGTCCCTGGGACAGTCTTCACCCAATGACCAGTGCCCCAGTGGGGAGGGGCTGACCTACCTACCTCTGTGCTCAGGGCAGCCTGGGACTCTCACCCCAGCAGGCCCACCCGACTCCAGCTGGTGATGACTGGCCAGCCACACTGCACCCCCCCCCACATACACACACGCCCCCCACTCCCTCCTCCACCCATGACTCAGAGGATATGAGTCGTGTCTCAGAAAAAAATAAAATAAAAAACAAAACAACCTCTCTGAGAGGCTGCTGTCACTGGGAATCCAGCCTTCCCTGCTCATCCCCATTCCCTCGGGATCCAGGGGGACCCCGGAATGGAACATTCTCAGCGCAGGGACTGGTGGAACAGCCCCCCTTCCCTCTTCCCGATTCGCCCTTCTCTAGGCAAGGAGAGCTGCAGGACTGCTAACTTGATTTCCCCAGAAGTGAGGTTTCAGTCCTCACCCTGCCTTCCCCAATTAGCCAAGACCCACTGCCACCCATGTCAGGGAAGAGGGGGCGGGGGACAGAATCAGGACAGGCCAGTGCCCTCCCAGACCTGCCCCCAGCTGTGGCCATGGGCCGAGGGGCCATCCCCATCCTGTGTCCTCACCCGGGTCTTGGCAGCACCCTTGTTTTTGCTTCCCTTTGGTCGGCCCCGAGGTCTCTTAGGTGTTGGCACTTCGCTGGGTTCCTTCTGCAAAGATAGATGGGGTAATCAGGGACCCACAAATGCCACCTGTCCCACCCCTTTCAAAAGACACAGCTCTCTCCCCAACCCCAGCAAGACTGAGTCAGCAAGCCAGCACCCCGACCCAGAAATCCACAGGAGCCATGGCAGGCAAGCCCTTGTGATTCAAGTTCTCACTGTGACCATCTTTTGCAAAGCCCCTCCCACACTTCCCTGTGACAACAAGAGGACAAGAAACCAGAAAAGGGAAAGGTGGCATGGGGGCAGAAAGACCGTTGGGCAGCTTGGCCACCGCTGGGCTCTAAGCTCTTGGGCATGACATGGGATGCTTGGGCCTCGGTTTCCTCAACTGTAAACGGTGACAAGACTTAGCTCACAGGCTATCAGGAGACTAAATGAAGGGTGTGGAAGTGTCCAGCACTGGGCCAAGACACTTGCCTACTCTCTGTGGGGGATGCCAAAGAGGAGAAAGGATACCCCGCCACACTAGAGGGAGGCCTCCAGCCTCTACCTGCAAACTAGACTCCCTCCAGGCCACCATGCCTCCCAGAGAAGGAATTACGCCTGGATGTCGGAAACCGAGATCTCTGCCGTGGTTGCCGCTAAAATTTTAATAAGCCTGACAGAATAAAAAGCTGCTGCATAATGTATAGAAGCTGGGCAGTAAAGGCATGTCAGCTATGGTTTCGGGGTGGCTGCCCAAGGGCTGTTTAGAACCATGGTCCAGTAACCCAACACCCCCTTCTCGGACACCCCTCTGTGGACCCCAGCTAACAGGCACGAGGGAGAGGCCGAGGGAACCAGACTAAGAGAATGACTTCCCTCCACACACCGTGGGCTCTGGAAGAGGCAGGTGAAGCCCACCACTCAGACTCCTCATGGCTCATGTCTCCCCGAAGTCAGTACAGACCACGCACTCCATCCTACAGATGGGGAAGCCCGAGGCCCACCGTGCCAAGAGCAAGGACTGACCTCAATTCCTGTCCTCTTCCCCGGGAAAGGGAAGTAAGCTGGGCCTCACCAGCCGCCGCCCCTCTGAGAAAATCCAAGTTCTCCACCGCATGATAGGTGGCCCCCACAACCTGACTGGCCAGGTTCCCTAGTGTGCCCCATGCCCCAGAGTGCCAGCTAACCTAACCCCATGGGACCACAGCGGGGGATGGCACCAGGGTTCGAGGATCACTCTCTTGCCAACTTGCCCACATTTTTAAGTTCTCGGGCTTCCATTTCCTTTTACAGAGCCGGAGCGGAGCCTGGCCCAGGGCCACACGAAGTGAGGCCCCCGGACAGGTGCCGGCCCAGGAGCTTTCTGTTATGGGCCTGGGATGAGGAAATCCAGAAACTGACAGTTAAGTATTTACAAATGTTTATGGTTGGGTGCCTGGGTGGCTCAGTTGGTTAAGCGACTGCCTTCGGCTCAGGTCATGATCCTGGAGTCCCGGGATCAAGTCCCGCATCAGGCTCCCTGCTTGGCAGGGAGTCTGCTTCTCCCTCTGACCCTCCTCCCTCTCATGCTCTCTGTCTCTCATTCTCTCTCTCTCTCAAATAAATAAATAAAATCTTAAAAAAAAAAAAAAAAAAGAAATGTTTATGGTTAATGGACAGAGTAGTATGTGCAATGAGTCTAAGGATTAGAAACCGGAACTTATGCGTATACGCGACTCATCTTTACCACGTTTTTATAAAGGCACTGGTCCATGACAGCCTGGAAGTAAAGGGTGGGTAGTTACCAGGGTGTGAGCCCCGGCCGTGTGACCACGAGGTCACTTCTGGCTTGGATGGTTTGGCATGGGCTCAGGGCTTCCAGCCCCCCGCTTCTCTCCTGGAGTCTCAGGAGCTGACCAGGGTCGGCATGTGCTGCGTGTGTTTGGGGGACACACACACATACACACACACAGCAACGATTCTGCAGCCCTCTGCTCGTTTTCACTTGCTGAGACAACTGGCACCTCCCTAACCCAAAGGGGTAAACCGAGGTAAAGGTTCGGACACCCACCTGACTCCCTACCAGCGCCGTCCCGGGACTCACCGGAGGCTGCTTGCGCGGCCTGCCCCGCCCCCGCTTCTCAGTGCCGTCCTTTTCCTGCTTGGAGGCCAAGGGCTGGCTGGACTTCGAGCTCGACTCGCTCATCTTCCCTTCTCTCTGGAGCAGGTGGAGGAGCAATGGCTGGGATGCTGGGAAGCAGGAGAAGTTGTTTTAAATGCAAGACCTTGCTTCGTCCACCTCCTACCCTCTTCACCATTCCCACCATCAAGGGGCACTGTGGGACCCTGCTTGCTCCTGGGGATACTTGGGATTCCTGCCCTGCTGAGGATCTGGGGATGGAGCAGGGTCTGCCCGGGCCCAGCATGCTGCTAAAGGGTGGGGCTGGGCCGTTGGCCCTAATCAGCTCCTTATCTCCTGCTCAGAAGGGTGCTTTGTTGTCCTGCCACCCCCACAGGGCCCAGGCCCAAGAGGCAGAGCCAGCTCAGATGTGCTTCTGTGGGTGAGGCCACAGAAGATGGGGGGGCCTCTCACTGCCCTGGGGCCCCTCTCACTGCCTCGGGGTCCCTCTCTCTAGTCAGCTGCCCTTTCCCTTAAGAGAAAACCCAGCCTGAGCAGCTCACAGGCAACAAGGGAGGAAAGGTTAGCAGAGGGAATAAGCCCTGGACATCCGGCCGCCATGGGCACCGGCCCCCGGCCCACCTGGCCAACAGTGATGCCTATCCGCCATGGCCCAAGCCTCATGCCCAAATGCTACAGGGCCAACCGTGACGCTCCACACCAATGACCTGGCCCGGGTTGGTGCCCCCCCCACCAGTTAGCTCTCCTCTCCGCTCTCTCCCTGGGGTAGAGCTTTGGGGATTCAAGGCTGGGAACAGTTTTGGGAAGGGGGAAGATGGTTGAAATTGTAGTGGAGGGAGGAAAACAAACCCAAAGCTGAAAGGTGGGTCTCCCCTTTCCCCTACCCCACCCACCACCTGGGGTCAAATGAGATCTTCCCCTTTAGTGCCTGCTTTCAGGAGGGACAGAATTTCTCCACTGAAATCCTTCTAACAGATGCTAGCTGCCCTCCCCCACCTGGCAGGGCTGGTCCTCAAAGCTTCTTGGTTCTTTTCTAGCATCTTCCCTCTTCTTAGAGGCTGTTTTGGGTTTAATCAGCCCCGCTAATTTTGAGTTTACCTAAAACCTCCCACTGCAAGGAGCACCTGGCACCCCATATTTGGGAGCCTCTTCCAGAAGCTTAAAAGACAGTGACGGTCTTCCCCCCACCCGGTCCAATCCCCCTTTGTCTTCCCAGTTGCAGAGCCACAAGACCTGAGAGACCCATGGCTCCACACCTCCCTGGTAACCAATCCCTGGTTGCTCTTGGGAAAGGGTGGGCCCAAGCGGCTTCACTTCTAAAAGACCTTCAATCTGTAAAATGGGGGTAAGGCTAAGACATCTCCCTCAACCACCTTTCCACACTGATGCCAAGGATCAAACCAGTTCATAGTGAAAATATGTCCACAACAGGAAGTCCTCACTCCAATCAAAATGAGAACTAGAACGTTCGAAAATGACTTTTCTTTCCCCTTTTCAGATTTTCAGACAATTTCCAATTTTAACTCAGCGAGAGGAAAAAAAAGTTTGTTTTTTGTTTTTTTCCCAAACTTGTGACTTTTGGAGGGCTCGAGGCCCCCAGCCTCAAGGATCAAGATTCTCCAGACGGCGAGACTTTGTCTGGTAACGATTCTATTTTACAATATTTCCGACTTGAAGACCCTTTTGAACAAGGTGGTTGGTGATTTACCCTGCCCCGTCATTAGTGGCTCGGCCTGCTCTGTAATTACAGGCAGTGATTAGAATCTTCTATTACACCACAGGTTCCCGTTCAAACTAAACATCAAAATTAATCAGCCGAAATGAGTGCTGACCTCACATGAGGTCTGCTGAAGGCCCCCTCACAGAGGGGGTTCCAGTTGGGCCAAGCTAGCCCCTAATCCCAGAGAGCCTGGCCCAGCATGCCTGGGAATCCTGGTGGGTCTCCGGGAAAGTTCTTGCATCATCTGGAGCTTCCCCCCACCTCTTACTACTGGGAACCCTTTAATTCACTCTCCGACCCCCCTTTCATCCAGGCCTCCAGGAACGGAGTGAAGGCCTGAGGCCCTCTCTGGTGAGACCAACAAATGCTTGTCTCTTCCACCTGTTTCTGAGTATCAGAGGCCTGGCTAGGCGAAGCCATGTTTAGGGCCCGACCTGAATCCTTGTTTGTAATAAGCCCTTCTGGGCCTCAAGCTTGTCCCCTCCGTACACCGTGCATGCAATGTGTATTCCTCAAATGCTTAGGGAGTCCACGAGAACGACCCTAGGAAATCATCATGGTGCTTCCTTGTTTTCCGGAAAAAAGTAGCCCAGAGAGGCCTGATAAGTTGCCCAAGGTCACACAGCAAGTTGGCGAGCAGGATAGCGTAAATTACTGGCGACCCCTCTAGCCCGCCACTTTCCTTAACCGCCGGGAGCCTGGTTAAGTGCCTGTCGCCCCCTGCTCCAGACCGGCCCCAGGGTGACTCTGCAAGTGTCTGCGCCGGGCCGTTGCAGGGCGGCCGGCGGGACTAGGGGCCAGAGCGCGCGGGGGGAGGGGCACGGGCCGCTCTTGCAGGCGCGGGAAACTGGTGCACCCCGACCGCATGCACCGCCACGCGGGTGCACCCGGCCCCACTTCCTGCCAGAGGGGGCACCCAAGCCCGCCTTGGGGCAGGAAACCTGGCGCGCGCGAGCGCGGGGTAGAGGAAGAAAGCCACCTCCCTCCGCGCCCTCCCCGCAAAATAAAGCCCCAGAAAAAAAAAAAATTGAAACGGGGAGTCAAAGGGACTAGTTCCAACAGAGCCCTGCAAAGCAGAGAAACCTGTTTGTGGGGGCGGAGGGCAGGCCCGGCCCCGGGGGCTGAAGAGGCGCGGGCCGGGCCAGAGGTGGGGTCGGGGTGAAGCCCCAAACCCAGGCCCGCGATTCGGCCTCATCTGCGTAGGGGGGACACCGGGAAAAAGGCCGAGCGGGAACAGGGCCGAATTGTGGGGTTCCTGCCCATCCCCCTCACTTCTAGAACTTCCCCAGGCTGCGGGGGGGGCGGCCCCCCCACACTCCCCCGGCGCCCCGCCCCCTTCCCCCCCCCGCCCCCCCCCCCAGCCCGGGCCCCTGCTCGGGCTCG
>NC_058410.1:115258128-115314247 GCF_002201575.2 Neomonachus schauinslandi
GGGAATAAAGCCGGAGGCGCGCGCTGCAGCCCTGGGCGGCTTGCAGGAGGGGCGGCGTGCAGGCGGGGGCGCGGGCGCCCCCCTCCGCCGCCGCCGCCGCGGGCCCCGGGGACGACTCACCGCGAGCTCGGCCGCCGGCCTGCGGTGCGCGCTCCGGGCTGCCGGGAGCGACGGTGCTGGGCGCTGAGGACCGGCCTGGCTCCGCCGCCGCTGGTAGCAAATGCGGATCTGAAACCAGGAGAGAGAGCAGAGGCGCTCAGAGACCGCCGCCGCCGCGTGCTCGCCGCCCAGGCCCCCGCGGGGTATTTATCTGTCACATCTAGGCGGGGGGACAAAAATATTCACCCTCCCCCGAAGGATGGCGAGGGGCAGGAAGCTAGGCACGGCCCGTGCGCGGCCTCAAGAAATAAATAATTTAATTAAATGATAGATATAAAAAAAAAGAAGCCACCGGAGGGGCCGCGAACTCACGCCTTCTTGGAGCCGCGCCAGCGCCAGAAATAGCCCGGGCTCGGAGTCCCAATTAGAGGAGCGCAGCCCCGGCTCAGGGGAGCTTAAAAAGAGCGACCCAGGGGCAGAGGGGACGGGCCCGCCCGCGCCAGCCGTGTCACTGTGGGGGCGGGGCCATGCAAATGAGCCCGGGGATTTAAAAGGGCGGCCGCCCGCCAGCCGCCGCCGCCGCGCGGGTGGGTGCTGACTACGGGGAGGGGCGTGCGGGACCGGGTGCCTGGGGGCGGGTGCGCGGGAGGCGTGGGCTGGGAACCCGAGGCGACGGCCCACTCCCCACTGTCCCGGGCCGGGAGACATGGGAAGGTGCACAGAGGGGGAGCACCGGGGAGCTTTTCGCGGAGGGTGGGGAGGGGAGGATGTCCTTACAGACTGCAACGGGAGGGGGGGGTCCCCGGGAGAGTCACCTCTAGGGGCCTTCCGGGCGTATGGGTTTGACGCCCGCGGAGCGCGTTGGATGTGGGCGGGCGTTCGTGCCTGCGGGGTCCGCGCGGGCGGGAGGGGGTGGAGAGAAAGGCGCCTGTGAGAATTCCGCGGCCTACCCGCCGCCCCCTGCGCCCAGCTAGGCGGCTCGTAGATTTCCCCTGGGCGGACAGGTGTCAGCATGTGCATTTCAGTGCCAACCTGCGTGTGGCTGATTGGTGAAATACAAGTCTTGTGAAATTCAAACGTGAAACTTGTGAAATCTAGAGTTTTCGCTTACTAATGGCCGCGAGTGAGCCGTAGTCAAGGTGCAGCCTCCAAGCGAAACAAACGATTGGCTCGCTTGCAGGTAAACCTGAGGGTGGATTCATTCCTATAGGTGACCTGGATGGTGTCTTGGGAGATGCCTTCCCACTTTGTGCCCTGGCCCTCTCCGCTGTGACTTTTAAGAAAAATAAGAAAGCGTGAGCCATTGGTCGCCTGGAAGCACTTTGAGGGCAGGGACTGGTCTCACGCAAGCCATACCCGCCACGCCTGGCCCGCCCGGCGCCTGGCGCAACAAAGACTTGTTGCACGAATGAGAAGGAACCCAAAGTGGAAAGATGGCGGGGAGGGCGGTGGGAGAAGAAAGGGGGCTGTCTAGAGCGGCGCGCCCTGCAGGCCGGGCCCGGGGCCTTTTCGGGCGCACCTCCCCGCCCCTGGTCCCTGAGGCGGCCTTCCACACCTCCCGTGATGCAGGGAAATGCAATGCGGCCCAGTGACACACGGCTGTGACTCATGTTTTTCTTTGCTCCCCTTCTTCCTCCCCGGTCGGCCGAAGCCCCGGCCCAGCCCCCTCCTCAACGGGCGAGCCGCCGATGGAGGGAGACGCCAGGAAAACCCTGAGCCCGGAGTGGAGGCGGGGTGGGGGAACCGGAGGGGCCGGGCCTCCTACTTTCAGGAATGTTTCAGGAATGTTTCCGGTGGGGGTGGGGAGCAGAGCCGGGAGTGGGCCCAGCCCCCACCCGGGGCGGCGGGCTGGCGCTCCGGGCCGGGGGCAGCACGTGCTCGGCCGGGTGGGGGCGGGGGCGCCTGGGCGGGAAGGCGCTGGGGGCCCTCGGAGCGGGCTCAAAGAGGAGGGCGCGGGCCTGGGGCCGGCCGGGGCCGGGGCTCGGGGTGGGCCGGGAGGCCGCCCTCCGCGCGCTGGCTCCCCGCCCCGCGCCCAGGTGAAACGCAGTTCCTGCGAAGTGCCCAAGCTGCCCCTGGAGGGGAAAGGAAGTCACCGAAGGGCGGCCGGAGGGGAGAGGAGGGTGGAGGGGAACGCCAGGGAGAGGCTGGGGGAGGGGCGGCCTGCCCCTTTGTCTGGAGCCGGTGGGTGGGGGTGGGGCGGGGTGGAAGGCGCGCTGCTCCCTCCATCTTTGTGCCCTGCGTGCCGGGCGCGCGCTTAGTAGGCCGCGAGTTGAGTTGGCTGGAGGCATTGAGTTAGCTCGAGAACCTTTGCAGCGTTGAGTGGAAGAACGAGCCTTCAGTTCTTGCCCTACTCCCCTCAGGTCACGGTTCCCCGCCAGCAAGCCGGGCCCCCATGTCTGGCCCGGGGATAGCCCTCACAGAACCGCGCGCCCCTCGGACACAGCCCTCCCCGAGGCCGCCTGGGCTGCCGGGCCCGAGCTCCGGGGCTGACGGCCTGGGAGGCGTGGGAAGGGTCCTGGTAGGCCCCTTCCCAGGACGCAGCTTACCTGGGGCCGCTCTGCCTTGCGCTCGTGGCTTATGTCCTGTGGCCTTCCCAGAGGGAGGTGGGGAAGGGAGAGGGACTTCAGCCTCCAGGGGCTGTGGGAAAACTTGGCCAACTTTTTGGCCCACTTCTAACAAGCCGACTTGATCTTATTTTTCCTACTCTTATTTTTCCCCTCGTCCTGATTTTCTCACCGACTTGTTTTTTTACCTTGTACTACGTGTATTTTTGTAAGCCACCTCAAATCCTCTCTGGAAGGAGGCAGGTATAAATACATTTGTGGGCAAATATGGTAGCTTGCTTCTCTTCAGGATTACCCACACCCTTGTAATCCACCTAACTACCCACTGACCTCCATGCTTTCTGGATTAGAGATGCCCTGAATTCCCTTCCTTTCCTTTCCTTCCTCCTTCATTAAGTATTAAGCAGCAGGGTGAGTGGTAGAGAGAAAAAAAGATAAATAAGATACAGTCTCTGCTCCAGCAAGTTTCGTATTTAGAGGAATCAGAACCAGGAACACACCAGAGAAAGTGGAGGAGCAATCCAGGCGATGCCATGAGGCAGAATGCATTCATTCATTCATTCATTCATTCAGTACTTACTGAGGGCCTACTGTGTACCAAGAACTGGTCCAAACTCTTAGGGTACAAGCAGTGAACAAAGTAAAGTTCCCTGGGCTCTTGAAACTTAAGACTAGGGGGTCAGGCCCTTAAACAGAGGCTCAGTAGGTGCTACAGAGGGAGAGAGGATGGGAACTCAGGGTAGTCAGGGAAGTTAGTCTGCTGGAGGAGATGGGCTGGAGCAGGCCTTGAGCTGGCCTTGATGGCATTTGGATAAGTGGGAGCTATGGGGAGCATGCCGGAAGAAAGAGCTATTCTAGGCCTGGGGCATCAACCTGGTTGGTCAAGGCCTGAGGAATCCCAGGGGAATTGGTCACGTCAGAACTGGTCTTCCCCACATGAAATATTTTCTTATTGTCAGAGTTGGGTTACGCAGTTTCCACAAGGACAACCCAGTGAACTTGAGGAACCCAACAGGAATGGGGAGTTCCGATCAACTTTGTATTTCAGGACAGCTGAAGGTTAAGCTCATTTTCCCCTCAGCTGTTGCACTTCTTCCTGATGTTTGCTCGTTCTTCCCCAGCCTCGCTAAGTGGTGGGAGCCTGACAATCTCCCAGTCCAAGCTTGGAAATGCAGAGGTTGTAGTAGGTTGGGGTGTCCCTTAAGCCTTCCCTAGGGATTCATGTCTCAGTACATCTCTCCAGTCAGCATATTTACTTCTCAATTTACATTTTCTGAGTCAGCTACAGCTTTTAGAAGAGTCGAGAGAAAGACCACTGTGAATGGTTTCATGTAGTGTTTGGGTTAGTCGAGGTTTTCTGCAAGTCCCAGGGATGAGGTTTGATAATGTTCTATGTCCAGCCCAACATGAAAGGTAGATGGGAGGAGGTGGGAAGAAGAGGAACAAGAATAGTTTAGCCTATTGCCCAAACCAGGATATTTTTAAAGTAAACATTTACTGATGAAAAGTGTACATGCAGAAAATGTACAATCTTGTGTCAGTGCAATGCATTCTTTTTTTAAGATTTTATTTATTCATTTGAGACAGATACAGAAAGAGAGAGCATGAGCAGAGTAGAGGCAGAGGGCGAGGGAGAAGCAGGCTCCCCGCCAAGCTAGGAGCCAGGGGCCAGACGTGGGGCTCGATCCCAGGACCCTGGGATCATGACCTGAGCCAAAGGCAGATGCTTTACAATCTGAGCCACCCAGGTGCCCCAATGCATTTTTTTTTAAAAAAGACTTTATTTGAGAGAGAGTGAGAGCAAGAGAGATCACAGAGGGAGAGGGAAAAGCAGAGTCCTCGATGCAGGGCTCGATCCCAGGACCCGGAGATCATGACCCAAGCCAAAGGCAGACGCTTAACCCACTGAGCCACCCAGGTGCCCCCTCAATGCACCTTCATAGAGGGAACACCCTTGTGTCACCAGCACCTAGATCAAGAAACCATCTCCAGCCCCCCTTAGGTACTACCATCCCCACTTCTAAGAGCTTCCTGTACTTGCCCCTTTTACATACATTGTATGGACGGAATCATAAGTGACATACTCCTGGGTTCGTTTCCTTTGCTCAACATTATGTCTGAGTTTCATCCATGTGGTGGCATGTGGCTGCAGAATGTTCCTTCTCCTTGCTGCACAGTTATGTTGTGTGACTGGGCCACAGTTTATGTATCTATTCTGTTGAAGGGCATTTGGATGGGCTCTGGTTTGGGGTTATTACAAATAGTACCGCTGTGAATGTTCCAGAATATGTCTTGGTGATTAGATGTGCAAATTTCTGCTGAGTACATGCCTAGGGAAGGAATTCTTGGATCATAGGATAGGTACGCCCAGCTATTTTAGGCGAGCAGGACACTTACGAGTAAAAGGGGGTACTTAGCAGTAGTCGTGACCAGACAGTGGGCGTACACCTGGCCTGGCCCATCCTAACCGGGAATGACCCAGGGCCATATCAACCAGGATAGACCCACACAACTCAAATAAAGGGTCACCCTGGCGCACAGTGTTTGACCACTCTCTCGGAGAGTCACCCAGCTACTAGAGCATCTGGTCATCTGGCAGGGTCAGGTCTCCAGGCCCTGCTGACCCCAAGTTCTGCTGCCAGGAGGCCTGGCCGGCCTCGAATGGGAGGAGAGCCTCTTCTGCTTCCAACTTTCAAGGGAAAACCTCTCCAATGAATTGGAAGGCCCAGGAGGCAGGCACCCCAGTGCGCTGAGCTAGCTACCCACGCTGCATGGACTTTGTCAGCTTTCTTCTTCAGGGCTGAAACCCAGGAAAGCCCCGCTCCTCTCCAGCCTCAGAAAACCCCGAGGAAAAGGAGTTTATGAGCACATACTAAATGCATATGTGTTCTCAGATCCCTCAATACCCCTCCCAGGTCAGTAATGCTGTTGCCCCCATCATACAGGTGTCAAAACTGAGGCTCAGGGAGATGAAACAGATTGGTATTCTGCTTTCTATTCCCAGGCTCGGTGGGCTTGCTGCTTTCTCCCAGCCCGGCCAGATGGATCCCTCCAGGCACCAAGAGAGGCACCAGGGATGTGGCCTTGAACTAGGTAGCTACATTCCCAGTCTTCAAGTGGTATACTTTGGGCTAGGTGGGGGGCAGACAAGTACATGGCAATATACTTCCAACAGTGCAGTACCTGCTGAAATGCGCCCCCCCCCTCCAATTCCCATTCCCTACACAGTTTTGGATGTGAATTAGGTCCCACCAAAGAAAGAGTGATATTTGGAGGAAGCAAGGAGAGGGAAATATTGCTGTGTGGGCTGTGGGGACTCGGGTTTTTCTGTAGCACATACAATGTCCAGTTACCAGCTTTACTGGGGTCAAGAGGCAGGTATGGAGGCAGAGGGGCCTCCTGCCCCTGGGTCACAGCTCAGCTACTTGGGTGGGGCCTCTTCATTCCATCCCCCCACCCCGATCCAAGCAGAGGGAGGCAGTTCATTTGTGTTGTTTCAGGAGGCCTAGCCTAGAGTCAGCTCCTCTGGCCCTTCCAACGGTTTTATAAGCACCTAATTCCTGGTATTAAATCTCTTTCCACCTAAAACATAAGGCATGTCCCACCTCTCTCTGCTCAAAATCCTTCAGGGGTTCCCATCTCACAGAGTAAAAAGGAAGTCCTCACAAAGGCCCACGAGGCCCTGCATTCTGCCCCACCCCCAACCTCATCACCTCCCTGCTGCTCTCCTTCAGCCACACCAGCCTCCTTGATATTCCCCACACCTGCACCTGCCAGGCAAGAGCTCACCTCAGGGCCTTTGCACTTGCCATTCCCTCTGCTTGACCTGCTCTTCCTGTAGATATTCTCAGGGCTCACCCTGTCACTGCCTTCAGGTCTCTGTTCAGTATTACTGTCCACACTATGTAAAATTGCACATTTGCCCTTGCAGTCATTCATCTACTTTATCATGCTTCCCCCCCATAACACTTAACAATTTCTTTTTTTTTTTTTAAAGATTTTATTTATTTATTTGACCGAGAGAGATACAGCGAGAGAGGGAACACAAGCAGGGGGAGTGGGAGAGGGAGAAGCAGGCTCCCTGCTGAGCCAGGAGCCCAGCGTGGGGCTCGATCCCAGGACCCCGGGATCATGACCTGAGCCGAAGGCAGACACTTAACCACCTGAGCCGCCCAGGTGCCCCAACATTTAACAATTTCTCACATACTATATGATTTTTCTACTTAACAATCATCAATAAAAATAGTATGTTTGGGGCGCCTGGGTGGCTCAGTTGGTTAAGCGACTGCCTTCGGCTCAGGTCATGATCCTGGAGTCCCAGGATCGAGTCCCGCATCGGGCTCCCTGCTCGGCAGGGAGTCTGCTTCTCCCTCTGACCCTCCCCCTCTCATGCTCTCTCTCTCTCTCTCATTCTCTCTCTCAAATAAATAAATAAAATCTTTAAAAAAAAAAAAAAATAGTATGTTTGTTTCCTGTCCAGTGCTCCACATTGGTAGGCCAGAGGATTTTATGTGTTGTATTCATGGGTATCCCCAGGGTCTCACACAGTGTTCAAATCTTAAAAAAGTGTTGAATGAAGAATGATTAACCAAAGTGATTTCTGTTCTCACAAAGGCCAAGCCACAGGGCACTGGGTTGGGGATAGGACATCGGTCCCCAAACCTCAAGGCAAAGAAAAGGGCAAGGAACCCAGCAGATCATCCTGGGATTGACAAGGTGGCCCAGCCCGAGATGGGGCTTCTGCACCTTCCAGAGACATCCGCTTTTTGTCTCACTGTGTTAAAATCACTGTACCATTGTTGTCATGTGATCTGCACAGACTCATTTCTAGGGGGCACTACCTCTAGATCTTTCGGTTTGCCAGCAGTCAGGGGAAATGTGTTTTTTTTTCCCCCTTGGTCTCAGGTTTAGTCAGCAGGAACTGGCAACCACTGGCAACCATCTTGGCCCTTTGGCTGGGGTGGACCGGCTGGGTGGCTTGCTGGTGGCTGGGCAGTGGTGGCAGCTCTCCAGAGCGTGCTGTGGGTGAGTGTTAAGATTTAAAGGAGCTACCTGACAATGTCCACGTGCAGCAGGCTCTGCAGATACAGGGCCCCAAACAGGAATGGCTGAAAATGCACACACTTTAAAGCCCCATAGTCTGTGAAAGCCCCAACCGTGCGAGCCAGTGGAAGGAAGTGTTAGGGCAGCGACTGCGGGCCTGGGACCCTGTACTCTGGGGCCTGAAGGGACCCTGTTCTCTGGGGGCTGGAGTGCGTTCTGGAGTCCCGCTTGAGGCCCCGGGCTGGGTTTCTCTCCAGGCCACATGCCCTCTGGGGTTGGGTGTCCATGTCAGTTCATTAACCAGCTCTAGTACTTGGGGACCCAAGGCCTGTAGCTTTAGCCACCTGCTCTCACCTTCGTCACACTCTTTTGGGAACATGCCCCGAGGGTTCAGGAGAATCTCCTGTGGTCTTTAACTTGTTGTTTCTCTTGTGTCTATTCCTTCACTAAATGCTGGGGCTGCGGAAGGGGAATATGACCCCTGAAGCCTTCAAGAGTGACTACCCTCCACCGCTTGTTGTGGGGAGTTTCCCTCCTACCCGAGCTCTGGGCTTGCAGGGGTCCCAGCTGGGTCCTTCCGCCTCTGGCGGTGGAGTGCGGCTCCACTTGGCATGTCCTGGGTCCCCCAGTGCTCTGTCCCCCCCAGACCACCCTGAACCTTTCTCAGGGCTGAGAGCATGGCTCTGGGGTCTCCATAGTGGGGATAGGCAGGAGGACGTGCTACCCGCCTGATCCCAGCAGCACGTGGGATGCCTGGGCTGGGCTCACGGCCCCACAGGCGGGCCAGAGTCTGAGGAGAGAAAGGCGAGCAGGGTGGAGGTCGAAGGGCGGGGGGCCTGGGTTGAGGAGGAGGTGGGCTGGGGGTGAGGGGAGGAGCCAACACCAGGCCCGGGATTTGTCGGAATCCTCCAGGGCTTTGTTTTGTTCTTCTCCCCACCCGCGAGCCTCGCACCAGGGCCTAAGGGGGCCTTGGCGCTCAGCACAAGTTTGGTGAATGGATGGATGAATGAGAGCCAAAGGGGCTGGGGGAGGGGCGGAGGAAGTGGGTAGCTGGGGGAGGGGAGAGAAGCGGGCTGGGGGAGGGGAGGTAGCCACTGGCGGGAGGGCGGAGGAGGAGGGAGGCGGGCGGAGCAGGGCGAGCCTGCTGGTCTGGAATCTGGCTAGGAGATGGCGGCGGGGACGGACGGGCCTGGTCGGCTCCCCTCCCCGCCGGCTTAAACCTCGTTACTCCCTGCTCACCCAGCCTTCAGGCCTCTCTCCCACCCCATGAGGCCTGGGGGTCGTAGGTCCTCCTAGGCCCAGTCTTGACCGCGAATTGAGTGGCGCTCTTCTTTGTGTTCTGACATTCTTTCTTACTTTCTAGGAACCCAGCCACTAGGGGGTCGGTGATCCTCCGGGACTAGAATACCTGAATGGCCCTGGTGGGCAGTGTCAGTCTGAGGGTAAACCTAGGCTTGGACACCCCCTCCCCCTTCCCCACTCTGAGGTCTGGATGACAGGAAATACAGAGACTAGGATCTGGGCCACCTTAGAGAGTCTGGGGTGAGTCTCTAGGGGTAGAGGAGGGAGCCGGTGGGCAGAGAAAATCCAAGGACTTGCCCCGCTGGCAGCTGCCAGGGACTCCTGCGGGAAGCAATGGAGCTCGATGTGGGCAGTGCCAGGCAGGAGCTGCTGACAGCCAGGTTTCTGGGTCACCATCCAGGGTGCCCTGCCAATTCCCAGGCTTTGGGGGTGGGGTGGGGTGAGGGGCGAGGGCGGTCTGCATCCCAAGCCCAGACCCTGCTGCCTCCTTTGTCTGTGCCACTTCTGGGCCTGCTCCCATCCCCCACTTCGTGCCTTGCTGGGGCCTCTTCCCAGCCATGGAGTCCCCCAGGAAGGGGCTAATTGTTGATCCTGGCCTTCACTTAGGCTTGTGGGCCTGCTGGCCTGCTGGCCTACCTGCCCTGAAGGTGGGGTGTATAAAGGTGATCCAGAACCCCTCCCGCAGCAACCCCAGGGGCTTGGGGCTCTCTCTCCTCAACCCCTGCTCCTGGGCTCTGCCCACGGCTCCTATGTGTCTGTTTTTGTGGCACTTTTGCCCTTGGTGGGAGGTTTGGGGAGCAGGATGTCTTTCTCCGGCAGAAATTCTTCTACTAGTTCTCAAAGATGGAATTCACCTTCCCAGTATGATGAAGTTGGCACCTGGTGCCCCCCACCTGCCTTGGCATTGGCCTGGGTTCAGCTTAAGCCGTGGCTTGGTCCCCTGAAGTCCACAATACTTTCTGGAGCTCTAAGTATCCCTCCCACCGTGACAGCAGGGTCCAGAGAGGTTAAGTCATCTTGCTATAGCAAGGGGTGGAGATAGATACAAGGTGGAGGGACTGGGGGTGGGGTGGGAAGGAAGCCACCTTTGGTGGCCATTAAGTGTTGGGGGTGGAGGGGTGTGACTCTGAGATTGGGAGCCTGTGCAAACTCGCTGGCCGCTAGTACAGACAGCTGGAGGGGTGGGGACCAAAATAACATTTAATGAGTGCTCATTACTCCTATCCACACGGGAGGATTCCTGTCTCTATTTTGTAGGTGAGGAAATTGGGGTTCAGCAAGGTCAGGTGACTTGGATTGAGAATGCGCCAGGTCTCAGTGCTCTGAATCCCGCCCCTCCCCCACCCTCGCTCCCCACCCCCTTACCTTGCTCTACTTTTTTTATTCCATAGCCCTTATCGGACATCTAGACGGTGCTGCCCATTCCTGTTGCCATCAGACACAGGCAGCAACTGAGCACCTGAAACGGGCTGAGTCTGAATTGAGATGTGCGGGAAGTCTGAAGTACTCTGGATTTCCAAGACTTGGGATAAAAAAAACAAAAAAACCCTCACACATAGAAATACTAATTTTTGTGTATATTGATTATATGTTGAAATGATAATATTTGGGCATATTGCCTTAAATGCAATATATTATTCAAGTTCATGTCACATATTTCTTTTTTACCATTTTAATATGGCTACCAGAAAAGCTCACACATGTGTCTTCCCTTCTATTTCCATGGACAGTGCTGGTCTAGATTCTTGATTCTTCGCTTATTATTTATTGCCCCCCCTTCCCAATATCTGCTCTCCGAGGGCAGGGGTCAACATATTTTGTTCATGGTCTTCTTGGTCCTATCCCAGGTTTTTAGAGGCTGGCACTGGATTTTATTATAGGTGTTCAATAAAGATTTGTTTAATTGAATCTAGCCGATCTGATCCCAGGCCAATCTCAGAGGGTGAGGAGGAGAGCCTGAGGGAGGGGATCTTTCACCCCTGAAGGACCCCAAGTTGCCCATCTCCTACCACACAGACTAGCCCCACAAGGTGACCTGGTCGACCTGCAGGGGCTCCTTCCTGACACCGTGCCTGCCCCCGGTGTGGGGAAGGGGTGTGAGGTCTGGCCGAGGTCTGGCCGCTGCCCAGCCGTGCTGGCTGAGCCTTTTGGAAGCTGGGAGAGGGACTGCCGGGTGGAGGCGCAGGGAACAGACACCCTCTGGGACCCTGGCCGCGCACCCGGGGGTGGTGGGCTGGGGCGGGGCGGGGGGGCGTGTTGTTGTCTGCGGGCAGGGTGTCGGGGGTGTGCCGGCTCGGGCTCACACAAGGTCACTGTGTCAAAGGAACGGCCGAACACTTTCTCTTTCCCTGTGATTCGACTGCGGCTCCGAAAGCCCCTTCCGTAGGGACTTCCCTCCGCGCCTGACTCACGCTGCCTCATGCGTGTGACTCAGGCCGGGCGCCGCGCCAGCCCTGCTGTCCCCGCCCCCGGGCCCTGCCACCGAGCGGCAGGGGCGGAGGGACGGGCCGGCGACAGGGGGCGGGGCGTGCAGGGACTGGGTGCTCGCGGCGGAGATGGGAGACTGAGTGGCACCGGGGACAGTCCAGAGGAGAGTTGCAGAGACGCTGAGCTCTGGGGGAGGGGGGGAGGTGGATAGGAAGCCAGCCATGTAGGAAAGAACGGCTGAGAGAAACACAGAGACAGGAAAGCCGGAGACGAGAAGGCTAAGAAATCGGGAGGAGAGGGAGAGAGAGTGGAGAAGGACGCAGAGACCCAGGAAGGAGAGAACCAAAAGCCTTCACGCGGGCCAAGGCAGACAAGCGAGAGGAAGGGACAAGTGACCAGTGAGAGGGAGGGAGGAGAGGAGGGAGGCAGGGGTGCCTGGGCGCTGCCACAGTGCATGCTGCTAACACCAGGGGCCGGCAGCCTGTCCCGGGAGGCTGGGCCCAGGGACCATGCCTCCCAGCTTGCTGTCCTCTCGCAGCTCCACCTTACCACCTCCCTAACAGTGGGCAAGTGTCTTCCTGTCTCTGGGCCTCAATCTCCTCATCTGCAAAATGGGAGGTGGTGGTGGTCGGTAATCCTGCCCCCCTGTGCTTGTTAGTCCCCCTTCATCCACCCCCTTACCCTCCCCATCCGCCCCTGCTCTGACCGTTTCTGGGCCTGGGCCCCCTTGCCAGCTGGCTTTCTGTTGGGCAGCACCCACTGGAAGGGGATCGGAGGGAAGGAGAAGTCAGGGTACTCTTTCCCTGGCCCCAGCCCTGCTTTGGCCCCTGGTCCGGCTGCGGCTGTGACTTGCCCTGCATCTTCAAGCTCCGCTACATCTGCCCTTTACCCTTTCAGCCCTGGGAGTCACAATGACACAATGACGTCCTGCCCATTGCCGGTGCCGATGCTACCCCCCCCCCCCCCCGCCCCACATGGATCCTCTTCACTCCACCAGCGGCCCTCCGTTAAAGCCTCTTGAAGCCCCTGGGATGGGTTCCGCGTCCTGCCAGGGCCCTGACTGCCGGGCTGCGGGGTGTGCCCTGAATGAGGCAGCATGGTGCTAGGCACCCAGGGAATTGCAGCTCTCACACCCTGCTCCTTCCTCCCAAGAGAAGGGGTGGGCAGAGATGACAACCCTCAGCAGAGTGATACACAACATTCAAAAGCACTTGGATACCTATTAGATCTTTAAGTCATCACAGTGAGTCTGAACGGGTGTGTGGGGTTGTTAGCTTCATTTCAGTGAGAAACGTGAGGCTCATGCAGCAACACAGTGGAGTGAGAGGAGTGATGTGGGCTGTTTCCCATGGATGACAGGCCAGGTTGGGGGGGGGCAGCTATGAATAACAGTAATAATAGTAGTAGCTAAGATGTATTAATACTTACAAAGGGCCAGACGCGGTTCTGATACTTTTATTAACTCATGGAATCCTTACCAACAACACTCTGAAGTGGCTGCTGTTCTTCCTGCCACTTTACAAATGCAGTAATGCAGGCACAGAGAGGCTGAATAACTTTCCCAAGGCCACACAGCAGAGCTGGGCTGGAAGGCAGTCAGTCTGGCTCCAGATCGGACATGCTCAACCTCTCTTGGATACCTTGGGAAGGGGCCGACAGGGCGAGCACACCTGCGTTCTGGGCAGAGTAGACAGTATGGGCAGAGCCTTGCAGGGAAGGCGCTTTTGCAGTGGGTTTCAGAAAGAGCCAGGCATGCTGTAGTGCCAGGTACAGGGAAAGGAAGCCACGGAATTTGACAATGGAGTAAATGGGAGCTGATATTGGGGCGCTTACCTGTCAGCTGGGGCCTCAGCTTTATTCCAAAGGTAATAGGGAGCCATGGAAGGTTTTTAGCAGGGGTGGGACAGGTTGGCATTTTAGAAAGGATTACTTTAAAGTGCAAGGGAAATATTGTCTTTCTCCTATCAAGTGGCAAAGAGCTTTAAAATGATAATTCCCAGTGCTGGCAATGTTTCAGCACGCTGAGTGCTCTCACATGTAGCTGATGGGAATGAGTTAGTTTGACCTTTCTGGAAAGTAGCTGAGCCATGTGTAGTACTTGAGGAGGGCCCAACCCTTTGACCTGTAATCCCATTTCTAGGAATCCTTGCTCTCACACAGTTAGAAAAGAGGTCCGGGATTTATGTCCCAGAATCAAATTCATTCCATCATTAATAATAATAGTAATAATAATAAAAGAAAACAATGTGAATGTCCAACAGGAGGGAATTGCTAACCTAAAGAGTGAAGTATCATGGAATGTTTTGTAGCAATTAATATATATTTTTTCAAAGAGAGTAAATGCCATCAGAACTGCTAAAGATTTCTAGAACTCAGGGCACCTGGCTGGCTCAGTCGCAAGAGCATGCGATTTTTGATCCTGGGGTTGTGAGTTTGAGCCCCATGTTGGGTGTAGAGATTAGTTAAAAATAAAATCTTTTTTTTTTTTTTGCAGGTTTTTAAAAAGATTTTTATTTATTTATTTGAGAGAGAGAGAGCATGAGCAAGGGGGAGGGACAAGAGGAGAAGCAGACTCCCCGCTGAGCAGAGCATTTAAGGTGCGCCTGGGTGGCTCAGTTGGTTAAGCAATTTGCCTTCGGTTCAGGTCATGATCCCAGGGTCCTGGGATCGAGTCCTGCATCGGGCTCTCTGCGCAGCAGGGAATCTGCTTCTCCCTCTCCCTCTGCCCCTCCAACTGCTTGTGCTCTCTCTCTCTCAAATAAATAAATAAAATCTTGGGGTGCCTGGGTGGCTCAATCGTTAAGCATCTGCCTTCGGCTCGGGTCATGGTCCCAGGGTCCTGGGATCGAGCCCTGCATTGGGCTTCCTGCTTGGCCGGGAGCCTTCTTCTCCCTCTCCCACTCCCCCTCTCACTGTGTCTCAACCTGTCAAATAAATAAATAAATAAATAAATAAAATCTTTTAAAAAAATAAGTAAAATAAAATCTTTTAAAAAAAGATTTCTAGAACTCTTACAATAACTGAGTTCATCATGGCTGCAAGTTACAAGATTAACACACAAAAATCAATCCTATTTCTTTATGCTCGAAATGAACACTTGAAAACGAATTAAAAAGACAATACTATTATAACAGATCCAAAAAGGGGCGCCTGGGTGGCTCAGTCGTTAAGCGTCTGCCTTCGGCTCAGGTCATGATCCCAGGGTCCTGGCATCGAGTCCCGCATGGGGCTCCCGGCTCGGCGGGTGGCCTGCTTCTCCCTCTCCCACTCCCCCTGCTTGTGTTCCCTCTCTCGCTGTGTCTCTCTCTCTCAAATAAATAAAATCTTAAAAAAAAAAAATAGATCCAAAAAGAAAGAAGGAAAACAAGAAACACTTGGGTATAAATCCAACATACACAGGATGTCTATGCTGAAAACTATAAAATGGTGATGAAAGCAACCAAGATCTAAATAAAGAGGGACGTACCGTGTTAATGGATGGGAAAAACCCAACAGAGAAAAGCTGTCATTTCTCCCCATACCGATTGTGCTCAGTTCCTAGGGTCGCCCTGAAAAAGCACACAAAATGGGTAGCTTAAAACAGCAGAAACTCATGTCTCAGGCATGCCTGGGTGACTTAGTCGGTTAAGCCTCTGCCTTCAGCTCAGGTCATGATCCTGGGCTCCTGGGATTGAGTCCTGCGATAGGCGCCCTGCTCAGCGGGGAGTCTGCTTCTCCCTCTACCCTTCCCCCCCCGCTCATGATCTCTCTCACTCTCAAATGAACAAATAAAATCTTAAAAAAGAAAAGGAAAGAAAAGAAACTCATGTCTCACAGGTGGAGAAGCTAGAGGTCCGAAATCCACAGGATTTGATTACTGTCTCTGAAGCCTCTAGTGGAGGATCCTTCCTTGCCTCTTCCAGCTTCTGGTGGCTTGCCCACATCCTTGGTGTTCTTGGCTTGAAGCTGCAGCGCTTTCATATCTGCCTCTCATCACACTCATTCTCTCTGTATGTCTGTGTCTCTTCTCTTATAGGGACCTTGGTCGTATTGGATTAAGGACCCACCCTGCTCCACTATGACCTCATCTTAACTACATCTACTATGGTCCTATTTCCAAATAAAATCACATTCTAGGGGGCGCCTGGGTGGATCAGTTGGTTAAGCATCAGACTCTTGATTTCAGCTCCGGTCATGATCTCAGGGTTGTGAGATCGAGCCCTGCGTCAGTCTCATGCACTGGGCATGGAGTCTGGTTGAGATTCTCTCTCTCCCTCTGACCCTCCCCCGCTGCGCACTCTATCTCTCAAATAAATAAATATTTAAAAATAAATAAAATCAGGGGCGCCTGGGTGGCTCAGTTGGTTAAGCGACTGCCTTCGGCTCAGGTCATGATCCTGGAGTCCCGGGATCGAGTCCCGCATCGGGCTCCCTGCTCGGCGGGGAGTCTGCTTCTCCCTCTGACCCTCTCATGCTCTATCTCATTCTCTCTCTCAAATAAATAAATAAAATCTTTAAAAAATAAAAATAAATAAAATCACATTCTGAGGTGATGTGGCCCAGGTTAGAACTTCAACATATCTTTTGCGGGGACACAATTCAACCCATAAAAGTGATCTGTAGATGTAACATAATTCCAGTCCAACCACCCCAGCAGGAATTTTTGTAGATATAGACAAGCTGATTGTAAAATTAAATGGAAAGGCAGAGAAATTAGGATAGTTCAATTTCAAAAAGGAAGAATAAAGTCAGAGGAATTATGTTGTCTGGTTTTAGCATTTACTACAACACAACTTGCAACAGAAATCAAGAGTATAGTGTGTTCTGGGGCGCCCAGGTGGCTCAGTCAGTTAAGCGTCTGCCTTTGGCTCAGGTCATGATCTCGGGGTCTGGGATGGAGCCAGAGTTAGGCTCCCTGCTCAGTGGGGAGTCTGCTTCTCCTTCTCTCTCTGCCCCTCCCGCCACTCTTGTGCGTGCCTGCGCCCTCTCTCTCTCTCATAAATAAAACCTTAAATAAAAAATAACGCTATTATAAAGAAAAAAAGAGTGTAGTGTGTTCTGAGGAACAGACACAGTGAGTGGATCAGTGAAGCAGAATAGAGTCCAGAAGTAGACCCACACAAATATGGCCAGTTGGCTTTGACAAAGGTGCAAACAACTTGCCAACAAATGGGGCTGGAACAACTGGACACCTATATGCAAAAACAAAACAAAACCAAAAACCCACAAAACACCAAAAACACCTTGTCCTAAACCTCACACATTATACTAAAATTAGCTCAAGATGAATCATAGATCTGAAACCTAAAACTATAAAAGGTCTGGAAGAAAGCATAGGAGAAAATCTTCATGGCCTGGGGTTAGTCAAAGAGTTCATAAATATGATGCTAAAACTATGATCCAG
Source organism: Neomonachus schauinslandi (assembly GCF_002201575.2). NCBI lineage: Eukaryota > Metazoa > Chordata > Mammalia > Carnivora > Phocidae > Neomonachus > Neomonachus schauinslandi. The sequence continues at coordinate 115,274,947 of NC_058410.1, forward strand.
GGAAGAAAAGAAATTGACAAGCTGGACTGCATCAATTTATTAGCAGTGTCTGTTAAGGGAATGAAAAGACAAGTTATAGGCTGAGAGGGAATATTTACAAATCACATATTTGACAAAAGACCTTTATCCAGAATACACAAAAAATTCTTAAAACTCAGCAATAAGAAAAGGACCAACCAATTTTAAATGGGCAAAAGAGTTAAACAGACACTTCATCCAAGAGGATATACAGATGGCAAATAAGCCCATGCTGAGATGCTCCACATCATTAGCCACTGGGTAAGTGCAAATTAAAACTGCCATGACCCAGCAATCCCACTCCTGGATATTTACCTTAGAGAAATGAAAACTTACATTCACACAAAGAGCTGTACAAGAATGTTGGTAGCTGCTTTATTAAAAAATCACCAAAAGTTGGAAACAGCCCAAATTGGAGTGGGTAAATGAACTGTGTTCATTTATGGAATACTATTCAGCAGTAAAAATAAACAAAACAATATCCTCCCTCCCTCCTTCCCTCCCTTCCTCCTTCCTTCTTTCCTTCCTTCAGTCATTGACATAGAATATCCTTTTAGTTTCAGGTGTACATCATAGTGCTTCTATATTTTTATACATTATGACATTATCCCCCGATAAGTCTAATTACTGTCTGTCACCATACAAAGTTATTGCAATATTATTGGACTATATTCCCTATGCTGTACATTATACCCCATGACTTATTTATTTTATAACTGGAAATTTGTACCTCTTAAACCCCTCTGCCTGCGTTGTCCATGCCCCGACTCCTCCCCATTCTGATAACCAATAATTTGTTTCTTATACCTAACAGTCTGTTTCTGTTTTTTGTTTGTTCATTTGTTTTTTTTTAGATTCCACATATAAATGAAATCATATAGTATTTGCTTTTCTCTTTCTGACTTATTTCACTTAGTCCATCCATGTTGTTACAAATGGCAAGTTTTCATTTTGTATGGCTGAGTAATATTCCATTGTGTGTGTGTATGTGTATATATATGTATATACATATCACATCTTCTTTATCCATTCATTTATTGATGGAGACTTAGGTTGCTTCCATATCTTGATTGTAAATAATGCTTCAGTGAATATAGGGGTGCAGATATCTCTTTGAATTGGTGTTTTCATTTTTTTTGTAATTTTTTTTAATAAAGATTTTATTTATTTATTTGAGAGAGAGAGAATGAGAGACAGAGAGCACTAGAGGGAAGAGGGCAGAGGGAGAAGCAGACCCCCTGCTGAGCAGGGAGCCCGATGCAGGACTCGATCCAGGGACTCCAGGATCATGACCTGAGCCGAAGGCAGTCGCTTAACCAACTGAGCCACCCAGGCGCCCTTTTTTGTAATTTTTTGAGGAACCTCCACACTGTTTTCTATATTGCCTGCACCAATTTACATTCCCACCAACAGCACACAAGGGTTACCCTTTCCCCGCATCCTCACCAACACTTGTAATGTTTTGTCTTTTTGATAACAGCCAATTTGGTTTTGATTTGCATTTCCCTGATGGTGAATGATATTGAGCACTTATTCTGGTGCTTGCTGGCCATCTGTGTGTCTTCTTTAGAAAAATGTCTATTCTGGGGTGCCTGGGTGGCTCAGTCGTTAAGCGTCTGCCTTCAGCTCAAGTCATGATCCCAGGGTCCTGGGATCGAGCCCCGCATTGGGCTCCCTGCTCAGCAGGAAGCCTGCTTCTCCCCCTCCCGCTCCCCCTGCTTGTGTTCCCTCTCTTTCTGTGTCTCTCTCTGTCAAATAAATAAAATCTTTAAAAAATAAAAATAGGGGTGCCTGGATGGCTCAGTCATTAAGTGTCTGCCTTCAGCTCAGGTCATGATCCCAGGGTCCTGGGATCCTGGGGATCGGTCCCGGCATCATCGGGCTCCCTGCTCCGTGGGAAGCCTTCTTCTCCCTCTCCCACTCCCCCTGCTTGTGTTCCCTCTCTTGCTGTGTCTCTCTCTGTCAAATAAATAAATAAAATCTTAAAAAAGAAAAAGAAAAGGTGTCTATTCTTTAGAAAAATGTCTTCGGCCCATTTTTAATTTTTATTATTTTTTAAAGATTTTATTTATTTATTTGACAGAGAGAGAGAGAGAGCACAAGCAGGGGGAGCAGCCAAGGGAGAGGGAGAAGCAGGCTCCCTGCTGAGCAGGGAGCCTGACGCCGAACTCGGTCCCAGGACCCTGGGATCATGACCTGAGCTGAAGGCAAACAGTTAACCGACTGAGCCACCCAGGCGCCTCTCTTCTGTCCATTTTTAAATTAAGTTGTTTGTTTTTTTAAATATTAAGTTGTATGAGTTCTTAATATATTTTGGATATTGACCCCTTATTGGATGTACAATTTACAAATATCTTCTCCCATTCAGTAAGGTGCCTTTTTATTTTGTTGATGATTTCCTTCACTGTGAAAAAGCTTTTCAGTTTGATGTAGTCCCATTTGTTTATTTTAGCTTTAGTTGTCTTTGTCTGAGGAGACTGGTCCAAAAAACATATTGCTAAGACCAATGTCAAATTGCTTACTGCCTATGTTATCATCTAGGATTTTTATGGTTTGGGGTCTTACATTCAAGTCTTTAATCCATTTGAGTTTATTTTTATTTTATTTTATTTTATTTTATTTTATTTTATTTTATTTTAGAAAGAGAGACTGAGATCGTGAGCACAGGAGGGGGGAGGGGCAGAGAGAGAATTTTAAGCAGGCTCCACACTCAACGCAGAACCCAATGCTGGGCTCAATCTCATGACCTGAGATCATGACTGGAGCCAAAACCGAAAGTTGGACACTTAAACAACTGAGCCACCCAGGAGCCCCTAAGATTTTATTTTTAAGTAATCTATGCCCAACATGGGGCCTGAACTCACAACCCCAAGATCAAGAGTCACACACTCCACTGACTGAGCCAGTGGGGCGCCCCTCCCCTCTTTTTTTTTTCTTAATGAGTTTGATTAGGGGTTTATCAATTTTGTTTATCTTTTCCAGAAACCAGTTTTTCGTTTCATTGATCTTTCCTTTTTTTAAAAGATTTTATTTATTTATTTGAGAGAGAGAGAATGGGAGGAGGGGCAGAGGGGAGAGAGAATCTCAAGCAGATTCCGTGCTGAGCATGGAGCCCAACGCGGGGCTCGATCTTAGGACCCTGAGATCATGACCTGAGCTGAAACCAAGAGTCAGACATTTAACTGACTGAACCACCCAGGCGCCCCTCACTGATCTTTTCTATTGTGTGTATGTGTCTTGGTTTGTTTTGTTTTTTTGTTTTTGTTTTTGTCTCTATTTCATTTATTTCTGCTCTGTTATTTATTATTTCCTTCCTTCTGCTAACTTTGGGCTTTGTTTGTTCTTTTTCAGGTGTAAAGTTAGATTGTGTGGTTGAGTATTTTATTTGTTGAGGTAGTCCTGTATTGCTATGAACTTCCCTCTTGAAACTGCTTTTGCTGCATCCCATAGATTTTGGAAAGTTGTGTTTCCATTTTCATTTGTCTTCAGGTATTTTTAAATTTCTTTGATTTCTTTGTTGACCCATTGGTTGTTTAGTAGCATGTTGTTTAGTCTTAATGTGTTGTGGGTTGTTGTTTTTTTTTTTCCAGTTTTCTTGTAATTGATTTCTAATTTCATAGCCTTGTGGTTGGAAAAGATGCTTGATATAATTTCAGTCTTCTTGAATTTACTGGGACTTGTTTGTAGCTTAATGTGTCCTGGAGAATGCTCCATGTACACTTGAGAAGAATGTGTTTTCTGTTGCTTTTTAAAAAAATTTTATTTATTTATTTATTTATTTTTTTAAAGATTTTATTTATTTATTTGACAGAGAGAGAGAGAGAACAAGTAGGCAGAGAGGCAGGCAGAGGCAGAGGGAGAAGCAGGCTCCCCGCTGAGCAGGGAGCCCGATGCGGGGCTTGATCCCAGGACCCTGGGATCATGACCTGAGCCGAAGGCAGCGGCTTAACCGACTGAGCCACCCAGGTGCCCCTTCTGTTGCTTTTGATGGAAGTTCTATATAAATCTATCAAGTCCATCTGGTCTAATGTGTCATTTAAGGCCAATATTTCCTTATTGATTTTCTGTCTCGATGATCTATCCACTGATGTAAGTGGAGTATTAAAGTCCCCTACTATTAGTGTATTACTGTCAATTTCTCCCTTTATGTCTGTAAAGATTTGTTTTATATATTTAAGTGCCTCCTAAAGAACAAACTCTTGCTACACATAACATGATTGCAAGAAGCCAGTCTCAAAGGATACATGCTGTATGGTTCAATTTATGTGACATTCTAAAAAAATACAAAACAATGGTGCTGAAAATAGACCAGTTGTTCCCAGGGCTTCAGGGTGGGGGAAAGCATGCTTAGAAGGGGATGGCAAGGTGGTGCCTGGGTGGCTCAGTCATTAAGCGTCATGATCCTGCATCGGGCTCCCTGCTCTGCAGGAAGCCTGCTTCTCCCTCTCCCACTCCCCCTGCTTGTATTCCCTCTCTCGCTGTGTCTCTCTCGGTCAAATAAATAAACAAAATCTTAAAAAAAAAAAAAAAAAAAAAAGAAGGGGATGGCAAGAGGGAATCCTCTGTGGGGTACCTGGGTGGCTCAGTTGGTTAAGCATTTGACTCTTAGTTTGAGCTCAGGTTATGATCTCAGGGTTGTGAGATAGAGCCCCACAGCAGGCTCCATGCTGGAGGTGGAGCCTGCTTAAGATTCTCTTTCTCCCTTTCCCTCTGCCCATTTTTTTCTCTCTCTCTATTAAAAAAATTAAAAAAGGGGGGGATTACTTGGGGATGATGGAACTGTTCTGAATCCTGATTGTGGTGGTTACATATGCCTATACATGTAAAATTCATAGAACTGCACAACAAAAGAGGTTACTATTACTGTATGATAATTTAAAAAGCCATCCTTATCCAGTTGGATAACTATGTGATAAAGCAATTACAGTACAATGTTAATGGGAGAATCTAGGCGGTTGGTATAAGTGGTCACTGAACAATTCTTTTAGCTTTGCTCTCTGTTTGAAAATTCTCATAATAAATCTTGGCAAGAACTATATCCAGAATGATCCTAAGTTAGAGGATTGAAGGCAGCATATCAAAATATTAACAGTGGGGCTCTCTCTGAAGGGTGAAATTGGAGGTAATTAAAATTGTCTTTTTGTATATTTCTGTATTTTCTATAATGAGCACCTGTTATTTTATTTAGAGAAGGTATTGGCTATATTTGATTTTAAATACCTTTTCCCTCCCCCATTTATATGTGCAATCCATACTTCTTTTAAGGTTCAAATGGTACAGAGATTGGTAACCCCACAGAGAAAGTCCCTTGTACTCAGTCCCAACACTGTTAACACTCTGCATGTACCTTAAAGGATAAATCTTAAATTTGGGTTCATTTCTTTCATATTATGACAGCTTTTAAAAATGAAACAGCTCAAACACATTCCATTTTTGCTCCCCATTACTGTCACCCAACAGTAACAGATTTATAAGAAAAAAACCAGAGTCTATTCTATAGGTTCGAGGCACAGAGCCTGAGGTGCAAAGAAAGTGTGATAATTTTTCCTGATTCCAAGAACTGAGCCAGGAAAGAGTTTGCCTCCTTCAAATATGGGGGCACCCTTCTTTGTTATTTTAAAAGCTATAACTATAAATATTTTCTTTCAATTTCCTTTGTAACTTAGGTCAAAACTAGAATGCTCTTTTGTTGTATGTTTATGTGTTTCATTGCTCCAATTATAAAATAATCCCTGCTGAGAAAACTGAGGACAGAGTGGAGAGGGACCACGGCTGGGGAGTCTACTTCTGGCACAGCCACCAACTCTCTGTGACCCCTCTCTGGGCCTCAGCTTTCTATACTATATTATTTTTATAATGAAGAACAGAAACCAAAAGTAATAATAAAACCCTTTACTGAGCAGCAGTGTGGAGGGTGCTGCAAAGGCTGCCAGTTGTCCTACATGACTTATCTCCCCTTCCTCCTGAGTACAAAATTTCTGTATTTTTATCTGAGCACAGGATGACCCTCAAAATAGACTGTTTCCTTGCCTCCCTTGCTAGATGCGGTCAGTGGAAAATAAGTAAAACGTTTTTAAAGGGAAGGATGTTTTATTGTTTTCCAGTTACACCTTTCTAATGGCTAGAATGTGGACATGATGGCTGGAGCACTAGCAACTATTTTAGACCATGAGAAAACTTTGAGAATGAAAGCCACACACCAGTGAGCCATTGGATAGAAAGAGCTTGGGTTCCTGGCTCTGTGGTAGCCCCAGGTTAACCCTGGACTGCCTGCCTTTGGATTTCTTGAATGTGAGAGAGAAATACACTTATGTCTAGTCTAATCCACTGGTATTTTGGGATTTTTTTAAAGTTTAAATTCCAGTGAACATACAGTGTAATATTAATTTCAGGTGCACAATATAGTGATTCAACACTTCCACACATCACCTGGTGCTCATCACAAGTACACTCCTTAATCCCCATCACCTGTTTCATCCATCCCCCACCCCTCTCCCCTCTGGTAACCATCAGTTTGTTCTTTATAGTTTAGAGTCTGTTTCTTGGTTTGTCTCTCTCTCTCTCTTTCCCCTTTCTCGTTTTGTTTCTTAAATTCCACATATGAGTGAAATCATATGGTATTTGTCTTTCTCTGACTGATTTATTTCACTTAGCATTATACTCTCTAGCTCCATCCATGTTGTTGCCAATGGCAAGATTTCATTCTTTTTTATGGCTGAGTAACATTCGTGTGTGTGAGTGTGTGTGTGTGGGGGGGTGTGTGTGTGGGTGTACCACGTCTTCTTTATCTATTCATCAATCGATGGAAACTTGGGCTGTTTCATTAATTTGGCTATTGTAGATGACACTGCTATAAACATAGGGGTGCATCTGTATTTTTGTATCTGTATTTTTGCATCTGTATTTTTGTATCCTTTGGGTAAATACCTAGTACTAAAATTGCTGGATCATAGGGTAGCTCTATTTTTAAGTATTTGAGGAACCTCCATACTGTTCTCCAGAGTGGCTGCACCAGTTTGCATTCCCACCAACAGTACATGAGGGTTCCCCTTTCTCTGCATCCTCACCAACCCCTGTTGTTTCCTGTATTGTTGATTTTAGCCATTCTGACAGGTATGAGGTGGTATCTTATTGTAGTTTTGATTTGCATTTCCCTGATGGTAAGTGATGATGAACACCTTTTCATGTGTCTGTTGGCCATCTATCTGGATGGCTTCTTTGGAAAAATGTCTATGTCTTCTGTCCATTTTTTACCTGGATTTTTCATTTTTGGGGTGTTGAGTTTTAGAAGTTCTTTATATAGTATTTTGGGATTTTGTTATTTGCAGCCTTATACAAGGCAGTAGAATCGGTGAGGAGGCTGTTTCAGTAATTGAAGGGAGAGTCGATGAGGGCCTGAGCCATGGTGGGAAGTGGATTTATTTATTTATTTGAGCCATGCTAAGTGCCTGCCAGAGGGACCTTGATGGTGGTTGCTGATTGCATTGGTCTGGAGTTCAGCAGAAAGGTCTGAACCGGAGAAACAATATGCCCAGAGAGGTAAAGTTGCCCACGGTCGCACAGCCAGGAGGGGCTTGACCCTGAATGAGGTATGCCTTAGTTACCTATTGATGAGTAAGAAGTCACTCCAAAATGTAGTAAGTAAGAGTCAGGAATCTGGGAGCTGCTTAGCTGAGTGGTTGTAGTTTGGAGTCTGTCATGAGATTGCAGTTAAGATGTTGGCCAGGGCTGCAGTCATCTGAAGGCTTGATGGGGGCTGGAGGAGCCATTTCCAGGATGACTCACATCGCTGCCGCCCTGTGCTGTGTTGGAAGATTTACGTGAGTAAAGATTGATGCCGCTTCCAGGAGTGGAGGGGAGAGCCAATGTAGCATAGTGGTGGGCTCTGATGGGTCCAGCAAGGGCGGGTAGGCTTGTTAAGGGGAGTGTTGCTGATAAAGCATGTGGCCCAAATGTTAGCTCCTGCTGGGGATAGGGTCAGAGAGACTGAGGTTCAAGTCCTGGCTTTGCCGCTTGGTGGTTGTGGTGCTTCCGTCTCTCAGCCAAATGGGATGCTAATATCCATCTTAGAGGGTTGGCATGAGGATTAAAAAAGGAAATACATGGCTCAGTTGGTGGAGTGTGCAACTCTTGATCTTGGAGTCGTGAGTTCAAGCCCCATGTTGGGCTTGGGGTTACTTAAAAAAAATAAAGGAAATAGATGTAGAACATCTAAGCTGGTGCCTGGCCCATCACAGTTGCCCAAATAAAGCTTTACAGACATACCTTATCTTCTTGTGCTTTGCTTTATTGTGCTTCAAAGACATTGCATTTTTTTTTTTTTTTACAAACTGCAGTTTTGTGGCAACCTTACATTGAGCAAGTCTGTTGGCATCATTTTCCTAACAGACTTTGCTCACTTGGTGTTTCTTTGTCATGTTTTGGTAATTCTCATCATATTTCAAACTTTTTCATTAGTATTATATTTGTTATTCATTATTATTATATCTGTGATCAGTGACTTCAACTCGCTGAAAGCTCAGATGATGGTTAGTATTTTTTAGCAATAAAGTTGTGTTTTGTTTTGTTTTGTTTTGTTTTTAAGTAATCTCTACACCCAGCATGACGTTTGAACTTATGACCCTGAGATCAAGAGTCGCACGCTGTACTGACTGAGCCAGCCTAGCAGCCCTGCAATGAAGTATTTTTATTTTTTTAAATTTTTATTTATTTTTTAAAAACGTTTTATTTATTTATTTGACAGAGAGAGAGAGACGGCAAGATAGGGAACACAAGCAGGGGGAGTGGGAGAGGGAGAAGCAGGCTTCCCACCGTGCAGGGAGCCTAATGCGGGGCTCGATCTCAGGACCCTGGGATCATGACCTGAGCTGAAGGCAGACGCTTAACGACTGAGCCACCCAGGCGTCCCTGCTTTTGAATTGAGAAGGAGGGTCTTTTGAGGATTTGAGGAGTGATAAAATCCCTGCCTTTCCCCTAAGTATGCCCCACCAGCTTGTTCAAGGTACTTGAAATCCCCCCCACCATTAGATTCATGTTTGGCTTAAAAGCCAGTGTCTCCAGAAAGCTCCCTTTCAAATGTTCAGATCTGCACCCAGCGTGTTCCGTGGGCGGTAACAGAGCAGCCCATTAGTCCTGATGAACTGATCTGACAAACCATCTGTCACCCACAGCCCCAAGCCACACTGAAATTGCTGAGTGTGTCACCTGGCGCCGCTCCTCCTCAGGGTCCCCTCCACCAACCCCCAAGTCTCCCCATGGTGGTCCAAACTCCCCTCTGAGTAACCTTACCCCCAAGGTTGCGCAGCTCCCCACTGAGGGCCATCCTCAGGGCCCCGCTGGGGCTTCCAGTGGGGACAAATGTGAGGTGGAATAAGCTCCCCTTGGAGCCTGCAGGGGAAATGGCCTTGCCTCCATTCCACTCCTGCAGTACTTCCCTAGTAGAAATGTGGGAGCCCCTCCTTGGAGCTTCATAGGATGTGGGAGCAGTGTGTTGGAGTGGAGTGAGGGGGCATCATACAACCATAGACCTCAGAGCTGGAAGGGACCCCAAGGAGCCAGATTCAGGATGCCTCAAGCCGACACTTGACTCAAATGGCTTCCACAATGAGGCCATTTCTGCTTTCTTGTAACAAGATGGCAAGAGGTGAAGTGGTTCCAGTGCTGGTTGAGTGGCTCCACAGCATCCTCAAGTACTAAGGCTATTTTCAACCTCCGTCTCTGCCATCGCCAGGGGGTCAGCCATGTTTTTCTTTCTCTCTTTTTTTTTTTTAAAGATTTTTTATTTTATTTATTTGACAGAGAGAGAGAGACAGCTAGAGAGGGAACACAAGCAGGGGGAGTGGGAGAGGGAGAAGCAGGCTTCCCGCCAAGCAGGGAGCCCGATGCGGGGCTCGATCCCAGGACCCTGGGATCATGACCTGAGCTGAAGGCAGACACTTAACGACTGAGCCACCCAGGCGCCCCTGCCATGTTTTTCTTTACTGTCACAAGATGGCTGCCTGTCGGCAAGTGTCATGTCTAGACGCCACAACGTAGGATGAAAGAAGAGGGCTTTCTTGGAAGCTGCTAACAATTCATCTGCATATCTCAATGGCCATAATTACACCACTGCTCATTCAAAATCCAGTATTACTGCAATGCTGGGAAAGAATTAATTCTCCATGGGTCCCTCCTGTTTCTGCACATCTCTCAAAGAGGTTCATATAGTGAACAGCCTTAGGAGATAGTGTTTTCCTCCAGGTTAAAGGGCAAGTTTGTTAAGATCCCGTTTTAAAAGATTCAGGCTCTGGGGCGCCTGGATGGCTCAGTCGTTAAGTGTCTGCCTTCTGCTCAGGTCATGATTCCAGGGTCCTGGGATCCAGGCCCGCATCGGGCTACCTGCTCGGTGGGAAGACTGCTTCTCCCTCTCCCACTCCCCCTGCTTGTGTTCCCTCTCTCACTGTGTCTCTCTCTGTCAAATAAATAAATAAAATCTTTAAAAAATAAAAAATAAATAAAAAATAAAAGATTCAGGTTCCCTAAGCTCAGGGTTCCCCTCTAGTAACACAACTCACCGCAGTCACATGACCACCCTTTACTGCAAAGGAGGCTGGGAAATGTAGTCTTTAGCCAGCTGAAATTTCCATTTCTATGGAAGAAGGGAGAATGGATATTGAGGCCATTGGCAGTCTCTGCCATGGTTACTCCAATAAAACTGCGGTTCTGTTAGGGAATCAGGAGGATTGGTGTTACAGAGGCAACAAATGAGGCTACACAATAGGGTTCGTGCCTGGGCCCCATTTTACAGATCAGGAATTGAGTTCTGGTAGGGGAGGTGTTGGGGCCAGGTCTACTGACTCCTGACTTGGGGTCTTCTCATCATTTTCCTGCTTCTGCATCAGTACAGGTCAGGAAAGGCCAGGGCAGGGAAGACCTTCTCTTTCTCCTCTAAACACTGAATTCCCTTGGCTTCCGTAAGTCCTCTCTCTTCTGTTCATCTGATGTTTGGTCTCTCTGTCTCCTTCTGCACCATCTCTTCCCAGCCTGTCACTGGTAGAGTTCCCAGGCTCAGCCTTCACCCTTGCACTTATGTGTGTTCGTCTGGCCTGTGGCATTAAATAACATCTCCTCACCATGACCCCCTCACTCCTGTCTGCCCTTCAGACCGCTCTTTGTGCTCTGGACTTGTATATCCAACTGCCCGCCAACAGCCCCATTTGGATGTCTTACAGGCACCTCGGGCATCACAAGTCCAAACTAAACTCATGATGTTACCCACAAACTTGCTTCTCTTCCACTCTGGCCAATCTTAATAAGTGTTCCTCCAGCTGGCAGTCTTGGCATCTTTGATTTCTTCCTCTCCCTCTTAACGTCCACTCCGCCGCCATACCACTGTGCCTGGACCATTGTGGGAGCTTCCTCCTGCCTCCCTGAAGCCACCGCAGCTGGCCAGCCATTCCTTACCATCTTCAAATGAAGGTATGATCACACTACTCTTGTTCTTCAAACCTTCAGTGGCTCACTATTGCTTTTAGGAAAAAGACTAAGCTTCTTTTCATGGTGTGGCAGACATGTATCCTTCCCCATTATCCATTCTTTCCTTCTTTAGAAAGAGAAGCCCTTGTTAGTGGCCCAGCACAAGGCCTTTTCAATAAAGATCCCATTTCCCCAGCCTCCCTTGTAGCTAGGTTGGGCCAGATGATTAAATCCTGACTGACTGGATGCAGGCAGGTGTTGGGTTCTTCTGTGTGTGGGGGGGTGGGGCTTCCTTTGCCCCTTCATCTTTCCTGCTGACTAGAATGCGTACATGATGGTTGACACTCAAGCAGCCATCTTGGACCATGAGGAGGAAGCCAATACTGGGGCCAGAGGAGCAACAAGACAAAAGGGGCCTGGTCCCTGACACTGTTATGCACACACATGCCCACCTTTGAGTTTTTCTTATGGGAGACAGAAATGTGATCTAATTTAAGTCACTTATTTTGGGTTTTCTCACAGTCCAACCAAATCCCATTCCAATCACATGGCCCTGCTGCCCTCTGGGGTCTCAGCTTGTGGTCCTTCCCCTTTGCTGACTCTGCTCTAGCCACAGTTCAGTGTTGAGTTGTTCCCTCTGCCTTGACACAGGGCCTTTGTATGTGATCTTTTCTCTGCCTGGAGTACCCTCTTTCCCTGGCCATCTCCAACTCACCCTTCAAAGCTCAGCTGGGATTTCGCTTACTCAAGGGAAGACTTCCCTGACTGCAGGGGCACACCTAGAGTATTTGATATCCAGAATCGATTTTTTTTTAAAGATTTTATTTATTTATTTGACAGAGAGAGACACAGCGAGAGAGGGAACACAAGCAAGGGGAGTGGGAGAGGGAGAAGCAGGCTTCTCACTGAGCAGGGAGCCCGATGCAGGGCTCAATCCCAGGACCCTGGGATCATGATCTGAGCCAAAGGCAGACACTTAACAACTGAGCCACCCAAGCGCCCCCAGAATAGATTTTTTTTTAAATATCCCTCTTCTATACATGATTTTCAATAATAATCATGATATGAATAGTTAACTGGCCAATAAAAAATGCAGTGCAAATATTCTTTTATTGAATTTTGTATGTGGATTCATCATAGTAGAAAATAAAGTAAAACATATATAGTACAATAAAATTTTTAAATAATGGATTAATACTGTTTAATTACCTTAATGCATTTTTTGAGAAAAACTTTTTGAGAAAAAATGTTTAATTACATTAATGCATTTTGGGAAAATGTATATCTACGTCGATTGTGGGAATGAATGATAGCAATGCACTTTTTGTTTTCCAGCCTTCTGCAAATTTGTCAGTGACTTTGTCAAAACCAATCTTTGCATATTTTTATGTTCAAGAAGTAGCTTAGGCAGATTTCTCAGTTTGTCTTTGATCATAATTAACTGAAGCATATTTTTAATTAATTTTTATTTGGAAATGTTCTTTCTCGCGTGAAGCAATAGATACACAAATAATTAGGGAAAGCCTTAAACATAAGGATAAGTTTGGCAGAAATTGGGAAAAAACCCATTTCACAATAAATTCCAGAAATTGTGGTCCTGTCCACATGTAGTTCCTCAGGATGGATATTCTGGCAGCTTTCAGATATCTTCCCAGTTGACAATTTTTTTTTTTTTTTAAGGTTTTATTTATTTATCTGAGACAGAGAGAATGAGAGAGACAGAGAGCACATGAGAGGGGGGAGGGTCAGAGGGAGAAGCAGGCTCCCTGTGGAGCAGGGAGCCCGATGCGGGACTCGATCCAGGGACTCCAGGATCATGACCTGAGCCGAAGGCAGTCGCTTAACCAACTGAGCCACCCAGGCGCCCCCCCCAGTTGACAATTTTTAAACAACTAAGAACTCCAAATGGTCGCGCAGGACTACGCTACCACTGTTTATTTCAAACCGACTGCTTCAATGAAGGACAGTCCAAAGGGGATTCGAGACACAGCATTCCTCTGAAGTGAGCGTGAACAATTCTGCATCCACATGACCTCGGGGAGCTGGTCCCAGGAGTGGCTCAATGACTGGGAATTCTCCCAAATTAACTTCCAAGCGGAATACAATGGTTTTTAAAGGCTAAGTAATACAAATGTACTAATTTGAAACTTACATATATATTACTAAAAATTAACAGTAACGGAAACAATTGTTGGGGTCTTAAACCAACAACAGATTCTGGGGGGAGGATGCTGTTTTAGAATTGCTGGTATGTAGCGATAATAAAAAGCAGACCACTTTTAGTGGGTTCTTATTGTTTTAAAATTTGTTACTGACGACACCCCCTCTTGTTGCCTGCAGCTGGGCAGCCACTCCCACCCCTCCACCCTCGGGGTGCCCTCCTCCGGACCGACTCCTTCCATTTCCCTCGGAGGCACTTACCTCAGTTACAGGTGCATCTGTGTCCTGACTTCTTTGTCATCTGTTCCCCACTGGTTTGTAGGCTCAGTACGGGCAGTCACCTTCCCACTCGTCACTGTGCCCCAGGTCCCTGCAGGGTACGTGGCACCCACGTGGCCCTCAGTGCACATCTGTGGAGCAAAGGTAGGTGAAGAACCTGGTGCAGGGTATAGACTCAACAAAGGGTAGTTCCATGCACTCTTCTCTGCAGCAAGTTTAGAGCCCGAAATGTTATACATGTTTGAACGCCGCCACATTTAGCATCACCAAAACGCCACCTGAATTTTTTTTTTTTTTTAAGATTTTATTTATTTATGTGACACAGAGAGAGACAGCGAGAGAGGGAACACAAGCAGGGGGAGTGGGAGAGGGAGAAGCAGGCTTCCCGTAGAGCAGGGAGCCCGATGCGGGGCTCGATCCCAGGACTCTGGATCATGACCCGAGCCGAAGGCAGACGCCTAACGACTGAGCCACCCAGGCTCCCCAACGCCACCTGAATTTTGAAGCCTGAGTTTTACCCGCCCCACGGGTCATTCCTGGAGAGCTCCACAGGCAGCTCTCCTTCATCCCAGGGTTCTCTTGAAGCCCAGCAGAGGGCCTGGCACAAAATACGAGTCGACGAATACCCAATAAGCGGAGTTTGTTTGTTTGTTCATTCATTTATTTATTTTAGGGAACCTCGACACCCAGCGTGGGGCTCCAATTCACAACCGCGAGATCAAGAGCCCGCCAGGCGTCCTCCAATAGGCGGAATTTATTGAACATCCACCACACCAGGAATATTCTTTCATGGCTATGGTTTCTTTTTTAAAATTTAATTTTATGTATTTATGTATTTTTTATGTTTTTATGTTCATGGTTATAGTGTTTAACAGTTACAACTCCCCAGGGTGGGTACAAGCGCTCTCACTTTACAGATGGGAACAGTGAGACCCAGGGAGGTTAGATGACTTGCCCTAGATCACACAGCAAGTAAGTGCAGAAGGAGCTTTGTTCCAGGTCTGCATGGGATCTAAAGCCGCTGTTCTTTCCAGGTCTGGTGGTTACTTCCCCAACAGGGTGTGTGGGCTGTAACGGAAGTGACAGCAGTTCAGGGGTGGCACTGGGTGGGGGTGAGGAGCCTGGCCTTGGGACCCAGCTTCCTCAGGCTGTAGGCTGTAGGAGCCCAGGCTTCAAAGTCAGGCGTGTGCTGCGTGCCTGGGATGACTCCTGGTCCAGCACAGTGGTCAGCACCTCTGCCGTGGCATGGGGTTGAGGTGCCGCGGTGTGGATGGGGTGGCCCGGCCTGGGGGCTTGGGGCTGGGTGGCAGATGCCGATGTGCGCTCCAATGTCAGCGAGCTCCCACCACCGGGAGCTGTGCAGCCTGGGAAAGGGACGGAATCCCTTCAGGCGGTTGAGAATGGCTGGTGATAGGAACATCCCCGCAGAGATTAGAAATACTAAGGCTGGCTCAGAGCTAGACACAGGCAGAGCGGGGCACGGGAGGTGCTCCTCAATGACAAGTGCTCTATTTCTCTTCCACGTTCTATTCCCTTGCTCTCCCTTTTACAATCCAGGAGGAGCAAGGTTCACCCCAATGGGTCCTGCAGGGAGTGTGGGCTGCACACCTGAGGGTGCGCCTCCAGGACCCGGGATATTGCTGGTGCAGTCCAGCCTCCAGGTGGCCCTGGACCGAAGCCGTGCCTAGGCTCCTTCCACGAGGATGTCCCCGCGGCCGCTCCGCCTCCCCCTTCTCCTCCCCAGCCCGCGGCCCACCGGCCGGGCTCCACCGTGAACTAGGGCCCGGTGCGGACGGGGGCAGAGGGACTGGGCCGCGGGAGAGAGGTAGAGCGCTGTAACCTGGATGGGGCTGGGTTCGGGCGTCTCAGGCGGTTTCCTGGCGCCACCTCGTGGCTCCGGCCGGCGTTGCCGCGCCTGCTCTGAAGGGGCTGCTGGTGCCGGGCGGCCGGCTGGGGTTGGGCCAATTTGGGCTCTTGGGCTGTGACCTTGCCACGAACCCCCAGCCTCTCCTCCTGTCCTTTGAGGAAAAACCAAGGCTCTGAGGGCGGCTGAGGCCTGTGGCGAGCAGAAGGGTGGGGTCCAGTCCAGGGAGGCAGGGATGGGGGGCTGACCCTCCCTGGGGCCCAGGAGGAGAAAGACACCCCAGTACCGCATTATGCCTCTCTTGACGGTAAGTCTAATCCCACCACCTTTCCAGATGTTCATCTGTGGCCCAGGTGAGATGACCTGGGATGGAGATGGCATCGTCCACTCTCTCCTGATCACCGAGGGCAGCACAGAGAGCTGGGGTCACAGCCCGGGCCCCAACCCTTGCTGGGGACCAAACCCACGGTGTGGCCACGGAACAGAGACAAGCCCGCTGGGCCAACCCTGCTCACCTGCGGGGCTTCCAGCTCTGAGGCAGCTCAGGCGTCGGCGTGGCAGCGTGTCTGTCCCTTGCCCTGAGACTCCTCCAGGCCAGGCAGTCAAGGGCAGCAGGGCGGCGATGTGGGGGGCCCTGGGCCCCCACAGGATGCCACAGGGTGCCCCAGGACTCTCGCAAGCAGTACCCAGGGCAGTCCGGGAATGACCCCCGGGAGAAGGTGTGGGCATCTACTGGCCAGCAGGCTAAACTCCCAGCCTGCCTAGAGGCCCCCACAGTCCGGGGTCAGTCCTCCAGCTCACCTGGCTGGCTCGACTTCTTGCAGCCTTCTGCCTCAAACTTCCCATTTTAGGTGCACTCACTCGGATTCCTCTGCCCACTGGCTTCTGTGACGTCATGACTTCTGGGCACACTCTTCTCTCCACTCTATTTTCTTCCTCAATCAAAAGAAAACCTTAGAAAATTTTATCAGGCAGGACGTGCATATAAATGAATGAAAAAGGTAGTCAGTCTACCAACTGGGGGCAAGGCTCAGAAGGGCTATTACTGTCAGGTGAAGGCTGCTGGGGAGGGTCACCTGGACAGAGCCTCTGGTCACAGGCTGCCTTCAGCTTTCCCGAGAGGGGACTGGAACCCCTTCTGGAGAAGTCAGTAAGGTTATGAAAACTTGGGGCTCCCTGCAGGTCTATGGTGAGGCCTGTGACTGGGTGTGCAGCAGGACTGTGCATGGGGGAGCAGGCTCCTCTGGATTTCTGCTTTTCAGTTGCCAGGTGTCAAAGCATGAGGGTCCCCAGCTGACAGCGGTGGCCCGGCCTGGGGGGGCGAGAGGAGCCTCATCAGCAAATGATCAAGAGCAGGTAGGAGTTGGGCCAGGCTGCCCTTTTCTGTACATCATATTTTCTATAATCAGCACTCATTATTTTATCTAGGGGAGTATAGACTATATTTTATTTATTTTAAAAGACACTGTGGTCTGGCTGCCGTCTCTGCCTGATGCTCAGCTGGGACCCTGGGCTCTCCCTCCTCCACCCTTCCTGGTGTCCCTTCCCCTCCGCTGTGGTGGACCCCCCTTCCCTGTACCCCACCTCGTCTGTGGTTTACCCCTTCCTATCAGTGGAACACATCCTCTAACTCTCTGAGAAGGGCTGGTGGGAGGGAACCCTTTCAAGACAGGGCAGGTCCCCGAACGTCTTTGGTTTACTCTCACATTTGATTGCTACTTTGGCTGGCTGTAGAATTCTGGGTGGGAAATCACTTTTCTTCAGAAGGTTGAAGGGATGATGCTTTGGCTTCTTGTTTCTAAAGTTGAGCAGCCGGGAGCCATTCTCAGTCCTGACCCTTTTTGGGAAAGTGACCTATTTTTCCTCTTCGAAAGCTTGTAGAATATCCCTGTCTGAAATTTCATGATGATGGGCTCTGGTGAGGGACTATTTTTGTCCATTGTATTGGCACCTGACAGGACATTTTAGTCTGGAAACTCATATCCCTCAATTCAGAGAAATGTTCTTTTTCTTCCCCCCCTAAGATTTTTTTTTTTAATTTTATTTTTATTCTTATGTTAATCCCCATACATTACATCCTTAGTTTTAGATGAAGTGTTCCATGATTCATTGTTTGTGCATAACACCCAGTGCTCCATGCAGAATGTGCCCTCCTCAATACCCACCACCAGGCTAACCCATCCTCCCACCCCCCTCCCCTCTAGAACCCTCAGTTTGTTTTTCAGAGTCCATCGTCTCTCATGGTTCGTCTAAGATTTTATTTTTAAGTCATCTCAACACCCAACGTGGGGCTTGAACTCACAACCCTGAGATCAAGAGTCACATGCTCCACAGACTGAGTCAGCCAGGAGCCCCCAGAGAAATGTTCTTGAATGCTTGCCTTTTTTTTTTAAATTTTACAAACAGCTTTATTGAGATATAACTCACATCCCATACAATTCACCCATTTAAAGTGTACAATTGAACGGCTTTTACCATAGTCACAGAGTTGTGCACCCGCCACTGCAGCGGATTTTAGAATATTTTCATTACTCCAAAAAGAAACCTCACCCCTCTTAGCTGTCACCCCATCCCCCTCAGCCCTAGGGAACCACTCGTCTACTTTCTGTTTCCATAGATTTGCTTATCCTGGACATTTCCCGTACATGGGACCATACAATATATGGTCTTTGTGTCTGGCTTCTTTCCCTTGGCATGGTTTCCAGGGTCATCCTGTTGTAGCATGCTGATATTTCATTTCTTTTTATGGTTGAATGATAGTCCATTAAATGGACAGACCATGTTTCATTTACCCATTCATCAGCTGATGGACATTTGAGTTGTTTCCACTTTTTGGCTGTTATGATCGAATAATTTCCATCCTTCTGTTTTTTATTTTTTCTGCTCTCTCCTCTGCACTTCCTGCAGTTTGGGCGCGACTTTCCTGAGTGGGTCTTCCACCTGAGCAGGAGGAGATCAGAGTTGGAAGGGGACAGCAGGCAGAGAGAAGGGGCAGCCTGCCCTCCGCCGTTTGGCAAAGATGTGTGTTTGCCATGAGTGGACTCAGGAGCCTCACAGAGCCGTCCACGGGCAAGGGGATCTGGCAGCATGGGGACCTGGGTTTGGAAGGAGCCATCCCCTCTTCTGCCCCCCCAAATCAGGCACCAGGCAGTGCAGAGACCACCAGCAGCATCCCTGAAGGAAGATCGCCTGCCCCAGAACAGAGTGACACCCCCTGGGACATCACAGTCTTGGCGCACCATGACTGCACCCCTAGGGAGAAAAGATTGTCCCTTCCCACTCATTCCTCCTTCCCCGATGTCCTATCCAAGTGGTTTGGGGGATTCTCACTTGCTGACCATTGAGCCTCCCCTCCAGGGAATGAGACACTTGCTGGGCTCCCCTTCTTGCGGGCATGCCTCCCTGATCCTTGGAGTCGTTTTCTTGATTGGCCTGGGGTGGGGGCAGGGGTGGGGGGAGGGGGCCGCCAAAGGGAGAAGCTACAATGCTCTCCCTTTGCTCATGAGCTCTGTCCGCTGTCCTCCCACCGGGGCTCCTGGGGAGCTGGTGGAAATGATTGAAGCACGCCTGTTAGCCCTGGAAGCAACTTTAGAACAAGGGAGTAGGCAGCTCCTGGTTGTTCCTGTTTCGCAGCTTTAGCATTCCGGGCAACAGAAAGTCCCTCTCCGTATCCAAGGCCTAGAGCAGGGCTCCTCACATTCCCACAGAGGCGAGTCTCTGGGATCTTGCCTGAGATTCTGCATCTCTAACAAGCTCCCAGCTGAGGCCGAGGCTGCTGGTCCGGGGACCACACTTTGAGAAGCAAAGCTTTAGATCATGTTGGGGGAGGGCTGGGGCATTCTGGAGAGAGCGGAATGACCTCAATCCCTAGAATAATAGTGGCTTAAGCAAGACAGAATTGCTTTCTCTCGGGGGTCAGTAAGACCTAGGTGAGCCTTTTAGAGCTGGTAGGCCAGTGGCACAAATGCGAGGGACCCAGGTTCCTTCTCTCTTGTTGTTTTATCATCCCGAACATGAAGTACAGTGACTTGCCCAGGGTCACGCAGCCAAGATGTGGCAGAACTACTGCTTGAACCCAGATCTTCTGGCCTTAAATCCTAGGGTCTGTGCTCAACCTTTTGTGATGAGTGATGGGCGGCCATCTGGGATGTGCATCCACTAAGAGATCATGGTGGTGGTGGGGTGGGGGCGGGGTTCCAGCAGGAAACCAGGAGCAGGAGACCTCCAGGGATCTAGGTGGTGCCAGCAAGGCCTATGGTCAGGTGGGCACAGCTGAGTCCTGGGACACTGTGTGTGGGGGTGGTAGTCAGAGAAACTGGGGTTCCAGGCAGGGATGGAAATGGTGACCTCTCGCTGTCATTCCCCCTGCTCTGCCTAGCATCGCTATGAGATTGTAGCACCCTTTCCTTTTATTTTGCTTTTAATGACAAATTTTGAAATATTTGAAACTTATGGAAAAATACAGAAAATGATATAACATATCTATCATCCTCTAACAAGGTTATTTCCTTGAAATATTTTGGCTTGTTTTTTTCAGATCATGTATATATAATTTTAAGATTTTATTTATTTATTTGAGAGGGAGAGCGAGCGCAAGACAGCGCGTGCGCACCCCCATGAGCAGGGTGGGGGAGGGGCAGAGGGAGAGGGAGAAGCAGAGTTCCTGCTGAGCAGGGAGTGCAATAGGGGGCTCCATCCTAGAACCCTGAGATCATGACCCGAGCAGAAGGCAGATGCTTAACTGACTGAGCCACCCAGGCACCCCTCTCTCTATTTTTTTTGAAAAGAAAATGTCATGGAAAAGACTAAAGCCTACCCTTGACCTTCCTCTTTCTCCCTTCCCTGAAGTATTCTTTCATTCCCAAACATGCTTGACAACTTACCAAATAAGTATATATCCATAAACAATACTGTTTTGTGTTCTAAAATTCTGCATGAATGGAATCATAACATTACATACCATTTTGCAAATTGCTTTATCTCAACATTACGCTTCTGAGATCTATCAGTGCTGATGTATGTAACCCGAATCCCCTCATTTTAATCTCTGTGTGTCTTTTATCTCATGACGACCACAATTTATCTACCTTCCTGCTAAGAATAGTTGCTGGTAATATTTCATGATTATAATCAACACCGCAGAGAACCTTCCTGAACATGTCTCCGTGGACACACAAAGAAGAGTTTCTCTACAGTTGTTATCTGGAAGTAGAAATTTTGGGTCATAATGTTTATGCCTCTTCAGCTTTATTAAGAATTATCAAACTGTTCTCCAAAGTGGTAGCACCGATTTATGCTCCCACAACCAACTACAATTGGTTTCTTCGCTTGCTCCACGAGGCGTATTAGCCTTTGCCAATCTGTTGGGTATGAAATGGTATTTTATTCTTGTTTTAATTTGCATTTCCCTAATTACTAGTTAGACTAAACAACTTTTCATGTGGATTGGCCGTTGGCAGTTCCTTTCTTTGAAAGGCCCATTTAGATCTTTTGCCTGTTTTCCTTTTAAGCTATTTATCTTTCTCTTACTGATATGTAGGGGTTCTGGGTATCTTTTGTTGAG
This sequence comes from Neomonachus schauinslandi, assembly GCF_002201575.2. Classification (NCBI taxonomy): domain Eukaryota; kingdom Metazoa; phylum Chordata; class Mammalia; order Carnivora; family Phocidae; genus Neomonachus; species Neomonachus schauinslandi. The sequence goes on from NC_058410.1 coordinate 115,296,285, forward strand.
TATGCTGATTGCAAACCTTGTTACAGTCCTCCTTTCATCTGCTCCTGGGGAGGGACTGAAGACTGATGCTTGGATGGATTAGTGATGTCTGCCACAGGTGTGGGAGAGGAAGCTAGAAGGGCTTTGGGTTAAGGCTACAGTGTGGAGGCCCAGTTATTAGAGAAGGGTCATTGAGGAAACTCCATCACAGGACAAAGCTCAGTAATGAGACCAGGGCAGGTCTAGGCAAGTCAGGCCAGCAGGTGAGGCCCTGGTCACCCAAGTCAAACCTCTAAATCTTTCTGACCTCTGAGAGGCCCATGGCTGGAATTTCTCTAGCCCCTTAAAATTTTGCTCATTGAATTAAAGTGTAGGATACATGTATCCTTCAGTAAAGGATACCGTGGGAAAGAGTCACAACAGTCCTATTGTTGGATTTGTGGAAGGGAAATTGTTGAGGATGCTTTCACTACATCACATGGTATTCTCTCAGAGAGGATCAGGGAAGAAATCTCTCTCCATGTAAGTACAGGAATGGCCAGCTTTCTTCTGAATAACCTTATTGTATTTGTGTTTTGGATCTGATGATGTTATTACTTCCCCTTTTGCCCTGGCCACCAGGAAACTCAGAGCCCAATCCAGAGACCTGTGGAGTAACAGGGTACAAGATTAAGGCTACTTTACCCCAATTTTGCCTCTTACTTGATTTAACAAATCTTGATTTACATGTATTTCTTTTTGTTACTTAGAATCCTTTTGGGATGAGATGGGGTAAAAATAAATAATATCCCCCTCACTCTGCCACTGCTGTACTGTCTTGGGATAGAAGGAGCCTGTATTTTCAAAATAAACTTAAAATTGGCTTGGGGCCACTCTCTGCCTGGCTGGCAGGGCAGTGGGCAGCGAGTATTGATTCTCTATCCCCATTACATTGGCTCATGGGAGAATCTGGGATTCTCCTGGTCCCAGAAAAACGTGGGCAGGGCCTGGTCCTTGTCCTTGTCCTGCTGCTGTGGGGCCTGGCTCTTGACCATGTCAGGCACTGATCCTCTGAGAGGAGCTTGACCACAGGGCCTGTGGCCGCTGCTGGCAATGCCTGGCCTGTCCTGCTCTTGAGTTCCACGACACACACACCTTTGTTCTGGACAAAGGATGTTTGTATATGGAACAGTCGTGGAAGGTGGAGATAATGCCTGTCTCCAGAGCAGAGCAGATTTGTTTACTTTCTCATATAATAATGGCTCCTTCCAGGGCAACTGTTGGGCAGATTTGCTTGTAATTCCTTTTTTTTTTTTTAATTATTTTAATTTTTAAAAAGATTTTTATTTATTTATTTGTCAGAGAGAGAGAGAGAGAGCACAAGCAGGGGGAGCAGCAGAGGGAGAGGGAGAAGCAGGCTCCTCACTGAGCAGGGAGCACAGTGAGGGGCTCGATCCAAGGACCCTGGGATTATGACCTGAGCCGAAGGCAGACGCTTAACGATAAGCCACTCAGGTGTCCCTTTTTTTTTTTTTTTTTTAAGATTTTATTTATTTATTTGACAGAGAGATAGAGAGAGAGCACAAGTAGGCAGAATGGCAGGCAGAGGGAGAGGGAGAAGCAGGCTCTCAGCTGAGCAGGGAGCCGGACGTGGGGCTCGATCCCAGGACCCCAGGATCATGACCCGAGCTGAAGGCAGCCGCTTAACCGACTGAACCACCTGGGCGTCCCTGCTTGTAATTCCTTATAAAAGACTTGAGTTCACAAGCCTGGGGTCTCCTCAGCTGTGATGCGGACCCACTGTGTGCTGGCACGGGCCTGGGCTGCTTCACGCTGCCCCCTGGGACTTGTGGGGCAAGAGGAACAATGCAAACATGAAACTCACGATGCCTGCTGTGCTTTAAGTAATCAAGTCCTAAAAAATAAAAAGTAGTGAAGTCCTTTGTCTCTGACCCACGAGTCTCCTGTCTTCTGCCAGTATCCATGAAACTGTGGCAGACTAACTTGTTAGCTTGCAAGTAAGGCGAAACCACAGACTTTTCACAGCCTTTCCCAGGGTCCTGGTTAATACTACCTGTAGTGGCCCCTTGACATGCCTTTTGGCTGCTCCAGAATTAAAACATTTTTTAGGGGCGCCTGGGTGGCTCAGTCGTTGAGCGTCTGCCTTCGGCTCAGGTCATGATCCCGGGGTCCTGGGATAGAGCCCTGCATCGGGCTCCCTGCTCAGCAGGAAGCCTGCTTCTCCCTCTCCCACTCCCCCTGCTTGTGTTCCCTCTCTCGCTGTCTCTCTCTTTGTCAAATAAATAAAATCTTTAAAAAAATTATATATTCATATATATGAATATATAAAAAATATATTCATATATATGTCCCATATATATATGAATATATATATAAAGTATATATATATTTTTAAAGATTTTATTTATTTATTTGGGAGAGACAGAGTACGAGTGTGGGGAGGAGCAGAGGTGGAGGGAGAGGGACAAGCAGACTCTGCACTGAGGATGGAGCTTGACGTGGGGCTTGATCTCATGACCGTGACATCAGAACTTGAGCCAAAGCCAAGAGTAGATCACTCAACTGACTACACCACCCACACATCCCCTTTCTAGCATCTTTGAACACACTTCCTAAATTTGGAGAGGCCTGCCTGTTCAAGGAAGAAGTTAGGACCATGAGTCTTTCTCCCAACTAGAGCACAGGCTAGGACCAGGCTCTGCCTATCAGACACTTGTGAGCGGCTGTGAAGGGCAATAGGGTGGTGGGTGGGCAAGAGGGAGTCAGGCACTGGTGTCCCTTTCTTGCTGAGGACAGTGGTGAGCTGGGCTCGGGCTCTCCGGGATGCGGTCGTAAGCGGCTGAGGTTCTGATGCTCAGCCCTTGGGTCAGCGGAGTGACCTTGGGTACCTCACCTGAGCTGACCTGGACTCTGCCTCCCCCACCCTGGGTTCCACAGGTGTCCCCACTTCCTTCATCCTTTCCTCTTTGCCGGGCAGGGGACTTCCTATTTGGCACATTCTTCATTGTTTATTTGTGACTTCTCTCTTTTTCCCTTGGTCAGTCTCACCAGAGGTTTGCCAATTTAATTGGTCTTTTCACAGAACCAACTTTTGACCTCACTGATTTTCTCTCTCTTGCATTGTTTTTTGTCTATTCGTTTCTGCTCTTATCTTTGTCATTTTCTGACTCCTGCTGTTTTTGAATTTATGTGGCAGTTCTTTCTCTAACTTGGACCATTAATGTGTTATTTTCAGTCTTTCTTCTTTTTTAAGTTTTCAATGCGGTATGTTTCCCTCTACTCATTGTTTTCACTATATCCCCCAAGTTTTAATGTATTTTCATGAATGTTTATTGTAAAGTATTTTAAAATTACTTTTAATTATTTGACACATACAGATTATTCTTGGGTATTTTTTAAAAAACTTTTTGTCACAGAAAAATATATATAAAAGAGAAGAGAATATATAATGAACCCCTAGGTACCTATAGCCAGGTCCAATTGTGAACATATGGCCAGTCTATTTTCATCTATATTCCCATGTGCTCTCTCAACTCAAACTTAGTTTATTTTGAGAGTGTGTTTTAAATGTATGGAGAATTTTTATTTATCTTTTTTTTTAAAGATTTTATATATTTGACAGAGAGAGACACAGCGAGAGAAGGAACACAAGCAGGGGGAGTGGGAGAGGGAGAAGCAGGCTTCCCGCGGATTGGGGAGCCCGATGTGGGGCTTGATCCCAGGACTCTGGGATCACGACCTGAGCCGAAGGCAGACGCTTAACGACTGAGCCACCCAGGCGCCCCTTATCTTTTTTTAATACATGATGACATAATTACATTGTGGTCAGAGGCTACGGTCTTCATGATACTGAATTATTAATATTTCTTGAGACTTGCTCTGACTAGTATGGGATCATCTTGTGTGAATAGTCTACATATATTTGAGAACAGTACCTATTTTGTAATGCAGGCTTGTTTACATGTCCTTTAGATTGAGTTTGTTAATTCTGTCATTCAAATCTTCTATATCTTTGCTGGATTTTTTTGTCTTCTTGATTTGTTAATAATTGGAAAAGGTCTATTGAAATGTTCTGTTAAGATGGTGGATTCTTGGGATGCCTGGGTGGCTCAGTCGGTTGAACAGCTGCCTTCGGCTCAGGTCATGATCCCAGGATTCTGGGATTGAGTCCCGCATCGGGCTCCCTGCTCAGTGGGGAGCCTGCTTCTCCCTCTGCCTGCCAGTCCACTTGCTTGTGTTTTCTCTCTCTCTCTGAAAATAAGTAAATAAAACCTTTTAAAAAAAAAGATGGTGGATTCTTTAATTTGTCTCATGGATCTGTCCATTTTTTGCTTCATATATGTGAAAGCTATCTAATTAGGTGTTTAGCGTTGTTATATATTTGAACCAATTTGACTTTTATCATTATGTAATGACTTTTTATATCCCCAATAATGTTTTTTTATCTTAAAACTGATCTTGTCTGATACTATTAAAGGTATACTAAGTTTTTTTGTGACAGGAGGATGTTAATATTTGCCTGCTATATCTTTTCCATCCTTTTACTCTCAAACTTTCTTTGTCTTATGCCTTAGATGTGTCTTTTGTAAACAACATGTAGCCGGATTTAAAAAATCCATATGTAGCTTAACAGAATGTATAGTTGAGCAATATATGAACATCCTTCTTGAAAAATGCAAGAAAGACCTCAGAATCCTTGGATGCTGGTTATCCTCTCCTGCCTGACTTATTTTTGTTCTGTATTTTAGGTCTGTCCTTTTTGGTTTGCACCCTCAAATTCTACCTTATTGTTATTTTATATGATAGGGTTTGTTTGTTTTTTTTTCACATGGTCATCATTTGATTTGCTCACTGTTTCCTCATGCCTTTTAGTCTCCTCTTCTGGGATCATATTCCTTTCTCCTGAAGTACATCCTTTAGTGTAGGTCATATAGTGGTATGCACTCCCAGTTGTGTTTTGTTTGGAACTTTTGAACAATTATATAAAATATAACACATGTATACAAAGGTGCATAAGACAAAAATGGATAGAATAATTATAAAATGAGCACTAGATCCCCAACATGTTCCTTTTGAATCATGCCTCAGTAACTGTCTTTTTATATATAATCTAACATAACCGAGGTTAGTTTTGCCAATTTCGGACTTAATGCAGGTGGAACCATACTGCACGTGTTCTTGTGTGTTTCTTTCTCTCAGCATTACGCTTGTACAGTTCATCTTGGTTGTTGCATGTCAGTACAACTCACTCATTTTTATTGCCATATTATATTTTACCATACTGATATGTCATAATTTATTTATCTAGTCCCCTGCTGATGGGCGTGTGGATTGCTATTACATGTAAGGCTGCTGTGAGCACTTTCAGCACATCTCCCGTGTGTGTGTGTGTGTGTGTGTGTGCTCGCATGTACACGTGCATGAACTGCTCAAGTCCAGTGTATTTACCTAAGAGTGGAATTACTGGCCTATAGACTAGGCATATTTTCAATTTCACTAGATAATGTCCCAGGTTACACTCATTTACACTCCAGCACTCACTTACATTCCCACCACATCCTTGACAACACTTGGGCTTGTCAGACTGTAAAACTCTCCCTGTTTTTGTTTATATGTAAATGATTTTATTTCATCCTGGTTCTTCTTTTTCTTTTTTAAGTTTTTATTTATTTATTTATTTAAGTTATCTCAACACCCAACATGGGCCTTGAACTCATGACCTTGGGATCAAGAGCCACATGCTCTCCTGACTGAGCCAGCCAGGCACCCCTCATCCTGGTTCTTGAAAGATGATTTTTTCCAGGCACATAATTCTAACCTGACATTTATTTGCCCTTAACATTTTGCAGATATTATTCCACTGTCTCTGACATCTGTTGTGATTTCCAAGTCTAGGTGGATCTGTCCTTTTTTTCTGGCTCCTTTAAGATTTCTTTATCTTTGGTTCTGTGGTTTTACAATCAGGTAACTTTTTTTTTTTTTAAGATTTTATTTATTTATTTGACAGAGAGAGACACAGCGAGAGAGGGAACACAAGCAGGGGGGATTGGGAGAGGGAGAAGCAGGCTTCCCGCGGAGCAGGGAGCCCGATGAGGGGCTCGATCCCAGGACCCTGGGATTATGACCTGAGCTGAAGGCAGACGCTTAACCACTGAGCCACCTAGGCGCCCATACAATCAGGTATCTTGGCATGGCTTCCTCTTTATTTGGCTGGGTGGAATGTGTGCTTTCTTAGTGGCTTTATGTTGTTTTTCACTTCTGGAGGCTGCAAAGTCATTTCTTTAAATATTTCATTTTCTCCTTTTCTCTATCCTCCCTTTCTGAGATTCTGATAAATATATGTTAGATTTTCTTACTCTATCCTCCACAGCTCTCAAAATCTCTTTTTGAAAATATTTTGTTTATTTATTTTGAGAGAGAGAGCGAGTGCACACACAAGCAGGGGAGAGGCAGAAGCAGAGGGAGAGAATCCCCAGCAGAGTCCATGCTGTGTGGAGGCCAACGTGGGGCTTGATCCCACCACTCTGAGACCACGACTCAAGCCAAAACCAAGAGTCAGATGCCTAACCAACTGAGCCTTAAAATCTCTCTTTTTTTTAGAAGTTCAGAACTTTTTGGGGTGCCTGGGTGTGGCTCAGTTGGTTAAGCATCTGCCTTCTGCTCTGGTCATGATCCCAGGGTCCTGGGATCCAGCCCCGCATCAGGCTCCCTGCTCAGTGAGGAGTCTGCTTCTCCCTCTGCCCCTCCCCTTCCGCTCATGCTGTCTTTCACTTTCTCTCTCTCTCATATAAATAAATAAAATCTTTTAAAAAATAAAGAAGTTCAGAACTTTTTGTTTTTGTTTTAAAGATTTACTTACTTATTTTAGCGTGGGCAAGCCGTGCATGCCAGGGGAGGGGCAGAGTGGAAGGGAGAGGGAGGAGCAGAGCAGGAAGCCCAAAGTGGGGCTCCATCTCACAACCCTGAGACCATGACCTGAGCCAAAATCAAGAGCCGGATGCTCAACTGACTGAGCCACCCAGGCACCCCTATAATCTCTTTTAAACTCTTCATTGTCTTGCCTCTCTGTGCTGTTTGCCAGGTGATTTCTTTGGATGTAGTTTTAGCTCGCTAATTCTGTCTTCAACTGTCTCTAATATCTTTTCAGTAAGGTGTTTTTATTTTGTAATTTATTTATTTTTAAAGATTTTATTTATTCATTTGAGAGAGAGAGAGAGCACAAAGAGCACGTATGTATGCACAAGTGGGGGGAGGGGCAGAGGGAGACGGAGAAGCAGACTCCCTGCTGAGCCTGATGCGGAGCTGGATCCCAGGACCCTGGGATCATGACCTGAGCGGAAGGCAGATGCTTAACCAACTGAACCACCCAGGTGCCCCTTCAGCAGGTTTTTAATTTCAACCATTATATTTTTCATTTTTTGAAGTTCCATCTTAAAATCCACCTGTTCATCCCTAATTGTTTTCCGTTGAATGAGTTCTTTGTGATCACATCTTTTATTTATTTATAACATTTTAAAAAGATTTTACTTTATTATTTATTTTTAAAGATTTTACTTATTTGAGAGAGAGAGAGTGCAGAGCCCAATGTGGGGCTCAATCCCAGGACCCTGAGATCATGACCTAAGCCTGTCAGACGCTTAACCAACTGAGCCACCCAGGCACCCCCAAAGATTTTATTTTTAAGCGGTCTCTACACCCAATGTAGAGCTCGAACCCACAACCCTGAGATCAAGAGTTGCACGTTCCACCTACTGAGCCCGCCAGGTGCCCTGCATTTTTATTTCTTTAAGTCTTTCATAAATGTTTGTTTTATATTTTGTATCTGAAAATCCTTCAATCTTTAGGGATCTAAACCTGCAGTTCATTGTTTCTGCTGACTCACAGACAGAGTAACTTGCCTCCTTATGTGCCTGTGATCTTTGTGAGTTCATTGCTGGCTTAAAATTGGTAGGAGTCCTGTGGGTCTCAGTTGAGGATTGAGGAAGCAGTCCTACAGACGGCATGTGTTTTTTTACTTCCCCTGGTACCAGGAAGGGCCATGATCTGGGGTTACTTCATCTTGCCTGGACTGAGGGACTCCAACACTCCCCTTCCCTTGTTTTGGGCTTGGCTCAAGGCTCAGTTTTGCAGTAACAGAAGGACATTTATCTGGCTGGCTGCCTGCTGCCCCAGCCCCGGCCAGGCCCTGATCCCTTGTCCAGGAGGGGGTGTGCTTAGGGACATCCCCTATCTCTTGTCAGATCAGCTATATTTCAAGTAGATATGTTTTTCGGAGTTTAGCTCTTCTCCTCAGCCATGATGCTATAATGCCAGAAACGGGAGACTCTTTACGTTCTCTAATAATTTCCTCTCTATGTAAACCATCCTGCATGGGTTCTGTTGCCTACACAAAAGGCCAGATATTAAGAGTCATTTCCTCCTGGTGGTAGAAAGTGGTCATCTATGCTTCTGTCTGCAAGAAGAGCAGCCCCTTCTTTTGGAGAACTACTGGTTTCTCTCCCTGCCCAATCACATGACTGGTAATTACAGAACTCTGTCCCTTAGACAGCAGGGAGGGTCACATAACCCAAGATGGCCAATAAGAGTGCTTCCCTGGGCATTTCTGAATTTGAGTGGGAAGAGGAGCTTCTTCCACTTCGGAGCATGGTAAGGGTGTGAGCTCAGTGAGGCTGCAGTCATACGTCCCACATACGAGGAGAAAGCCTGCCGAGCATGGAGCCAAGGTGCCGAGAGATGAAAGAAGGTGCAAGAGAGGGTGAGGATTGCATTAGTCCCGAGCTATCTGTGGTCTGATCACAAGCGCCAGCAAATCCTCCCGCGCTGCTCAGGTTTTCTGCCTTTTACAGTCTAGCCTCTTACGCAGTGGGATGATAGATGGTTATTATTTTGTTTTCTGCCTCCCTGTATTTTAAAAATGTTTTACCATCTAGATATTTTTTTAAAATAAAGCAAATGTATTATTAAAAAATCCTGCATTGACTTTTTTTGGTGAAGCAAATAACCTCACCCTAATTGGTTGGTTTTTTTTTGTTTTTGTTTAGATTTTATTTATTTATTTGAGAGAGAGAGTGAGCACAAGCAGGAGGAGGGACAGAGCGAGAGGGAGAAGGAGGTTCCCTGATGTGGGGCTCGATCCCAGGACCCTGGGATCCTGACCTGAGCTGAAGGCAGACGCTTAACCGACTGAACCACCCAGGTGCCCCCCACCCCCGCCGCCAATTGGTTTTTGTGAGATGAAATCTCCACATGTTGGATTTGGCTAAAGCAGAGACTCAGTGAGTGGGTGAGGAGTCACGTGTCCATTCTGGTAATGGTCAGTGAGACACATAGGTCTCTCAGGAAAAAAAATGCAGCCTGGCTTTGCTTGTGCCAAGTGTCTGTGGTGGCCCCGATGGACGGGGCAGTGGTTTTGGGGCTCCCGACGCGGGTGCTGCCCCCTGCCTCTGCCTCACTGCATGGCGACATTTCAGGGGCTGCCTCTGTTAGCTGGTATCCTCAGCACCCAGCACTAAACTGGCAAGAAATGGTTTGATGAAGTGACTTCAGCCAGGCCTCAGATTCCGAGTCAGGAGTCCCATATCCTTCTTTGACTGGTTCTGATACCAGCAAGCTGTGTGGTCTGGAGCAAGTCTGTTTCCTCTCCTGTAAAATGGGCTCCATGCTTGGTCTTCTGCAGGTTTGTAAGGACTAGGCAGAGCACAGAGTCAACATGCAATGAGTTGTCTTTTTTTTTTTAGATTTTATTTATTTTTCAGAGTGAGGGAACGGGTGAGAGAGAGCACAAGTAGGGGGAGCAGCAGGCAGAGGGAGAAGCAGACTCCCTGCGGAGCAGGGAGCCCGATGCCGGACTCGATCCCAGGACTCTGGGATCATGACCTGAGCCGAGGGCAGACGCTTAACCAACTGAGCCACCCAGGCGCCCCTGCAATGAGTTGTCTTGATGGGGGAGGAGGAAAGATCCAATGTCAGGTGCTGACCAGCTGTGAAAAAGGATGTTGAAAGTTACTGTTCCTGCTGTCACTTCGGAATCAAAGTTGGGACAAAGAAGCGTTTGGATTCCCATTCTAGAGAAAGGAGACACTCCTGGGCAGCAGACCTTCCCCTCCAGCGGCTGCTGGAAAGCGGCTGAACCTGTTCTGTTTCTCCCCACAGTGCTGCCAGGTCCCAGCAGGGATGGTGCAGTTACTGAACCAGGTGACTGGGGAGCTACGACCTGCCCTGCACCTCAGGTGCCCTGTCTGCAAAATGGCGCCCACCTCCGAGGGTTGCCGTGAGGATTAAGGAGCAATACATGTAAAAGAGAACAGTGACCAGGACCTAGGAAGCAGTATATGCCAGCTGTTATTATTATTACTATCCCTACCCTTACCTGTCCCTCAACTCCCACCTGGGTCTGTATGAGCAGGAGCCTAGGAAATCCAGAGCAATCACTTGAGTCAAGGGCACAGGGGAGGGGGCCGGCCATGAAGAGGAACACCAGGGATTCCTCTCTCAGAGGTGGGGGGTGCCTGTGGGAAGGGGAGCCTGGCATCTCACTCCCTGGCAGAACATCTGCTTCCTCAGTGGCCCAGCTGAGCCTCCTCATGCCCACCTGAGCAGGGGAAAGAGGAGTGGACAGAGGGGTGGCAGGGTGGAGGCGGTAGCAGGCAGGGCGAGGATGAGTGAGTCTCCCCTGGACCCTGAGTGGACCCTGTGGGAGTGTGAGGGCCATTTTGCTTGTCACCTCTCCAGGAGGCCTGGCCACTGGACAGAAGACCCTCAGCACTGGCAGTGGTGGGATGGGCCCCAGGTGGTGGAAGTGTGCATAGGGCCCTGAACAGGGAGGGGACCCAGCCAGACCTCTGCCAGCCTACCGTGCATCCTACAAGAGGCCCAATTCTGGACACCAGCCACAGGGAAGGGAGACTTTGACACCCCATGGAGGCGATTACACCAGGGGGCAGTGAAACACAGAGCCCCTCCTCATCTTTCCTCTCCCTCTTTCCCACGCAGCCTCCCCCCACCATGAGGGAGGAGGGAGAGTAGCTGGGATTAGCTGGGAGGTGGAGTTTAAGTTGGCACTACATGGGACTGGAATTTTTTGTATCTGAAAATCACCAGAAAGCCACAGGACGTGCCAAGATGGTGGGAACGGGTGAGAAAGGGAGGCTGAAGGCTGGATTTGGGGGGAAATTGTGATAGAGTCCCGCTGAGCTGAGCACCTTGGGATCCAGTGACCAGAGCAGCCTCCTGGAGGGCATCCATTCTGTGCCCCCAAGTGCCCGGCTCAGCAGGGGGTCTTCAGTGAGGAGTGGCACAAAATCAAGGGGGTGAGTGGCCCCCTGGGTGAGGCTGAGCCCCTGCCCTCCCTGGGCTCTGGGTGGCAACTGCTAATGTCATCAAGGGACCGCTCCCAGGCTGGCAACCCCCCCTCCCAAGGAAGTCGTATCCTGGGGGCCACTTTCCCTCCTGGCCTCCCATTCTCCCTCCACAAGGCCAGGCCCAGGCGAGGGGGAGCCCACAGCCAAGGTTCTTGGAGCCCAAAGGAGCAAAGCCCCTGGACTCAGTGTGGAGGAGAGAGGTCCCAGCCAGGGCAGAGACACTGGGTGGCGGTTCTCCTGGTGGTTTGGATCCCAGGCCCAGGCACATGGTCAGGAAGCAGCAGGGTGGTTTCCCTTACTGCTTTTGCAAGGCCTTTTAACTTAAGCCAAATCCAACATGTGGAGATTTCATTTCACATTTCACATTTCATTTGCATAGTGACTGAAGGTGGACCTTTTTCAGGAGCTGTGTACACCTGATAGACAATGTTCCTGAAGACAATCTTCCTGAGCCTGTTGTCTCCCTTGTAAATGGGGGAAATGAAGTGTGACGGATAATGAAACAGTGCACAGTGCCTGGGACACAGTAGGCGCTCAATAAATGGTAGGTTATTATTCTACTTCCTCCCTTCCCACCTGCGGGGGTCCTAGCACCTGTATAAGGAAGGAATAGGTAGAAAGGAGAAAGGACAGGCTTGAAATGGCCCAAAGGGGTGTGAGAGCGCCCTCTGCTGGTCACTAGTGGTTGGAGGCCGAGTCGGAAGCTGTCAAGGTGAAAGGGGCTGCACCCACCACTGGAGAAACGGATCCACGTCCTCCAGGGCCCAGCACCAGGCCGGCTGGGGACAGAGCTGTCCCATCCACTGTCCTGAGATCCCTCATGAGGAGGAGGGAGCAGCTTCCGTCCCTGTAGGGACAGGTACCAGGAGCCACCTGCGCACATTTGCGATGGCAGGGACGCCCAGCCCCCAACCCTGACCTTTGCACTCTGAGGGTCTCCCGGCTGCCAACACTCACTGCAGGTGTGGGTGGAGGGATGGGGTGTGGGAGGTGAGAGAGGAGGCTCCATGTGGGTCTGGAACGCCCACCATAACCGGCTTCTCCAAGGTCTGGGAGCCTTCAAATACCTGGCCCGCTCCCATTCACCCCCTACACCCATCCGGGGCCAAGCCTGGTGCTTCTCCTCTGGGTGCCCAAGGTATCCTGGGTTCACCCTGCACAGTGGACAATGTCTGCTCAGAATCTCCCTGCTCTAGAAATTCCTACCGTAACATATAGAGCAGCCATGGTCTTACACGACTCAAACCCCTGGCCACAGTTGGCTGGTTCTGGAGGAGGCACCTGATCTGGATCGGTCCAGACATAGTCCCTTATCCCTGGCCAAAGCTAACTGGATCCAGGAGAAGAGAATAAATCCCTTCCTTGTGGACTTTTTGAAACTGGAATCTAAGGAGCAGTAGTCAATCCCCTTTTCATGTGGGAAGCAGTAAGAATTCAAACTCAGAAGCTCTTGGAGTCCATGTGGGTAGAACATCTGTGGTTTCTTCCTCATCTTCAGGTGATAGCGTCCTCATCTTCTTTTGGGAAGTGCTGGCCTCCCCTCCCTGTGGTCTGATAGGACTGATGGACCAGGGGCTGGGCCCATCAGCTGGGCTGATCCATCAGATTCCCTCCAAGGGCTCTGGAGCTTGTACAGAAATGCACAGGGAGATCAGATGGTTGGGGTTCAGCTGTTCCCTAGCAGGGCCCCAAAGATGGGGATCCCTGAAGCCCCCGTTCTGTCTTCCCTGAGACCTGGTTAGTCAACCGTATTTTTTCCCCAATTCTCTAAGCCAGGAGTTTCCAAGAAATTCTGCCCTTCTTTCTCTTCTCCAAAGCCTCACCCACCACACACACGTTTTATTTTGAAAAATTTCACAAGTTGCAAAGTTGAAAGAAGAAGAGTACAATGGAATTCTTATTCCTTTTGCTTAGATTCACCACCTGGTAACATTTTACCACATTTGTTCACATAGACGCTCAAACTTTCTTTTTCCTTCTTTATCGTTTGCAGGTAACACTTCATCCCTAAGTCCTTCAGCAAATTCTCCCAAGAATAAGGACATTCTCCCCCATAACCATAATACCGTTACCCCATTACGCAGTTCTGCAAAGTTGTGCACGTTATTCTCTGTTGCACAACGAATCACCTCAAAACTTACTGGCTTAAAGCAACAACTGTTTTATTCTCTACCTTGGTTCTGTGGGTCGACGAGTCTTGGCCAGGTGACAGTGGCTCAGATCTCTCTTGCAGTTGTAGTCAGACGGCTGCCTGGGGCTGGAGCCAGCTACCTTCTCCTTGCTCACGTGGCTGGTGGATGAGACTGCCTGCTGGCTGGGACCTCCACTGCGGCTGTTCGTCAGAACACCTATGGGTCGGTCCCCATGTGGTCTGGGCTCCTCCCGGCATGGTAGCTGGGGACCGGGACACCAGACGCGGACGCTGCAGGTTCCACAGGGCTGGTCCTGGCACAGCATCACTTCTACCATATTCTTCTACTGGGCAAGCAGTCACAGAGCCCAGATTTAGGACAGAGCCCCATCTATTGCTTGGAGGAGTGTCAAAGAACTGGGGGGCTATGTTTTAAAACTACCACAAATCCTCGCAAATTTAATGTCGACACCATAACATCACCTAACACGGTCTCTTTTTCAGTTTGTCCCCTCGTATTTTGTCTTTCACGACATTGCCAATTTTGAACAGTCCGGTGGTCTCTGTAAGAGTATCTTCCAATCCATATTTATCTGGCGGTGTCCTCGTGAGCAGATTCAGGTGAAAGTGTTCCTGGCAAGAATACTACCTAGATGGTATCGTGCAGCCCCTGCAGCACACCCGGGGCACGTAATGTCAGTTTGTACCTTTGCGGGGAAGGCTGAGCTGTGTCACCAGGTTAAGGTGGGGCCCACCGTTTTCTCCCGGTAAAGGTACCTTTTCCTCTTTTTCTAGGTGTTATTAAGATTTACCCCATGGATGGCCATTCCAGGTCAACTTTCCTAAGTATGCGATATGCCCCTTCAATATGTAGATTATGTTGTGTATTTCTAGAAAGTTCCTTCTTTTGGGGGCGGGGGGGTTCTACCTTTTGTTTGATATGAGTTCTTTTCAGTTGTTTTGTTTCCTTTGGGCACTCCAGTGACTTGTGTTCTCCTTGTATATCTTCTTCTGCCATCTCTTTCTCTCTGACACCCTACTTTTTTTTAAACTTTGTTACTGATTTTTTAAAAAAGATTCATATATTTATTTCAGAGGGAGGAGGGGCAGAGGGAGAGGGAGAGAGAGGATCCCAAGCCAACTCTATGCTGAGCACGGAGCCCGATGTGGGACTCGATCCCAGGACCCTGAGATCATGACCTGAGCCAAAGGCAGACGCTTAACCGACTGAGCCACCCAGGCGTCCCTACTTTGTTATTGATTTTACTTTTGTTTTCTTGGTTCTTTTCCTTCCTTCTTTGATATGAATGCCTCTTATTATATTCTCAGTTGAATTTAATTTCTCTTGAGTACCTTGCAATTTAATCATCACTTCTGAGAAGACTTCGACTTTTTTTTTTTCAATTTCTTTCCTGATATTTGTTAACTCTTATTTCGGTTTCTAATTTTTTGACGCATTTCTGCTGGATGCTCCCAAATTTCTGATTTAAATTGTTTTCATCTCTGCAAATGGTCGTTTAAGAATATAGTCCAAGTTGAAGTGTTACGTCAGAGTTGTCCTCTGCCTGGTGGTGTTTTTCTGGAGGAGACTTCTCATCAGCTGAAATATTTGTCTTTTTAAAAAAAAAATTGTGGAAGGGGCGCCTGGCTGGCTTAGTCGGTGGAGCGTGTGACTCTTGCTCTCAGGGTCATGAGTTTGAGCCCCATGTTGGGTGTAGAGATTACTAAAATAAATAAACTCTAAAAAGTTATTGAAGTGTAGTTGACACACAATGTTGCATTAGCGTCAGGTGTACAAGAGTGATTTGACAGTGTCCACATTCCTCAGTGCTCACCATGGTGAGTGTAGCTACCATCTGTCACCACACGTTACTACAACATCACTGGCTATATTCCCGATGCTGTACTTTTCATCTCCGTGACTTAGCTGTTTTCTAACCAGAAGTTTCAGCTGAAATGTTTTGATTCTCATTTCTTGTTTTTCTCTTAGAGTTGGATTTGTATGGATGTTGTCTGCTTTTTTCTGTTCACGCTGAGGTATCTATTTTCTTTGACCAGCAATAATCGGCATTAGCAGACCGGGTGAGAGGTTTGGGTGACTTCATTTCTTAGTTCAAGAGCACCCTCAGGGCGCCTGGGTGGCTCAGTCGGCTCGGGTCATGATCTCAGGATCCTGGGATCGAGCCCCGCATCAGGCTCTCTGCTCAACAGGGAGTCTGCTTCTCCCTCTGACCCTCCCCCCCCCTCATGTGCTCTCTCTCTCTCATTCTCTCTCTCTCAAATAAATAAAATCTTTAAAAAAATAAAAATTAAAAAATTAAAAAAGAGTACTCTCTTCTGTTGGAAGAGTGAGGTGACATTTTGAACAAACCGATGAAACCTTTTGGGGAGGGAGGATTGATATGTTTGTTGATTTGCTGGCTCTTCTTGTTTCCATCAACTTACTCCCTTACTTCGAGCCCACAGCTCACGCCCTTCCCTCCATCCACCAGCAAGCCTCCCAGGGCCACCTTCCCCTCCCCAGTTGCCCCTGTCACCCAGAACTGGTGCCTTTTCAAGACAGCTACCCCGGCCCCGCACATTCAAAAACGCCTTCCTTCCTTTCTTTATTTAAAAAATTTTATTTTTAAGTAATCTCCACATCCAACATGGGGCTTGAACTCACAACCCCGAGATCAAGAGTCGCACGCTCCTCCAACTGAGCCAGCCAGGTGCCCCCAAAACACCTTCCTTTCAATTCTGCCAGATGCCAGTGCTGTGATCTACTGGGCATCAGACCTCTTCGCAGTATTTCCGCACCAGGGCAGGGCTCGCAAGCTCTCAGGATCATTTCATTTGTGTCCCCATCCAGGCTCTTGCTGCCCTCTCTTCTTTGGCACTTCTTTGACCTTCTCTACTCTGTGGGGTCCAGACCTTGTTCTGCTGCTTTCGGGGGTTTCTTTCTCTACTTAGTTGTAGACTGAAGTTCCCAGCACTCTGTTTCCTGGTTATGCTGAGGGCAGGGGGCAAGGGTGCTTTTGTTGTTCTCCTTCTTCCTTCTGTGTGGCTTTGGGAGGACATGTGCAGAGATTTGGATTTGGGCTGCTGTCATTATCCTAAGGGAACCTGAAACCCAGCTCAGGTCCTCTTAGTGAACTGGCTGTGACCACTGGTAAGTTACAGATGAGTTATCAGGTCAGTTCCTGTTAGTTAATTTTTGTTCAAGTTGGCCAGAGTTATCCTATTGCTTCCAAAGAATCCTAGCTGTAACATCCTGTTTCCGGCCACCCTGGATGGAGCTGGGTTGCAGGGAGAGGCAGATGGGAGCTGGAGAGAGAGGTGGAGGAGCTCTGGAGCCCTGATTTTAAGCCATCCTGAGGTCCAGGGGGCATTTCTGGGAACCAGGTGGCTTCATAATTCTGTATATTTACTGAAACTTTTACTGAAGTAAAACACACTTTCACAGAATGAACACACCCATGCCATTAGCATCCAGATGAAGGACAGAACATACAAGTCACCAGAAGCCCCCTCATGTCCCTTTTGGTCACTACCCCCTCAAACGTAACCAATATTCTGACTTCTCTCACTATAGGTTATTTGTCCTGTTTTTATACTTTGTATGAATGAAATCACCAGAATCACACAGTATGTATACTCAGGTCTGGCTTCTTTTTGCTCAATATTATGACAGTGGGTTTCACCCACGCTGCCGATTAGATTTGGGACCTATTTTGGGGATTCATCCAGTGCCCTGGGAACCACTCCCTTTGTCTAACGAGCATAGCTGTGACCGAGAGCCCTTGAACTCCGTGGGCCCCCACCCCACCCCACCCCGAGCGGGAAACACAAGCACCTCTCTACCCCCTCGCCCCTTGCCATTTACACTTCCAAATTTGGAAACACCTCTTTTCCTGGAGTGCCCCCCTGCACCTGCTCTCCATCCTGTCCCCTCAGAATGCAGTCCTCGGCCGCTGGGAGGACATGGCTGTACTATTAGTAAAAATATCATAAGGATAACTGCGTGTTGGCTGCAACCTCTTTAAGTTGTGCGGAGTGGAAGTGTGCACAGGAACGGCTTGGGGGGCTCCATCCCCGCTCTCTGTTAAGCTCTTCAGGATGGGGACCACGCCATGTACCTCTGGGGGACCATGGTGAGGATGACAGGGGCTTCCCCATAACAATGGGGTTGTCAATGCTGTGCCCGTGATGCCTGACGCGGACGTCCTGGGCAGGTCTGGACTTTGCATCACCTGAGATGAGGAAGCCTGCGCTCCCCCCAACAGGGGCTGATTTAATTGGTTTGGGAGGCGCCTGGACATGGAGAGTTTTAAAAGCTCCCCAGGTGACTCTAGTGGGCAGTAAGGTTGCCAACCACGGGCCTGGCACATAGTGGGAGTGCGGCCAGTGCTGACTTTGGGCGGAGAGAGAGGCGAGGCTGGTTTGGAAGGCTGGGTGTGCAACTTCCTGTGGCTGGCGCCCCCCTCACTCCCCTTACCTGCTTCCTCATTGCA
>NC_058410.1:115314647-115343433 GCF_002201575.2 Neomonachus schauinslandi
CAGCGGCCCCCCGGCTTCTTCCCACCTAGGAATCCAGGACATCCCTCACCTGCCGCTTTCTGCCCCCGGGTCAGCCCGGCTCCCTCTGGACGTGGCGGGGCATCAGAAGAGGCCCCCTCCCTCCCTGCCATCAGAGCAGGTGAGCCGGGCTGCACACGAATCCGAGGGGGCGGCGGCCCAGCTGGGAAGCAGCCTTGAAATAGACCCCTCGCCGCCCCCGCTGCCTCGCCCCGGAATCTGCTCAGGTGAAAAACAGGCCTCTCAATCCCTGCGTCTCACCCGGCGTCGGAGGGAGGAGGCGCCGAGCCCTCCCCGCCGCGTGGATCCCGGCCTGGGTCGGGCTCAGAGCCGCGCAGACCCTCCCCGGCCCGGGCCAGCGCTGCAGTGAGGGCGCTCGGCCACCGGGTGGCGCTGCTGGCCCGCGCTGCGGCGCCCTCGCGGCGGCTGGGGCTCCCGGCCGGACTGGTCGGGGCGGGAAGGCCAGCGCGGCCGCTCTCCCGAAGGGGGGCTCTTCATGCCCCTCCCCTGTCCGGAGCGCCCTGAGATGTGGTATCCCTGAAATTCTGGGGTGGAGTGGGGCTGAATGGGCCCTTCCCGAGGAGGCTGGGAGGGCGCGCGTGCACAGGCCGGGGCGTTCAGCCTCCTGCCGGAGCCGGCAGGGAGAGAAGCGGGGCCACCATCCCTGCTCTCCTGGTTCTTCGTTTCGTCGCACGTTTCCCATCTGCTTCCTGATTCTGAACTTTGGGATGGGGGGAGGTCAGGACCATCTATCCATCTAACCGTTCATCTGTGTGTCTGTGCACCCGTCTACTCAGGCACCTGGGTTTGCTCCGAGGCTGTAAATCCAACGCACACAGGAAATAAAGGGGCGAGAGATGATCCTTCCCCGCTGGGGAAGCGGACCACTGAACTGCAAGCTCCAGAATTCTCCACCAGGAGTGATGGTTAAGCTGGGCCTTGAAGATCAGGGAGGGGGTCTCTGGACAGAGAAGAGAAGGTGATCCAGCCATGCAGGTGAGATGGAGGAGGAGGGCCAGGGTCTCACTTGGGCTGGAGGGTGCAGAGGAGCGAGGGCAGCGGGAAGACGGTGCCAGGAGCTCCACCATCTCTGGGGCCAGTCATCGGAGCAGCCCTGTGAAGGGAGCCATATCAGCCCCTCCTTATCAGTGAGGAAACTGAGGCTGGAGTGGTCAAGGGACCTGCTGTGGCCCTGCAGTGACACAGTGAGTGTCCTGGCGGGGGCTGAATGCAGGTGTATTAGGCTCAGGCAGAGAACGAACCTGGCCTTGAACCACAGAGCACATTAACAGGCCACACCAGGCCAGGGTCAGCCGAGTCAGCTCGCAGTCCTGCACACCCGGATGCTGGCCTGCCAGAAACATAGAGGGTCTTTCCTGGCCCTGGCTTCTACTTTTGTGCCCCTGAGGTTCCCCCCGCCCCTCTCCTCCCCACTCACACCCTGCTCTTGGGAGGGGGTCTGCCATCAGCCACCACCTCTGCATTGTGTGGGGAGAGCCTTTGGCCTTGGAGAGGCAAGTTAGGCTCTGCCAGCAGGTGGGGAACCCTTGGTGGGACCAAGCCAGTGCCTCAGGGTGCCCACTCCTCCTGTGACCGCCAGGGGCTGGGGCCAGAGAAGCCTTGGGTCCAGAGGGTAGGGGCTCAGAGCTGGGGCTATGCAGAGTAGGGCCAGGGACAGAGGTCAGACTGAACCCCGCAGTGAAACTGGTATGCCATGCTGGCCCAGTGCCCCCCCTTTCTGGGCCTCCGTTGCTCCTCTGTACCCCAAAGGGGTGGTTCAAGCCCCTGAGGTGGGGAGGGCTGGGGAGGCCCACGTGTGGGGATGTTGGGGTGGGGCTTCGTGCGTGGGGGGGAGCCCAGGGTCCCAGCTCAGCTTGAGAGGCCCCTCCTCCTCACCTCCCGCTCTCCCACCTTGCCCCTGCTTATCCCCTGAGTCTTCAATGGTGGGTGGGTCTCATACCCCACTCCAGCTGGTTGGAGTTCTATTAATATTTCAGTTTGATGAATTAAGGATTCTTTCTACCCTCCTTCGGATGTCCCAGGAGGGGATTAAAAGCACATCCGATCCAGTCAAACGCCATTAAAATGCAGCCCACGAGGGGAGGAGCTGGTGGGTGTAGGCTTTTCTTTCCCAGCACTGCTTTGTCCTCTTTGGGGGGGGCGGTCTGCATGATGGGTTGGTCTTTGTGAGGCTGGTACAAGAGGCAAGAGAAAACTGGGGCAAAGGAGGAGGGCAAAGGGTATTTGCAGGAATTCGGCTACCTTAGTGGGGGATCGGATCCCGCGTGTGGCTCAGGTTTCCAGGATAACTGAGGGTGTGGGGTGAGGAGGGACCGTGCAGCTGTGACCCCAGCCCCATGACCTGATCACGACTGCCCCCCATGGGAGTTGGATGTGTTCCGGGGCAGCTCCGCCTCCCTGGCTCTCTGGGCTGTGCCGGAGATACCTCTGCAGTGAGGACCAGAACCTTGGAGACAGCGTGAACGGGGTCGATGCTCCTGAGGCTCTGAGAGCCGGAGGTCCTGGGGGTCATTTCCAGCTTTCTGTCCCATCAACTGTCTGGGTCCCCCTTCAGAGGGAGCAAATGCTGGGGCTTCCTTCCAGCACTGTCTGGGAGGTTCTTAAGGCTGGACTGTGTTGGGGGGGTGGCAGGGACTGACAAAGGGGCTCGGTGGCAATTTCCAGCCCAGCTGTCAATCGGTCAGCCAAGCTGTGTGGCCTTTTCCTCTTCCCAAGGGCCTGGGGCCCATTTGGAGGACAATCTAAGGCTCTAATCACAGAGTCCCTTAAACTTGAAAAGGCTTTCTTCTCCCCTTCTTTCCTTCCACCCCCAAATTGGCCCAACCCAGCGGCATCAGGATCCACATTTGAGGGGCACCTGGGTGGCTCAGTCCTTAGGCGTCTGCCTTCGGCTCAGGTCATGATCCCAGGGTCCTGGGATCAAGCCCCGCATCGGGCTCCCTGCTTAGCGGGAAGCCTGCTTCTCCCTCTCCCACTCCCCCTGCTTGTGTTCCCTCTCTCGCTGTGTCTCTCTCTGTCAAATAAATAAATAAAATCTTAAAAAAAAAAAAAGAGGATCCACATTTGACAGGAAGGACACGGAGGCTCCCACGGGGCAGGGGACTGGCGTGGGACACCATTAGAACAGTGGTGCTGTGGCCGTCTGCGGCTGGGCTGTCCGCGGAGTGTGCGACTGAGATCGGGGAGAAGTGTGGAGGGACGCCCTGGAGAAGGCAGAGCAGGTGGGGCACAGCCAAGCAAAGACATTCCCTCTCCAGCTTGGGCCTGTCCCCCTCCCACCATGGCCAGCTGGACTGCGTCCCCTCCTGTGCCTGGCACCTGGCTGCCCCCTCTGGGGCCCAGAGCCTGGCCACTCAGCCAAAGGAGCAGGCCCGCCATGAGGCAAGGCCAGGCGGGATGGGCTTTTAAATGTTAATTGTATTTTGACATCCTGGCTTGTGACATCCATCCTAATGACATTTGGCTCACAGCTGACAGCCCCCGGACATGTGGAGAGAGAGGGATGATAAGTAGTTTTAAATTGCAGTGTGGCAAAGAGGCTGGAAAATCCTGAGTCTTAAGAAAAAAAGAGAGAGGGAGAGGGGCGGGAGAGGGGAGGAGGAGGAGGTGAAAGTAGAAATCAGGGAGGAGAAAGAGGAAGCCTCCTTCTCTGGGGGGGGGAGGGGCGGGTCAGCCATTCATTTGTTTAACAAGCGAACTTGTACTGGGCGCCTACCGCATGCCCTACACCGTCTCAGCACCGAGGGTCAAAAGCCCAGGTGGGCTGCGCGCCCCACCGCCCCGCCCGGCTCTCAGTTCTTGTAATTCCTGCTCCTCTGTCAGGGTCTAGGTGACTCCTCTCTCCCTGACCTCCCTTCCCCGCCACCCTTGAGCTTGAGGCAGCACAGATGCCTCCCCTACTTTTCCTTTCTCCTCTCCCCTCCCTCTTCAACCCTAAAGGTGAGGAAAGCGAGGCCGAGGAAGGGAAGGGGAAGCTTCATCTTTCAGGCCAGGGAGCTCCAGGGCAGAGGGAAGGAGCTAAAATTGACCTTAGACCCTTTCTCTCCCTTCCTCCACCCCACCCACAGCTCTTCCCCTGCGCACCCACTTGGTGAACCTCCCCTCCTTCCCAGCTGCCTCCCTCACCATGCAGGCAGGAAGAGACGGAGACCCCCTAGCCTAGTGTTCTGTACTGTTCTGTTCTGTACCCCCATTCTCGTAGGGTGCTCCTGTAGCATGTGTTAAGCTCTCTCTAGCAAGCTGGTGCTGAATGTCCCCTAAGTCCTCACGTACCTCATCTGGCTTCTGCCTCTGGTCCCACACAGCTGGGTTTAGCAGAGCTGTGTTCAGAATCTGCTCTTTTTTGCTCTCTGCTCTGTCCAGTCCCCTCGTTCCCTTTGCAGGCGCAGGTGGGAGAGCGTAGGTACGACTGGGCTGTGTAACGGGAAAGTCCTTGGTCCAAATGGGATGATTCCAGGCCCTTATCAGAAACCGTTGGGGCTGAGAAAGAATTTAGAAAGAAAACATGGCACGGATATTATATATTGTACGACACCCCAGGAGGCCTTGGAGGAGTATCCCCTAAACAAATAGGCCGGTTCCTGTTCCTGCCATGAGACAGCATCTCCCACCGAGAGAGCCAGACAGGGGCAATGACTAGCTCTTACATCCGGTTTTGCAGCCAAATGGGTTTGTGGAAAACTTAGGAACAAACTTGTGGTTTTCAGAGGCTTCTGGACTTTGGAACTGTGGAAAGGAGATTGCCGCTTTAGCCAGCTTGTGACTCCTGAGAAAGTCTGGAGCTCATCGGAGCGGTCCCGGAGGTTGGACCCACACTGGCCTAAGGGAAGAGCAGATCCCCGGGTCCCTCTTCTGCTAGTCCCCAGGGGTGTCAAGAGGGGGTCACTTGCACTTTGTCCTGGCCTGTCCCACAACCTCGGCTGGGGGAATTTCAGAGCACCCATGCCCTTGAGACTCAATATCTCCGTGGGGCAAAGCAGAGGGCTGGTGTGACCCTGGGAGGCAGGAGAGGAATGACTGACCCCAGGATTCTTAACCCCAGGGTCCCCGCCTCTGACCGCAGCTCTTCTCCACTCCTCCCTGCCTGCAGAGTGACTTATGCCCCACTAGAGAGGCCTGGAACCCCTGCCGTCCCTTGTAGTCGGCTCTTCATCCTGGGAATGTTCTGCCGGGGGACAGTTATTGTTTAAACAGACTACCCCTTCAGGGGCATTTTCATCTAATGGCCTGGTTTAGGGGAAACCAATATTAAAGCCCATCAGACATGGAGGTTGAGCCAACTTGACACGGGGACCATCTATTAGGTGTCTCAGGCCTGCCAGGCTCTCCCCTGGCCCCTGTACCTTCAAGTTCACTTTGATTGATTTCAACAGATTCTAAACTTGAGGATTTTCAAAGGCAATCACCCTCTCTTAGTAGGCTTCTTTTGCAATGCAGAAATCAGAGGAGCAGCTTGGTGGGTTTCAGGTCCCAGCACAGTGGGTAGGAAGGAGCGGGACGTGAGAATAAGAGCTGGAAGAATCTGCTGCAGCATGAGGGAGTTAGATCAGACTTCAGGAAGAACTTCCAGGTCACAGAGACAGGAAGCACAGGTGTATTATTATTTGTATTATTATTTTCTCTAGGACTACCTTCCTCTTTCTCTCCTCCCCGCTGAGCCCCTACCCCCAATGCTGAGATGGTGTCTCCTTCTCTCTGGGTAAGCCTGTGCGCATGGGATTGATGGATTAGAATGACCACCGTGCTTACCCCCCTGGTGTCAATCAGGTCAGCCTTTTTAAAGGTTTCAGAATGAGACCCAACCCTGAATCTCAGCATTCTTAGGGAAACCTCACCCAGCCCCTCATCTCACTGATAAGGAACCCAATGCTCAGAGAGACGGGGCAACTCACTCAGGTCACACAGTCTTAGCACCAAGGACCTAGCCTCTTGCTTCCAGCCCTAGGCCCCCTCCCCCCACCTCAGCCCCTCCCCGTCAGGGTACAGCTTGCTGAATGGGGCATCTGGGAATTCAGGCCCTTGTGCCACCTGGCCTGGGCCAAGACCCTTTGTTTCCTGACCCCTTGAGGTCACTTTTGATCCTTCTTCCCCTACAGAGGTGGCTCTGTAGCTCCCTTGTTTCCACGTGATGCCCCCACTCCCCCAGGTCGGGGGACACCAACTGAAGTTCCTTGAGGTGTATGTGTGTGTCTGGGTGTGTCTGGGTCTGAGGGTCTCTGCGTGTGTGTGCCTGTCTGTATATATGTGTGTGTGTGTTTGTGTATCTGAATGTGTCTCTATGTGTGTGTGTCTGTGTGTTTCTGTGTCTGTCTCCATGACAAGTCAAGTCAGCCCAAGTCAGCAGGAGGGAGAAGGAGGGTGTCCCAGCCAGACCAAGCTAGGGCTCATCGGAGAGAGTGGGCGGCTGAGCACTCTGGGGAGGGGTTCAGGGAGGCCCGGAGTGGCCCAGGACGGCTGCCCAGAAGAATGAGGCTTCAGGCTGGGCACCTTCAAACTGGACGAGTCCACAAACCCAGCCATCTGCCAGCCAACAGCGTTTCTTTTTTTAACCCCTGAAAAATATAGCCTGCCCAGCCTTCTGCGACACAGCTGGTGGGGGGCGGGGGGGCAGGATAATTATGGCCGGAGTGAAGGCAACACCGAGGGGCAGGGGGTGGGAAGAATGGCTTCCTTCATTTGGCTTCTCCATAAGCCATGGCCCATTTATTTTCAGTTTAATTGATTAATTAACTAATTTATTAATTAATTCCATACAAGGATATTGAGGACTATATCCTGTGTTAAAAATGTGGCTCCCACTTACTAGCACCTAAACCCAGGACTGGGCGCTTTGCACACGTCCTTTCATACCCAGGTGCTCGCCCTTACGGTAACTTTCCATGAATTAGACGAAGGACCCCCTTTTTGCCAGACACACCTACCTCAAGGTAGGACGAGCCACTTGCCAAGCCCCAGGCAGGCTGAGCTTGAGCCTCCCAGCATTCCCTAAATGGGTGGCTTCTTGCACCCCAGCCCTGCCCTGTGAGGGCAGCTTCATGGCCCTTGTTCTCCGGGTGGGAAACTGAGGGACCCTGGGCAGGAGGACCCAGGCAGCCTGTGCCCAGGGCCAGGCTTCTCCGGGAGTGACTCGAGTGTCCCACAAGCCCAGAGCAGTGCAGGTTTGGCTGGGCAGAGCCACTGGATGGCAGGAGCTTTCGTGGCCTGAGCTTCAGTCTCTGTAAAATGCGCCATGCTGAGGTGTGCGTGGCCACTGGGTGCACGCCTCAAGGGCAGGACGGCGGCCAGTCATTTGTGGATTCCCAGGGCTGGGAATGGAGCAGGATCTCGGCCCGTGCTGGTTGCATTAAGAAAAGGCATGAATGAATGCATGTTCTAGGTCCTTCCATCAGAGACTTCGGTCTGTCTGGATAAATGAGACATGTATTTGGGGCCATTACATGTGTCAGCAAAGAGAGTTCATGCTTTGCCAACATTTATTCTTTCACTGAACATTCATTGAGCTCACAGTATGGGCCAGGCAGGGTGCCAGGCACTGGGTGAACCATGGTGAACAAGTTGCAGTTCTAGCTTGGCATAGTCTGGAATTCTGGAGGAGGGGATGCCTGAGATGGTCTTCGGGAAGGAGTAGGGGTGTTGGATGAGGGGCAGGGAGGGAGGAAGGGCAGGCCAGTAGGGGGAGGGTCATTCCTGCTATCCTCAGACTCCCCAGACATTCCCGTGACCTATAAGGGTGCTATCTGTGGAAATTAGGGGTTGGGCTGTAAGGGGGCGCTGAGTCCCCCCCAGGCCCAGGCACATTTGAGCACGGGGGTGGCACCCTGCAGATCAGCCAAGAGGACTGGGGTGCTGATGGGGAGGGAGGCCACTGCCAGCCACTCTCCCCCCAGCTCCCTGGCACTGTGCTGAGCACCCTCCCTGGGACAAGGACAGTCACACGTCACAGCTCTAATTGAAGCCGCTTCTGCAGTCTGGGACGAGATGCTCTTGCAATCCTAAGAGGGCTGCATGGCTCCCTCCCTCTCTTTTTCCCCTGCCTGCCTCTAAGGCCAGCCCTCTCCTGGGATTTTTCACAGCCCCCCCCCCCCCCCCCCCTGCCTGCCCGGGAGGATTGCTGGGGCTCCAGCTTCTCCCTGACTGAGGGATTCTTTCCCGGCTTGTGTTGGCCTACTGGCCAGGCCACCTGTTACACTTTGCAAACCAGTGCTGGAGGGAGACCAGCAGGCTGTGGACCATGGGCTGGGGGTTCCCCTAGCCTAGTGGGGTTCCGGGGAGGAGGGGGGCTCAGCGGAAAGGGGCCCTCCAGACAAGCTGTGAGACTAGGGGCAAATGGAATTGTCTCACGGGGCCTCAGTTTCCCCCTTCGTGCTAGGCTCGCACCGGGAGTGGTGGGGCGTGCAAATGAACATGCCACATGGGGCATATGCCACGTGCATGCGGATGTGTGAGAAGAGGCCCTGTGGGTGGGGGTTCTAGTGACGCACAGGGGTGGGGAGGAGCGCAACCCCTTTGCATCGCCGCGCTTTGCTGTACTTCTCAGGGTGTGTGTCGGAGGCTGTGTTCCCTGACCCTCAACCTTTGGAGTCGGGAGGGCCCCCGACACATCCTCGGGTGGCTGAGCTGACACCCGCAGTGTGTGTGGGGGGGAGGGGGCAAGGAAGGGGGCTTCCAGGAGAGGGCGCCGGTGGGGCGTGGCGGGAGGGGGAAACACTGCGCGGCGGGTGTGGCGGGGTGGAGGGGGGCTTTGCGAGCCCCCGGCCTTCTCGCAGTGGAGGGGCGGGGTCGGGGGGGTGGGCGCCCAGGTTCTCTCTCTTTAAAAGGCCGGCGGAAGCGCGGCGCGCTCGGCCAGCACTCGCCGCGCAAACTTGCCGGGCTGGGCTCGCGCCTTCCCCGAGTGCGGCAGCGGCAGTGGGCGCGGGGGCTGAGCGGCTGCGGTCCCCTCGCCCCCTCGTGCTCCCGGGCGCTCCCGCCCCCTCCCGCAGCCTCCCCTCTCCGCGTCTTCCTCGCTCCCCCTGTCTCTCGCTCGCTCGCCAGCGCGCTCTCTCGCTCGCTCTCATTTTTTCCTGCTGCTGCTGCTGCCGCCGCCGCCGCCGCCGCCGCGGCGCCGCCGGACGCCCGCATCTCAGCCGGGTGCGCTCGCCGGTCGGCTCCCGCTCCACTCCCTTCCCCGCCCGGAGCCCCCGGCTGGACCCCGCTCCCTTCGGCTCGGACGCCGGGCTCCGCGGGGCCGGAGCAGGGCTGGCCGCCGCTCCCTAGCTCGCTGGCTCGCTCTCGCCGGAGAGGCAGCAGAACGCCGCGCGCTTGGAGGCAGCTCCGGCCGGGCAGCCGCCAGCTCATCCCCGCTGCGTCCGAGACTCCGGGCGGCTCCGCGCCCGGCTCGGTCCGCAGCGTCAGCGCCGTCCGCCGCGGCCCGGGCTCTGGGCAGCGCGAGCAGCCAGCCTCCGCCGCCGCCGCCTCTCTGCGCCCCCGGGGCAGGCGGGAGCGGAACCGACCCCTCGCCGCGGCTCAGACCTCGCCGGCGCGCGGTGAGTTGTGGCCCGTGGGGAACCGGCGGAGGGGACCGTGCCCTCCGGCCTCTGGGGCGCGGACTGCGGCGGGGACATCGGGGCTCGGGGAGGTGGCCTTTGACGAGCTCCCGCGCTCAGGGCTGCCCGGAGGAGGGCCGGCGGACCCGAGCTCTCGGGGCTGGAGGGCGCGGGACCGAGGCTGGAGGGTCTCCCTTCGGGGCTGGGGCAGGCTCTCCGAATGCCCCCGAGGGAGGCAATGAGCAGCCGCTTTTTTTTTTTTTGCGGGCCTGGGGGAAAGTGTCCCTGTGTAGGGGGGGTATTTCGGGTTCTGCCGGATGGGGGGTCGGGCCAGCTCTCAGGTGGGGGCGGCGGCGTTAGCGCGCCCCCTCTGCGGAGGGGCAGGGCAGGCGGGGGCACGGGGCGTTATTTGCACCCCTTCCCCGCCGGCTCCCGGCGGGAGGGCTGGCAGCGCCAGCCTCGCGCGCTCGGCTCCTTTCCCTTGCACCGCGTCCCGCTCCCCCGGCCGCCCCAGCGCCACCTTCGCCACCGGCCGAGCCCGGCAGCCGCTCGCTCGGGGCCGCGGCGGGTTGGGACGGCGCTCCAGGGTCTGGGGTCTCCCCGCGGCCCCGGGACATCAGAGTCAGGTGCTCCACGGATACTCGGCACCGACCCTCTCCGGGACCCTGGTGAACCCGAGCCTCTACCGGGGCCGCCGGGAGGGTGGCCAGGCCGTGTGTGTGTGTGTGTGTGTGTGTGTGTATGTGTGTGTGTGTGTGTTGGGGGGTCCCCTCCGAGGTCGGGCTTCCCCGGCGCCCAGGAACTGGCAGCGCCCCCTCCCCGCGCGGGGGCGGGGCTGCGAGGTGGAGGCCCGGACGGAGAGCGGCGCCCCCGCACCGGGGCGGTCTGAGGCTGTTTGTGCTGAAATGGGGCGGCGGTAGCAGCGGCGGGAGTCCTGAGGCCCAACGTACGAGCGCCCCCTGCCCCCAGGCCACGAGTGACACCCCCTCCTTCAGACTTAAGGTCCTTTTTGGAGGAGGCTCCTTGTTTCCTTACCCCTCTCGTCACCATGCCTGCCCCTGGGTGCGGGGAGAGCTGCTTTGCGGGACTGAGCTGGGCTTGCCGAGTGGGGTGCCCGAATCCACGTGTTTGTTGGAGCGGTGGTTAGTGTGTCTGACCCTCTGTCGTCTGGCGGAAAGCTCTCGGTGACGGGGGAGGGAGTCCTGTGTATGTGTGTATGTGTGTGTGTTCCCATCATAGTTCTCCATTCTGGGGTGAGAGTGGGGGCCCAGGGCAGGCAAGGCGGCCGGTGCTCCAAGTCTTCATACTGGGCATCCCCATCCCACAGCCTGCTGCTCAGCCTCACATCCCTGGGGCCAGCTCATGGTGGAAATTAAGAATGTTCTAATTCCCATCTTCCCACTCCCCCAGGGTGAGCGCTGGGTCTGCCCCACATTCCTCCCTGAGATCCACAGGGGATGCGGGGCCTCAGGCTCTGGGTCTGCATGAGCTCCTCTGAGGCCAGTGCCTGGGTGGTGGGAGAACTTCAGCCAAGAGGTGAGGAACGGCAGGGAGCCTTTCCTGGTGACCTCTCCTGAGGTGGCAGACAGAATTCCCACAGAGGTGTCTGGAGGCTCCAGGTGTGGTCACCTCTCTTGGGCAGGCTCTGGGGGCCAGTAGTGAGGGCGCCTGAAGAGAACGTGTCTACAGTGGAGAGTGGGGGTCAGAGCCCTTGTCCCTTCCCCTGGTCCCTGCAGGGGACCACTTGGTGGGCCTCTTTAGGCGTCAGTCAGAGTCCTGTTCTTGGCATGGGGTGGGGGGCCTTTGGGGTTGGTGCCCCTGAGCCTTTGCTTAGCCTTGGATGGGCATGCCTGCCCACTTATGAATTAGGTGACCTCTGTCTTCACCTTCCTCCAACTTCTGTCTATTAGCCATAAACTTTCCCCCACCTGTCACCACCTTCAATCTCTCAGAGACGAAAATACCAAAAAGTTAGATCCCCCTGAGGTCCTGGTTACTGCAAGGGCTACCCCTCCCTGGGACATCTGCATTTAAGAGAGGCCCAGAGAGGGAGATGGCGATGCTGAACCCCAAAGAATGCTCTACTGGCAGGGGGTCTCAGGAGAGAGACGCATGGGATGGAGGGGGGCAGGCAGCAGGCACAGAGAAGGGGTCCTGAGCAGGCAGAGGGGGAGGAGGGGAGGCGGGAGCACGTCAGGAGTTGAGCTGCTTTCTCGGCCTCAGTGGCCTAGCGTAGGCCGCTGTCTTCCTCCCTCATCCCCCCTCCCCCACCCTGCGTCTGGGCGGCTTCATTCTGTTGGAGGCGTGACGTCCCCGGGAGGAGCGGCAGACAGGCCGCCTGAGGTAGGTGAGGGCACCAGTGAGGGAGTGAGCGAGAGTGAGCAGCATGCTAGCGGGAAGCGTTGGGGGGTGGGCCCAGGCCAGGAACGCTCTGAGGGGTCCCCGGCCCAGCTTCCAGGATGCTTGGCCCCACCCAAACCCACCCTGCTGCGGGGGGCATTGCTGGCAGGAAAAGATTGGGGGGCTGGGACCCGCGGGTTTCTGCGCTTGATAATTACAAGCAACAGACACATCCTCTTCCCTAGACAAGCGCGGAGCCGGCAGCCCCTAATTACCACCCACCCCAAGACATCTGTCCACCCTGCCGTCCTCCTCTGCTCGGCCGAGAACCCAACTTGGCAGTGGGCAGGCCCCACTGGCAGCCTGGGCAGCTGGGCCCCGCCGGCTGCGGGACAGAAGGTTATCTTACTTCTGCAGAGTGGAAGCTGCCTTTTGCAGCCCGGAGAAGGTGTGGGGGGGGGGGGGGGGGGCTGGGGGCTGCATCAGGGCTCGGGCCCTGCTCATGGGGGCTGCCAGAGAGCTGCCGGCTGGCTGGGCCGACCTGAGGGAGGAGACCCAGGGGCTTCCCCCCGGGGGGGGGGGGGGGGGGGGGGGCCGCCTGGCCTGGAGCCAAGGACGCTAGCTTTGTGTGGCTCCCACCCAGCCTGGTGTCTGCTCCTGGAAAGAGCAAGGAGGGCTTGTTTTCATGTCAACTCTGCCCTAGTTAGCAGGGGACTATCAGAAATTAATTGAGAGATTTCACTGCCTTTGGCCCTTGCAGCAGGGCAGGCCACCTTTTCCCGGCTCCTGGGAACTCGTTCCTTTCCTGGCTGTCTACCGTCTCTGGCCTCCCTCTGTCCTCTCGCCCTGCCTCTCTCCCAGTGTCCCCCTGCTGCCTCCCAGCCCAACTCCAGGGCCGCAGCTCTGCATGCCAGGCAAGCTTCCTTCTCCCCGCCAGTCCTGGAGTCAAGCTGGGGGTGGGGGGCTTCGGCCTCCGCTCCCTCCACCTCTCTTTCCTTGCCCAAGCCTGCTCCTGAGAAGGAGGCATATCAGCAGAACTTGCTTGGAAAAGACAAGACTACCCCACAGCCCTGCCCAGCCCGCCTCCTAGCCCGCGGGCCTGAGAGGGCCTCTTCCAGCCTGTCCGTTGTTTCTCTTGGCTCCTTGGAAAAATGAGCACCACAAGGATAGTAAAAATCACCCCTTAAATTAAAGCTGATGACTCCCGTCGAAATGTTTTATTATTAACCTCACCGTTTAGCAATCTCGCGGCAGCAGTGAGGCATAAAGATATGTGTACACACGTATATTAAATAAATTGGGGAACGCAGTGCGTAATGACATTATCTGGACCCCGTTCAATTAAGGTCGATATTATCTGCAGTAATTGGGAAATGCCAGCCCGTAATGCCAGCCCATGCCATTTTGGGCTGAGCCGTGCTGACTAGCTGGCTGTGGTGTCTAGTGAAGCCTCCTTGTTCTGGAGAAAGTACTGGCTGTGGCCCGGGGAGTCCCAGGAGAGCTCGGTCAGCTGCTGGTCCCAGTCTGGGTCCTGCTCTGTCCCCTACCCTCAGGGGGACAGGAACTAGTCCCCCGCACTTGTTTTCTGGTGGGGGCTGTGACTTCTAGTAAAAACACTGTCAGTGCTGTGGCTCACACCTTTACCAGTGATTTTAGATCTTTAGAAATCAAGACTGGGGACTTGACCCGGATTCTTAGGTTTCTAGTGAGTGATTACTTCTCAGGTGTCACCGCCCCTTCTCCCTGCCTGGCTTCAGTGTGGCCTACTAGGGAGGGGAGTGTCACCCACCAGCGTGGTCATGTTCGTGGCCGTGCCAGACAGTGAGTCTGCTCTTTGACTTGCTAAGCCAGTCTGGGCCCTGGCCTGGCAGGGCAGTGCTGGGGGGTGGGGGGGCGGTCTTATTTAAGGAGGGGGGGACAGGAAGAAGGAGGAGAGAGGAAGAAAGCACATTAGCCGGGAAGCCCACAATGGCACCAGCTGCAAACAAAGACACTTGCCCACTTGGATTGTGCCAGAAGACTGGGGAGGGGGGAGGTAGGTGGGGGCAGGGCGAGTTGGGGCAGGAAGGAGAGGCCTGGGGGTCTGCACGGAAGTGGGAGCTGGAAGTGGGGGCTGGCGGGTGGAAGAGATTTGGGCTCTGGCTCTGGGGGAGGGGGAAGGTCAGGGTTGGGCCTTTCATGGGCTGAACTGGCTGGCGGGGGCGGGGGGGGGGGGTCCAGGGCTGATGAGATGGGCTTGCTTTGCCCTCCAGGGCTGTGAGCTGCTGTGGCCTTAGCAGGTGGCAGCTCTTGGAGTTTGTCATGAATCCTTGCCTGTCACGGTGCTCCAGGCCCTCCAGTGGGCTCCCATTTCTCCAGCCACAGAGGTCTTGTTAGATCTTGTATTCGATGCCCTCTCTGACCTCCTCTCCCACCTCTCCCCCTTCCCGCTGCTCTCCAGGTCCTTGAACAATGAATGCTAAGCACGAGCTCAGGATCTTTGCACTTGCTTCCCTCTACCTGGGACACTTCTCTCCCAGAATGGCTCACACCTTTTCTGTTTTTAGTTGCTGCTCCTATGCCACCTCCTCAGAGAAGCCTTCCTTGATTATCTTTTTCTGAAAAAGCCGCAGGGTCTTGACCTCTCTCCTTACCTGCTTTAGGTTTCTTCCTAACCCCTGGATTCCCCGAAGTGCTGCACATCTTTGTGCAGGTTTATTTATTGCCTGTCCTGTGCCACCCCCTAGGTTGGCCCCACAGGGCAGGTGCTGGTGTCCGTCACTCGTAGCAGTTTCCCAGTGCCCAGAACAGAGCCTGCACACAGTAGGTGCTCAGCACATATTCGAATGACACGGTCAATAACTGGATGGTCGTGGCAGAAGGGATTGTATTCTATGCCTGACCACACGGGGGGTTGTAAGAATTCGGTGCCAGGTCCGAGTCCTACTCTGCCGACACAGGATGCTGCTGCAGACCCTGCCCTGGGCATCACCTGTGGCTGCCTGCTGGCTCTGGGCAAGGACCTGCCTGTGTCTTGTTGCTTATTGAGAATTTCCTGTGTTCCGAGCCTTGGGCTAGGCACAGGGGATACAGAGATGAGGGTGGCCCACGCAGGCCCTTAAAATCTTCCAGGCTCATCATTGCCAAATAACAACAGAGAGAGAGGCGCGAATGTGCGAGAAGGAGGGAAAAAGAACTGGAATAATCAAGGCAGGCTTCTTGGAGGAGGAAGGGTGTCAGTTGCTACCTGAAGGGTGGGAGTCACAGGGAGGAGCCTGGAGGGAATCATAGAGTGGGGGAAGCACAGCGATGGATTTGAAGTTTTCTCTTTAGTTTCTATGGGCATTAAGCTGAGGAATGACTTCCTCATCCCTCCTGTCCTCCAGCCGTTTCTTCTTTCCTTCCCCATACATTGCGGTGCCCAACACAGGCCCAGCACAGAACCAGTCACTTCTGAGTCAGGCCCTTGCTGTTCCAGTAGAGCAGGGAGGGGATGGCTTGGGAAATGAGATACGTGGTTTAGGCACTTGGGAGGGTTCCTGATACAGGCTGGTGAGCTGGAGCTGCTTGGGGCTGGGAAGGGAAGGGGGCACGGAGCCCAGACCTCCACTGTGCCCTCCTCCTGGCTCTTCAAACATGGCTTGGCTGGCCCGGGGAGTGTCTGGGAGCAGGGCTTCTTCTCTATTAATGTTGACATTGATCACCTGGGAGAGAGGGTGGGAAGAGCCCAGAATCCTTCACTCACATCACATCATTCATTCACTTCCACAACCCCTGGTGGGGGGTGCCAGGGACTTGCCAGGCTGGGATGCAGAGATAGCAAGCAGAGTCTGACACGATCCCCCAAGTTGTGGTCCCTGTGGAGAGAGGGTTGGGCTGCTGGGGTTTGAGGGAGCTAATTGGCCATCCCCCCTTTCCCCATGGACCGGGAGTCATGGGTGGAGATTGAACTATGGGCCTTGTTGCTGTGCAGCAAGGTGGGGGGGCAGCTTCCTGTTACCTCCCTGGGTCTAGGCCCTGTCCATTTGGGAGGAGACTGTCCAGCAAAGCACACCTCTGCTGGGCCAGTGTGGAGTCCCAAGGGGGATAGGAGGAGGTTCTCCCTCACTTTTCCCATTGGGGAGCCAAGCTGCCAGCTCCTTCTAGCGAAGTGTGAGATGTGGGCGATGAGGCATCTAAACAACTCGGGAGATTCAAAACAGGCTCCACTCATCCATCCACGATGCCTAGCTCTTCTGAGCATCTGGACTGGGCCGCCTGCAGGGGCAAAAGTGAAGAGAGAGGACTCAAGTGCTGGAGGGCGAGTGGAAAAGCTGAGGGGAGGGAGGAGGCCTGGCTTAAGGAAGGCAGAGGTTGGGGGGTGTGCTGGGGGCGCGGCAGGTGGAAGAGCCCAGAGCTTGAGAGCAGCTCTGGGTGCGGCCCCCATCCCCGGGAGCAGAGTGCAGGGTCATTCCCTCTGACTCTGTCCTTGACTTTGGGGTTTGGGAGAATTCTCTTTCCTTAGCTTTGGGAGAATAAAAAGCAGCTTAGTGAAAAGTAAATCAGAGGTTAGTAAATCACAGTGGCTCTCTATGGATCTGGTTGTTGTTCCGTGGTTTGTGGTTCTTCCTGGCTCGCTCCCTGGTTGTGGAGGGAAGGATTTAGGTTAGACGTGAGGAAGCATGGGATCCAGCTCGTTAGGACTTGGAAGGGGTCACTGAGGCAGGTTGGGGGAGTTTCTCCCTGCAGGCCTGCAGATATCAGAGAGGCCCTCAGATAGTGGGGTGCCTGGGCTGGGGGAGAGGGTAGACTGCCCCCCCCCCCCCCCCGGCTCTCCTCACATCCCCTTTCATTGAAGAGGATGTTTTGAAAAATACTGTTGTGTGTGGAGATGACTATGTGCTCTTCCCTCTGCTCATCCCTCCCGCCTGTCTGGAGCCAAGGATCTGGCAGGGGGTAGAGGGGAGGAGAATACAGGGTTGAGGAGAGAGGTGGGGAAGGAGAGGGAAGGATAGAATAAGAGGCCCCCTGGGAGTGGGTGGGCACACTGGTTTAGACATGAGGCCTTCCTGGTGATTTCATCTGGGGAGGGATATGTCCCCCTCCACCAACCCCCAAACGTCTGAGGTGTGAGCTTCCCTGGCTATTTTAGATTTGGGGGGGGTGGTCTGAGGACTCGGAGCCTCCCCCTATCTGGTCCCCCTTCCCTAAGGTGGAGGCAGCCCTGTGGCGTCTGGAAGGATGGCCTTGCCTCCCCTTGCTGCCCCACCCCCAGGCTCTGTTCCTGGTGGCTCCTTTCACTTAGAGTATTTTTACTTTTCCCTTGTTCCTGTTACAGGATCAAAGGAAGGAGGGGAGGCTAAAAGAGGCAGTGGTTTGCCTAGCTCTTTGGAGATGTTCAGTGAAGGCAGACCTGGCAGGGCTGAGGGATGGAGTGGGACCCACTGCAGG
Source organism: Neomonachus schauinslandi (assembly GCF_002201575.2). Classification (NCBI taxonomy): domain Eukaryota; kingdom Metazoa; phylum Chordata; class Mammalia; order Carnivora; family Phocidae; genus Neomonachus; species Neomonachus schauinslandi. The sequence goes on from NC_058410.1 coordinate 115,331,957, forward strand.
CTGGGGTGGGGCCCAGTCCTGGCGGAGGGAAGCCCCCTTGTGAGCAGTCTGACCAGCTTGGGGCAGGGCCGGGGCCTTGAGGTCTTGATTCCAATCCTGCAAGGATTTGCTTTTCTTCTCACCGAGGCCTCCTTCCTCCATGTTGCCTCTGCCTCTCCCCATTGTGCGCGCGCGCGCGCGCGTGTGTGTGTGTGTTAGTGTGGTAGGTGTGGGGTGTGTGTATGTTTCTGTATGGTGTGTGGTGTGTATGTGGTTCGTGTGTGTGTGGTGTGTAGTACGTGTGGTGTGTGTGTGTGCAGTGTGTAGCTGTCGGGTATATGGTGTGTATGTGGGATGTGGTATGTGTATGTGTGTATGATGCGTGTGCATAGTGTGTGTGTGGTGTGTGGTCCTTTTGTGTCTGTGTGCCGTGTGCGTGTGTGGTGGTGTGTGCGTACACGTGCCTCTGTGTGCACGTTGCTCGGCCTAGAGGGGCTCAGGCTTGCAGGAGAAGCCAGTGGCGAGCCCTCACGAAGAATCTGGAAGCCTGAGCAGGGCCCAACTGTCGGAAGCTGCTGTCCGTCGGTCTCCCGGCCTGCATCGGCCCTGCTGCGGCCTCAGCACCCAGCCTGTCGTGATGCCAACCGTCCCTCCGTTTTTCATCCAGGCCGACCAAGCCTGGACCTGCAGGGTGTTCGGGAGGACCCCTGGGCGGGCGCGGGGGGCGCGGGGCCTGCACGGCGCTGTGTGCCTGGGGCGGAGGTCATTGTGTGAGCGTCGGAGCATCGGCTTCCTCATCTGTGCGGGAGGGGTGGGAATGCCAGCCGGCTCCTGGGGGTGGGAGCGCCACCCGACAATGTAAGCCAAGCGCTTAGTATGGTGCCCTGCACGGCGCAGTACGTTGTCATTGCTCCCCAGGCCTTCCAGCCTTTGGACAAGACAACGCTTCGTGGTGCAGGCCCCGAGGGGACTCCTTCCCATCCCTGTCACAACTGAAAATGCCCTGCAGGGGCAGTATGGCCCCCAGACCGCCTCCTCCTCCAACCCCTCTGTCTTAGAGATTTGGGAACCAAGGCCTTTGCAGAGGATGGCAGGGCGGGTGCAGGACTGTGGGAGTTGTCCGAGGCTTCTCCAGTTGCTCCTGTCTGAATTGCGGTGCCCTGAGTCCCCCATAGCCCCTCACTCCCCGTGGTCCCCGTGGTCCCCGGGGAAAGCGATCTGATAAACTCAGGCACAGGGAGGTGGAGGTGGAGATGACAGTTCCATCCAGGGGTAGCTGCCCCCTTCCAGCATCTTAACAGCTCTTAACTCTCAGCCTTCCCCCAAGCACTGACCACCCCCCCCCCCACTGCTAGGTCACTGGCTCCTGGCTTCATGGGGGACAGTGGGATTAGGAAGCTTTCCTGCAGGCTGCCCCAGGTCTCTCCCCAAGTCTTGCCCCCTCTTGACTTGCTCTGTGACTTTGGCAGGGTTATGGGATGCCTCCGGGCTTCCGGTTCCCCTGCTGAATGGGGTGCCGGGGAATTAGTAGCTGTGTTCTTGGCTTCTGAGGAGCTAATGGGTGAGGGAACATTTTGATGAGGGGTCAGAGGTGAGGTGAGGGTTCAGAAGGCACTTGCCAGAGAAACCCAGGAGTTGAGGCTGGACTCTGGGGTGCTGTACCCTCTTCCCTCTCCTTTCCCCAGATCTGGAGCAGTCAGGGCCTTTGCGGTGGGAATTACAAGTAGGGGACAGGTGGCTCTGAGACCCCTGTTTGGCCTGGATTCAGGGATCACATCTCTAGGAAAACCTCCCAATCCAAACGCAAGCCCTTCTTCTAAATGGCTAGGGAAATTGAGGCATAGGATGGGCATGTGGCTTGCTGGTCTTCATTTGACAAGCCCATAAGGAGGGAAACCTGGGAGTCAGCCCCCCAGCCAATCCCTGACTCAGCTTCTAGCTTTTCTCCCTGTGGCCTTTTAAGTTGAGGGGAGGGAGGTTGCTGCTGGCTTTGAGTGGGAGGCTGGGGCAAGGGAAGGAACCCCAGGGGAAATTAGCCCAAATTAGCAGTAAGAATGAGGAAGAGCTGGTGTTCTCTCCTCTACCCTTGCAGATAAATATTTAATCACAACAACAATAATAATGACAACGATCATAATAATGTGCAGTAGCTCAGGCCGTAACCTGAGCCCCACTCTCAGAGGGAGGAAGTGGGGGAGAGAGGAGGAGCAGTGGAGAAATTGAGAGATAAAGACCATGAGAAAGATGGCGGGGAAGGAGGCCAAGCAAATGAAAAGGAGGCTTGCCTTCTTGAGCTTGGAGCCCCTGGGGTTACCCTCTGTCCCGGGGTGGCTGGGCAGCTGGGGTGGAAATGTGAAATTTCATTGCCTGATTCAGGAGGAGGAGTCTGAACCTGGACAGCCCCAGCTTCTTCCTGGCTGCTCACTCTAAGCGTGAGCAGCTCCCAGCTTCGTTTGTTCCGCAGGGGGCCTTGCAGGCTTTCCTTATCCCTGAGTCCCCAAGGAGCCTAAGTGTCTCTCGTTCCAGAGCGGGGAGCTGGGTTCTGCGTGGTGTTTTGCTTCTCACTACCTGTGTGACTTGGGCAAAATGCTCTCCTGCTCTGGGCCTCAGTTTCCTCATCTCTAAAATGGGGTGGGACCCTGTAGAACTGGTTTCTTGCTACTCCTTCATGTGGGTGAGTGTTGAGGAAGACCCCTCTTCCTCCCAAGTCAGTTCCAGGCTGTTCCTGGGGACTGTGCTCTCTGATGCCCGGATTTCTGACGGCAGTGGGTACAGGCCTTGTGAAATCTTCGAACATGACCTAATTTCTGCCTCAGGCTCTCCCACTTGAACCAAAGTTGAGCAGCAGCTGGGAGAAAACCAAGTTCAGATTTGTGGAGCCTGTGGCGATAACCTCCAGCATCTCCTTCTCTCAGGCTCCTGATGAGAGATCAGAATAGCTAATGTCTTCTTTGGGCTTCTGTTTGATTCTCTCTCTCTCTCTCTCTCTCCCTTCTAAGGTTGGTAGGAGGAAAGCACTGAAGCTGTTTTCTCCTTGATGCCAAGATACGTCAAGCTAGGAGCACTCTCTTTTCACGCTCCTCCGTCAAGAACAGGCCTGCAGGACGTGGGGACCGAGACTAGCACTTTGCTTCTCCCTGGCCGCTCCCGGCTGCCTGGGAGCATGGCCCGTGTCGGCAACTGAGCACTGCCCGAGTGGCGGGGAGCACCAGCGTGGGTTACCCCGTTGGCCGCCCTCAGCCACCCTGCTGCTGAAGCTGCCCTGGAGAGACTTGTGGGAGCTGACCCACCCATGCTCACCCAGGCTGTGGGGCCAGGGGCCTGCCAAGGCTAGGAGTGGGGCCTGCCGTTCATGGGTCTCTAGGGATTTCCGAGATGCCTGGGAAGACAGGCTGGGGCTGGTGGTGGGCCCAGCTGCCTCTTTGCCTGCTCCTTAGCCTTTATGGCCCCTGGGTGCCTTTCTCCCTGGGGAAGCCCAAGGGCCACCCCCACATGAATTCCATCCGCATAGATGGGGACATCACACTGGGGGGCCTGTTCCCAGTGCACGGCCGGGGCTCAGAGGGCAAGGCCTGCGGAGAACTTAAGAAGGAGAAAGGCATCCACCGGCTGGAGGCCATGCTCTTTGCCCTGGATCGCATCAACAATGACCCGGACCTGCTGCCCAACATCACGCTGGGCGCCCGCATTCTGGACACCTGCTCGAGGGACACCCATGCCCTCGAGCAGTCACTGACCTTTGTGCAGGCGCTCATCGAGAAGGATGGCACGGAGGTCCGCTGTGGCAGTGGCGGCCCACCCATCATCACCAAACCTGAACGTGTGGTGGGTGTCATCGGTGCCTCGGGGAGCTCAGTCTCCATCATGGTGGCCAACATCCTTCGCCTCTTCAAGGTTAGTGCCTGGCTGGTTGGCCCCAGAGGTGGTCTTCCGACAGCCCCAGCCCTCCACGCCCAGGGTGCTGGGCCTGGCTAGTTTCTTTCTCCTCTTCCCTCCTGGACTCTGAGGAAGAGGAAGAGAGTTATTCCCCCCGCCCCCCGGAGCAGTATCTGAGAATTTGGGGGCAGTCCTGTGGTCAGAGCTTAGGTTCAGCGGAGTGAAGATGTCGGGGGGGCCCCAGCTCCGTGGTGCTGACTATGGTGCTGAAACAGCACCCTCTCCCGGAGCTCCTTGATCAACTCAGCTCCTCTGTGGGGAATTCTGAACCAAGAGAGGAAAAGGAAGTGCTGGAAAACAACAGAGGGGAGGAGGAGATAGGTGGACAGATATGTAAAAAGACAGATAGATGGATACATAGAAATACAGGTAGACAGAAAAGGACAGAGTCGAAGAGATAGATAGGCAGAATGGAAATACGAATGTTGGAGATTGCCGGAGACATAAAGCAAGACTTTTGTTTTGACATTGTTTTCAAATAATTGCAATTCTCAAGAAAGATATGTTTTTCGTCTAGTAGCTGAGAAAGCCCAGTGTGGCCCTCCTACTCCACCCCAAGATTATGCTTATAAAATGTGTCTTGATTTTTTTGGAGGGGGCACTGGGCTACAGCACCTGCAGAGGCTGGACGAGGACAGGGAAAGGGCCTGGCAGGAGCAGGCAGTCTCTGTTTCTCTTGCTCCCTGCCTGGAACCAAGCTTCCCTCGCTCATTTCCTTCCTTCTGCCCTTCTCTCTTGCACACCTTTCTCCCTTTCCTTCTGGAATCCTTCCCCACCCCCTCCTTGCTACCTCCCATCCTCTCTTCCTGGGGCAAGAGCTGCTGATTTGCAATTCAATTGAAGCCAAGTGCTTTGCTAAGCTGCTAAAACAACTGAAAGCTACCGGGTAGAGAGAAAAACATTACAAGCATTTTACCAATAATTATGAGCCGCTCTTCTCTTGGAGCCTGCCTTGTTTGCTCTGTGTGTTTGTGTGTGCTTGTGCTTGTGTGCGTGTGTGTGTGTGTGTGTGTAAGGGGTAGGGGTGTGTGTGTTGGGGGGGAGAGAGAGAGAGAGGGAGGGAGAATATGCTGGAGGAGGAGGAAGGAATGCACAGAGGAAGCTGCTGGGTCCCTCCTTCACCCTGGTGTCAGGTTCTCAGGCTCTGGAGGTGGCCCCTTCCCTCCTCAAAGTCTCCAGAATTAGGCGCAGTGGGCTGAGAGAGGCTGTCTGGGCCCATGCAGAGTGGGAAGTGCTGAGGCCATTTGCCCAGTCCCATGATACATAGTACTTGGGGGGCATTTCTAGGGGCCTGGGTAGAATTGGGGATGAATGGTGTAGAAGGCCATCAAGATGGGCAGGGGGGTGGGGGTGGGTGGGAAAGAAAGAGAGTTAGAGTTGTCCTGTCACAGCATGGGGTGGGGGTTGGAACTTTCCGGGGTCATGTGCCATGTGGTTCTCACTTATGGGCCTTCTTCCTGGAGTGTTGGTTTTACGTGATGATCGAGATGGAAACACTATCTTAATTTTCAAGCAAATGGATGCATTATGAAGAATGCCAGATTAAGATGAAACAGAAGGCTTGAAGGAAACCTTGCCCTTGCAGTAGACGATCCGAACAACCCCTATGGGGCTGTACTGCCAGACGTCATTCCTCGTAGATGGTTTGGGAACGGGTAGCCTGGTCCAGGTCTCCCACCTGCGCTGTTTTGCATTGAGGAGTGGAGACCCAGAGGGGAGGAGGAAGCAGGGCTCAGCTGCCCAGGCCCTGGCCTGGCAGTGGCTTAGGCTAGCTGAGTCATCGCTTCAGCCCACCTGCCCCAGGCCTGAGAGGTGAGGCCACCTGGGGCCATCAGCAGAGGGGATGAGCCCCAGACTCCTTGTCAGTCTGTCTGGGTGGGGCCTAGACCCCTGTCTTAGAAAAGGCCAAAAGTTTCCTTATTGGAGCTTTTTATTAAACGCTTTCGGTGACTCTGGGTGTTTCAGAAGACAGCCTGATGGGGCCCTCATGGCTGTGACCTCAGTGAGTGACCCCGCCTGCCCCGCCATCTCCCAGGGGCAAGCCAGTGCCCACTTCTTAGGGAGGTGGAGAGGCTCAAAGGAGTGGAGAAGTGTCACGACACAGGGTAAAGTCTCCAAGAATAGGATCCGTGAGTGTTAGGACTTAAAGCATGTTCTTGAAAATGTGGCTATTTTGGGGTGAGGCATCCAGTGACCCCACATGGGAGTGCACTTTGACTTCTAGTCCCTCTCTGGTTGGGGGAAGGTCTCTGGTGGGATGAGGGTGACTCACCAGCCTAGGGGCTCCCAGGTGTTCCTTTATCTCTGCCCATCTGGTCACCTAGGAACATGGCCGAGGCCTCAGTTTCATCTGCGCCTCCTCAAATTGCAGAGAGATGAGGGGGATGGGGCAGGGGGTCAGGAGTCTCCCTGGCTGCACAGAAAGCGCGATGGGACTGGGAGGTAGAGGCCTGGGGAGGAGAAAAGGAATGGCGGGCAGAGGGGGCGTGTTGGAAAGGGAAGGGCAGGGCAGGGGAGATGGGGAGAGAGCCAGAGGGAGCCAGTCATCTGTGGTCTGCATTCCCTGTGTTCCTTTTAACAGCATTAATGTTCCAGGCTGGCGACAAGAAGGCTCCTCAATAATTAAACTGATAGAAATGAGAGGCTGGGTGAGAAACTTAAAAGCCATTTACAGAGGCAAAAAGGTTAAACTTTGGTGGTGGTGGGTGGGGGGAGTCGGGAGCAGGAGCCCCTGGCTGGAGAGCATGAGGGAGGGGCGCCCAGGCCGGGGCAGCTCCTGTGTCAAGTGTCTCTCTCAAAGGGCACCGCTGCGGCCCCAGCCCCGCTCTGCCACGGCCAATAAGTGGGGCCTGCTGGGAGCTTCCACCAGAGGCTCTGATTAGAGCTCCCCTTCCTCCAAAAGGTGAATTTCCTGTGCGCAGCTCAGAAAGGAGCTCTGGGCTTGGGGGTACAAGACGTGATTTCCTCCCTGGCGAAAGCTAACGGGGTGCTGTCGGGGTCAGGGTGTGAGCAAGACTCAAAACTAGTAGCGCTGGAAGGGGCCAACTCCCCATCATACAGATGTGGAATCTGAGCCCGATTAATTGTCAGGGCAGGGCTGGAAGTCAGGTCCCCTGCTCCCAGGCCTGACTCCTTCCAGAATGTCTGTCTAAATAAACTGGGTTGGAAAGTGGGACCCAGGCCTTCATGGGGACCAGAAGCCCTGACTCTGGGAAGTTGTGAGTCTGACTTGACAGCTTATATCCCTTACTTCCTGTTCCCATCCTCTTCCTTCATCCTCATTTTGGCTCTCTCTTCCTGGGACGGGGAATATTGATGGGTGTAAAGAATACGCTTTGGAAGAGATCCTAAAGGCCGAGGATGTGGCCTGCGCAATACTATGTTGGGACAGCCCAGGTTCTGGAGCCAGTTCGGTCTGGGTTTGAATCTTCTTTCCACCGGACTTCCTTCACCTCCATTCACCCTATAGGTCATTTACACCATAGTGTGAATAAGCCAATAAGATCTTTTCCCGAGAGCAGCCATTGCTGCGGGGAGAAAGAACATATCAAGTGCCTTGGAAGGAAGCAGTTTTCAAATCCCAGACTTATAAGAGCGAGAAGGATTCAGAAATCATTGCATTGAGTCCCTCATTCATTTGCAGCAGACAGAAAAGCTGAGGCTTGAAGAAGGGGGTGTCGCTATCCAGCATGGTGGTTAAGAATTTGGATGCTCGGGCCAGATAGTCTTTGCCACTGTGGCTAATGGTTTCTCTTGTTTGTGCCTCTGTTTCCTCATGTGTAAAATGGGGATGAGAACGGCCTCGTAGGCCAGGTGGGAGAATTAAGAGTTAATGTCCAGAGCAGGCCTAGCACGGTGCCTGGCACACAGTCAGCCCGCAGGAAATGTCACTGCACAGCTTGTCGAGGGGCCTGAAATCAGCATGAGAGACTCCATTGATGTGGAAGAGGCTGGAGCGGGTGGGCAGTGACAGACGGTGACCTTTGAGGCTGATCCTGGAGAGGCCCCACCATCTGCTGGGTCTCTCGTGTCTTCCTGCAGACCGAGCAGCCAACCTAACTTTCAGAGAACGAGCTATGTCTCGCTGTCACACAGTGGGGCATGGGAGGAAGGAGTGGAGGGAGGGTAGAAGGGGGCAGGCAAGAGAGGGGGCGGAGGGGACATCGGTGAGCGGGGTGGGGGGGGGGGGGGGGGGGGAGGGGGGGGGGCCCCGGTGAGCGGGGGGGGGGGGGGGAGGGTGGAGATGGGCAGGTGCCCCAGTTTCCTAGGAGAGGCTGGGCCAGGGGCGCTGCTGAGCTATATTATCCCTTCTGTGCACCCCCCTCCCCCGCCTCCCCACCTGGCAGTGTGATGCTCTTGACCCACGTGGGGCCGTGAGTGCTGTAAAGGTTTGTGGCTTGCTTCTGGAGAAAGCTGCCTGCCTGGTGCTTGGCTCGTTCTACTCCTCAGCGCCTGGCCCAGGACTCTGGGGGAAACTTTGTGGCTTAGATAACACAAGATGTTCTGTTGAGGATGTGGCTTTGTGTCTTCAAACTGTTTTCACTGCACAACCAGGAGGAACTTTCGAGAGAGTCCATCCACACTCCCAACAGCTTGCCCCTATCCCTTGAAGACAGCTTCATCCTTCCAGCGCCCAGGCCAAAAAACTTGGTGACAGCTTTGACCACCCTTTTTCTACTGTCAGCAAACCCTATAAGGCTTTCCTTTCAGAATGTGTCCAAATGTGACACCCCCACCCTTCCCACCCCGGAGCCTCTCCCCCAGACCATTGCAGGAAACTTCTCTTCTTCTCCCTGATTTGGGCCTCTCCACAGCCAAACCTTTGCTCAGGGGCCACAGCGATCTTTCTAAAAGCCAGATGGAATCTACTCACCCCTATTAAACCTTTCATTGGTTTTAGATCAAAATGCAAACTTCCAAACTCCTGCCTCTCTGAGAGGCTCTGTGCTACCTGGCACCCTGACCACATCTTTTGTCTCTCTTGGGTATACTCCACACACTCATACCATTTTCCTTATGGTCCTTGATGACACTATTTTCCCCACCACAGGGCCTTTGCACCTGCTGTCCCCTCTATTTCAATGTTCTCCCTTGACTCTCTGAGGCTAGATCCTTCTTATTCAACCTTAAGCTTAAATGGACTCCCTTCAGGGAAGCCCCCCCCCCAATTATTCTGTCTTGTTTCTTCATCTTTCCTTTTATGGCACTCATCACAGTTTGTATTCCTGTCCATATTTCCTCGTTTTCCTGTTTGCTGTTGGCTTCCCCCCTAGACTAGGGGTTAGCAAACTACAGCCCAAGAGCCAAATCTGGCCCACCACCCGTTTTTGTGTGACCCATGAGCTAAGAATAGTATTGGTATTTTAAGTGCTTGAAGAAAAAAATCAAAAGAATCATATGTCACGACACAGGAAAATCATGTGGGATTTAAATTTTGGTGCCCATAAATAAAGTCCTATGCCAGGGCTCGTCTTGATCCTCACAGCAACCCCCGGGGGTACAGTTGTTATCCCCATTGTACAAATGGAGAACTGAGGCCCAGAGAAGCTAAGCAACTGCCCCAGGTCACACAGCTGGTGTGGTGGAGCTGGAATACAAACCCAGGCTGTTTGGCCCCGAAGCCACCCATTTTGCCAGTCTGCGCTCCTATTGCTTGGCCATCAGATAGACTTGGGTTTTACACCTGGCCTGATATTCACTGTGGGGCCTTTCTGAGCCTCAGTTTACTCACGGGCATGCTGGTATTCACCTGGCAGAGGTGCTAATGTGTACAAAGCCCTTAGTTGGTGGTAAGGGGACGCTGGTGTTACCTGAAGGTTTTTTTTTTTTTTTTTTTAAGATTTTATTTCTTTATTTGACAGAGAGAGACACAGCGAGAGAGGGAACAGAAGCGGGGGAGTGGGAGAGGGAGAAGCAGGCTTCTCGCTGAGCAGGGAGCCTGATGCGGGGCTCGATCCCAGGACCCTGGGATCATGACCTGAGCCAAAGGCAGACGCTTAATGGCTGAGCCACCCAGGTGCCCCTACCGGAAGGGTTTTGATAGATGTTAGTGTTTGTGAGGTGCTGGGCCCCTGGAGGGGTGGGGAAGGAGTGGGCAGTGGGGCTTGCTGAGGGTGACTATCAGGGGCTGCTTCCTCAGGTGGGGAGCACATAGCCCTTGCTTTTACTGCGTCCCTCTTTCCCCCAAGCACTGGGTGTCCCTCTGTGGTGAGCATCCCGGAAGGGGGACCTCAAGACAAGGGTCAGGCTGGAGCCTGGACAGAGAGGGGAGGGAGGTGGGGGGAGGGGACACATGGCACCGGGAAGCAGCTGCAGCCCCAAGGGGGAGGCTCAGAGCTCCCCACCCCTGCGACTACTCCTCTGCCCATTCTCTCTGTGCCCTCTGAGCTCTGTCCAAACCACCTGAACGTTGCCCATGGTGGAGGGGTTCGAGGGGTACCCCCGCCATACAGTCAGATACTGGGGAGACAGAGGTGGCGAGAGGACGGGTGGGTAGGGCTGCTGGGGTAGAGCTTGTGTGGCTTCAGTGGTTCTCAAGCCCGGCTGCTTATCATAGTCCCCCAGGGGAGTTTACTAGAGCATTCAATTCCTCAGCCTCCAGGGGGCTGATGAGACCTGAAGGCCAGGCTTGTGTTTGGACACCTGCCGGGAGGCTTGGTTGACCACCAAACCCAGGTGCTCTGAGGCAGTCTAGTATTCCCCCTCCAACTGGCTTCCCCAGGGGGCGCCCTGCTCACCCTGCAGTCCTCTCAAGCCTGCTGCCTCCCAGGTGCCCCCCGGGCTTGCAGACCAGCTCTGAACACAGGAGGTTTGGGGGTGGAAGGTGGGATTCTGCTCTGGCGACTGGACTGGCAAACAGGCTCCTTACTGTGAAATTAAAAGGAGGGAGAGGGTCCTCCAGGGCGACTTCCCAGAAATGCCCCGGGAGGGAGGCCTGGGGTCTCCTGGAGTCCAGGTAGGAGCTGACAGGGTCCCTGGGCGAGGTGTGGGGCTTTGCGGAGGGGCTGAGGTGGGACTGAACTTGGGGAGGCTCAAGTTCACGACTGCTGGCATCTCGCTCGCTCTCCTGTCTGGACCTCGGCTTGCCCATCTCTAAAAATTAATTCCCCACCCCAGGAATTCAGATTAATTGGTCTGAGATGGGGCTTGGGTTCCCCAGGTGATACCCACGTGCAGCCCAGGTGAAGAACTACCGCTCTAAGCAACCTTATAAAACAGGACACAAAATGGAGTAAGGCCTAGCCCTGGTGAGCTTCCATGTTTGAGAGGGAAGACAGGCAGTGAACAGGTAAAACAGATAAATATCTCACGGGGAGGGGCAGTTCCCTGCAGAACGAAGCAGGGAAGTCACTAGAGAGGTGAGGGAGAGGGGGACCAATTTAGATGGCATGGTTGGGGGTGGCTTTCCTGAAGAGGGGACATTTGTGCAGAAGCTCGAATAGAGTAAGGGGGGGTTGCCCTATGGATATCTGGAGGAAGAGTGTTCTACGTAGAGGGAACAGCAAGTACAAAGGCCCTGGGGCAGGACTTTGCCTAGTTATTGACCTAGGAACTCAAGAGGG
>NC_058410.1:115343533-115388392 GCF_002201575.2 Neomonachus schauinslandi
GGGGTGGGGGGGTGGACCAAGGGGGTTCCAAAACCCACATCCTGATCCTTATTACTGCAAAGCGTGTTGTGGAAGGTGGATCAGCAGGAGTCTGATGGCCTTGGGCAATCCCTGGGCCTTTTAGGACCCCCCACCCCAGCCTGAGGAAGGAGAGCTGGAGACAGGAGCAAGGCAGGGCCAGCCAGACCGGGAGGCGGCAGGGTGCAGTGGTGAAGGCATGGGCTCCGGGGCCAGATGGCCTGGTTTCAAACCCTTGCTCTGCCATTTATTACCGGGGGGGGGGGGGGCACCGCTCGCTGCCTCAGTTTCCTTATCTGTGGAATGCCAGAAACCCACGTCACAGGGCACTGGGAAGATTACATGAATGCATTGCAAGTGCTTGGGGCAGAACCTAGCATGTAGGCTGCAGATGGCGGCTGAGTGCCTGGTTGTCGTGGGCAGCCAGGAGCACTCACTGGCCTTGGCGGCAGCCACATGCTGGGTAGCTCAGATCTTGGCCCCAGGTCACTCCGCCTCTCTGGACCTCGCTCATCTCATCTGTGAAATGGGCAGAATTACATGTACCTTTCAGGGTGAGGATGTGGAATAATGCAGTGAGGAGCTGGTGGTGTGGTGGGTGCTCAGTAGGGCTCAGGAATGTTAGTCCTCATCTGCTGACAGCATCCAAGAGGGGGCTCAAGGGGGAGGGGGTGTGGTCTGAGCCATGCTGGCTGGGGAGCTGGGCAATGCCGAGGGGCGGATCGCTGGCTTCTGGCAGAGGGATGACTGGTGAGTGTACTGAGTGTCCCCAGTGTGATGGTCCTGGGGCTCCCCTGACCCTCACTGAGAGGTGTGGGGGATGCTGGCGTGATCTCCGGCTCCCCACTCAGGGGAGGGCTGTGGGGCCTCTTACCACTGAGGCCTCCCATAGCTCAGGGACCTGCCTTCTGGGTCTCGCTCTGCTGCCAACTCACTGTGTGACCTTGGGAGGAACGAGGGCATTGGATCAGGCGGGCTGACCCCGCTCCTCTACCCCGTGGCCTCTCCTGCGGAAGGAGCGCTGAGCTTACTCCCCAGTGGTCAGGTTGCCACAGGATTGCCACGGGCCCCGTGACCTTTCTGGTCGTCTCTCTGGTGGAGTCCCGACTGCCTCAACCCTGCATGTTCTCTGAGCCTGTGCCGTGCTTTCCAAAACCTGCCTTGGGGATTTTCCTGGCTGTGCGCTCCTCCTGGAATGCCCCTCTTGATGTCTGATGGGCAGAGTCAGACTCCTCCTTCAAACGCTGACTCAAAATCCAAGACTTTCCTGAGCTTTCAAGGACGGAGGTGGTCCTGGGGCACATGGGGCCCTTTGTGTGGCTCTTGTGGGTCTCCCTCAAGTCCATGGGCTTCTCGAGGGCAGGATTGGGCTGGACCCCTCTTGGTCGTCCCCTTCCCCCAGTGCCAGGCCCGGTCTGTCAGTGCCAGGGAGTTCCACCAGGTGTGGAACCGTGTGTGAGGGAGCTGCGCCTGCGGCAGGGGTGGGGCCCACACTGTCCGAGGAGTTATGCTCCCAGTACTTCCCCCTGCCGAACCCTGAATGAGCTGTTTGCTTTTCAGTTTCCTCCCAATTTATTAAACTAGCATTTTTATGACCCGGACATGTTGGAAATGAAAAGAAGGCAAATTCTACTTTATATGCCAATTGACCTTTACGCTTGCCACTTGGCTCAGGGGCCTGGGCTGGGGCGAGGTGATGAGATGCAGGCTCCAGCCTCCGGGCTCTGGGGTGGCAGGGCAGAGTGGTACCCCGGAGCTGTGTTGGGGGCAGGGAGGCAGGGCCCCCCTTGGCCCCCAGCCCCTGCCTCATTCTGTGGGACTCTGGCTTTCTCTGCTTCCCTCTCCTATTCTCCCCACATCTCTCTCCTTGCTGGCCCGTATACCTTCTCTGGCTCTGCCTGGGCCACTCTCTGGATCATGTGGGGGCCTCATCCATGGTTAAGGCCAAGAGGTAGGAGTGGCCCACAAGCTCACCAGGTCCTGCACAGGTGTGCCCCAGCCTCACTGGCCACTCTGGCCACCTGCCTGCCTCACCCCTTGATTATGGCCATCTGCATCTTAGGACTGAGCGCTCCCTGGTGGGCACCCGACCCCTCCAGATCCCCCTTCCTGACTCAGATTGTCCCCCTCAACCCCAACATAGTTCCAGAAATTTCCCCTTGATTGAAAATGTGGCCTGGCTGTGGGCAGCTGCGGCTCCAGGTTCTGCTCTCCTCGCCTGTGGGGTGGCCGTGGGCTGGCTCTGCGAGAGGCACAGGGTAGTGGGGAGGGGCTCAATCACTGGGATGTGACGCTGTTTCAAAAGGGCAAATCCTGGCTCTGCCCCTCCTGGCCATGGGACCTGGGGCAGGTCCTGTGAGCTATTTGGGCCTGTTTGCAGATCTATAAAATGGGGAGGACGGTTGTGAGCGTGAAATGGGACAAGGCAAAGTGACTGGCCCAGCGCCTAGCGTGTAGTAGGTGCTCAGGAAACAGTAACTGTGGGGAAGTGTGCTCATGCGGGAGTGGGAGGCTGGATTCTTCTCCCTGTCCCCTTCTTTCACTCTCTCACTCCTGGACCTGAGTCCTCCCCAGGGTTTAGTTTTTCCTGGGGCCCACTGAGAGGTGTCCCAGGATGACGTGGGAGGCAGGAAGCACAGGTGCAGTGAGGGTGGGACCAGGCCTGGCTGCCTGCTCCCCAGCCATCCCCAGGGGCCTAGGAGGAATTTAAAACTCATTAAGGCTGAAGTATGCTGGAGGAGCCCGCTGAGCACCACCCCCGCACTGTGCAGGAGCAGCAAGGGGCCCTAAGGGTCCTCTGGTGTCTCTGGCCAGGGCTGCAGGCTAGAGAGACAGCACTTACCTCATTCTCCATACCCCCCTGCCGGGGGTTTTGGGGGAGGCCCCGGGGGAGGCCTGGCAGCATTAACCTCAGTCAGGGTCAGGACTGTGGGTGTTTGTGTTCAGTGCAGTTGCCTCCTGCCCTCTGAGTTCAGGTCCTGAGAGCTGTCAGGGGATCCAGTGTGCCCCCCTCCTCCCTCCCACGGTAGCAGAATGGAGAGGGCGAGGCTAGACCCTTAGGAAGGACTTTGGGTGGAAGACACCCCTCCCTCCCCCCTCAGGGGAGACATTTGAGGGTTAGGACTGGGCCCCACCCCCCGGTGTGTGCGGGGGGCCTGGCTTCCAGGATCAGGTCTGTTCTGAGGGGGGATGGGGGAAGTGGGGTGCACAAAGCTTTCACAAAGGAGCCTTTTATCCAAGATGAGTGGCATCTCCCATGTGGGCCTGACAGAAAAGGGGTTCCTCTCTCTCACAAGGCATCATGAATTTTATTACCCCCAAATTTCAAGCATATGGAGAATTATAGAGCCTAATAAACTACCCTGTGCCCACCACCTGGCTTGGTCAAATATTGATGTTTTGCCCAAAAGTATCAACATTTGTTTTCATTTTGAGAACGAAAACATGCCAAAGGTCATCAGAGGCCCTGCGTGTACCTCTTTGTGCCCCTCCTCTGCCTCCTCCTCAGGCAGCCACTGCCCTGTCCTGTATGGATTGTTTCTTTTTTATTTTTTAAGATTTTATTTATTTGTCAGAGAGAGAGCATAAGCAGGGGGAGCGGCAGAGGGAGAAGCAGGCTCCCCGCTGAGCAAGGAGCCCAATGCGGGACTCAATCCCAGGACCCTGGGACCATGACCTGAGGCGAAGGCAGATGTTTAACCGACTGAGCCACCCAGGCTCCCCCTGTATGGATTGCTGCTAAGTCTTTTAATTACTGTGTACTTAAACATAGTTTTATTTTGCATGTTTTATGCTTGCTGAAAATGTGATCGTCTTGCATGTCCTGCGGCTTGCTGGGTTTGCTCGGTATCACATTGCTCCTCAGTGGCCTAGTTCCTTCTCTTGGCCGTGTAGTTCCCCACTGGAACAGTGCCCCGTGCATTTACTTGTTCATTTGCTGTGGGCACCTGGGCAAGTTCCCTGATGATCTTCCTGGTTCCACCAATGGTGTTGTACAACCATCCTTGCCAGTCTGTCTTTGTGTTCTTGGGAGAGTTTCTTGTGGGTTGCACCCAGGAGCGGAATTGCAGACTCATGGGGAATAAGCCTCCTGAACTTTCCCAGAGGCTGCCAGGCTGCTCTCTACATTGTATGCAAGGGCGCTGATTTCCAAGCCTGCCTCCCCATTGGAACCTCCTGGGGCTTATTAAAACACAAGTTTTCACCAGGTGCCTGGGCCTACACAGCCTTGCTAAGGGGACTCTCAGGGTGTGAAGTCTTATTTCACCAAGCTCCTGGGGGCTTTGTGGACCTGCATTCGGAGGTGCCTCGCCTGGGTCTGCCACTCACTTGCTGTGCAACTTTGGGTGAGTTGCTGGATCTCTCTGAGCCTGGGTGTCCTCCTCTATAAAATGAGGATAATGATAAATGGTGAGGACTCAGTCAGGGTTGGCCCTTGCCTCCCCTGGGATCAGCTTGATGTTTTGAGGCTTGTGATGTGCCCAGGGTTGCCACAGCCTGACTAGGCTCTTGTGTCATCCAGGGGAGGGTCGTACCTTCTTGACTCCATCTGTGAAGTCAAGCTTGGATTCACTGTTTTACTCAGCAAACATGATGGACCTCTGCTTTGTGCAGACCATGCTCTAGAAACCCGGTGTATGGGTCAAGGCCCCTGACTTCGGGAGTCAAGGGGTCAGTGATTTCATGACAATGAGATGAGGGCTTTCATGGGGTGGATGAGGTGCCCTTCACCAGCCTGGTAGGGGGTATCAGAATAGGAGGGCAACTAGCTGAATAGCCAGGATACAGTGAGCTGGGTGGGGGGCTGTGCTGGCCAGCAGGGGAGGGCCTTCCAGGCAGAGGGACCTGGAGTCTGAAGGCCTGGTGGCGAGAGGGAGAGCCTGGTGCTTGTGTGGAGGTCGGCTGTCTCGCTTCAGGCACTGCCGAGGCTTGGGGTGACACGGTAGGACCCGGGGCCTGACACAGGCGCCGACCTCCTGGCAGTGGTCGCTCTGAGGCCTCAGGTGGCAGCTGGAAGGGGGTTTATGGGAAGCCTGAAGTGTGAGGAAATGTTAAGTGCCTTCTAAGTACTTTGATTATTTTAAATTGCTTAAGTGGTTTCTAAGATGGTCCTAAGTATCCCGGGGACACAGACACAAAATCAATTAGGAAAGTACAACAAGCCTCCATGAAGGGAGAGTTAAGCCCCCTCGCCTGCCTGCCCTCCCCCATGCCCACCTAGGCCTGGTTCTGGCCCTGGCCAGTCAGCCTGGATCAGGACTTCTCCTCTCACCTCCAGCATCAGGCGGGGAAGCCCCCAGCCTCTGTGCTGGGCCTTCCTGGCCTTGAGTCCTGGCTTCTTTCTCAAGCATTTTGAGAGGTGGGGGGAGAGGAAGATGTGTGTGGAGGGGTAAGGGTGGGAGGCAGAGAGAGGGATTGTATGTGGAGGGGCCTGAGGGGGTCTCCTTTAAAGATGCTTCTCTCTCCTGAATGTGCCTTTTATCCAGGGGCCCTGGAGTCCCCTAAGCCTATAGTATTATTTTTGAAGTGCATCATACATTCCCACGGGCATTCGAAGGAAGCCAAGTACATACCCCAGCCCCACCACGGAGGCAGCCACTGCTTCCTTTCAAAGAGGGCTCGGGGCTGGACTCGGGGCTGCCGTGTTGCACACTCTGGGGGCGCCATTCACTAGTGTATCAGGGGAATGCTTGCACACCTGTGTTTTCCTTCGTGTTCACACGACCGCAGCACCTGCGTGGTGACCTTGGGGATTGTTCAGCGGTGAGTAAGGAGCTTGTCCTTTGTATGACCACACAGTCCTCTGTGCTTCCGGTCTCCTTGCGACGGACGCTAGGTGGTTCCCAACCTTGCCAGTTTGTGAGCAGGCTGCATTTGTGCATCCACCCCCCTGCACATCCCCAGAGTGCTGGGTCAAAGGGCCAGTGTAGTTGTAATCTCTTGGCCTCCTGCCAGCCAGGGGTGAGGCCAGGACTCCCTGGGGCTGGGTCTCCACCTCTGCTGGCTGCTGGGAGGGGCTGGGAGGAGGCCCCATGGCTGATGCTGACCTGGCCTCTGCAGCCTTGTGTAGCAGATCGTGGGGAGCAGGGACCCCAGTCCTTAGCTCAGGAGCTGCCCAGAAGAGTGAGTGGGCCCTCCTTCACTCTGAGTCTGTGTGGGGCAGGGTGGGGGCAGTCCCAGGCCTCTGTGCAGGTCTGGCAGGAGGAGGAGGCCCTGGGCTCCTGGGCCTCCATCCCACACATGCTCTAGGAAGGTGCTGAGAACTGGCAGGGGTGGGGGTGACCATTGCTGTCCCGGCTTGGTTGTCTGTCGGCCCATCCCCCCGCCCCCATCATTCAGGTGCGACTACTAGCAAAACCGCTTTCATGCCCATACTCTGCTGTCTTTGGACTCCATGACTGCCTTGTGTATCCACCTAACAGATGCAGCTCGGAGGGGTGGTGACTCCTTGGGTCCCGCAGCCGCTCAGGGCTGGGGTTTGGCTGGTCCTTCGCCTCCCTGGCTCCTCAAGGAGCACTCCCGTCCCAGGCCCACACATTATGCTCATCCCTCCATCTGCACCTTGGTTTAGACACTTCTGTCTGCTGGGAGGGCCCACCTTCTGTTCTAACCAGCCTTGGGCCCTTGACAAAAATCACTCAGACTGTCAGCTTCTCCATTTTCCCATCTGCACAATGCATCCAGACCCAGTTTCACTGAATACTTTCTGAGGGTGGTGAGGCAGGAGATTTCCCACTTCTTCCCGGAGGGCCTCAAAACTCTCCTTTTGGGGGGCTTGAAACTGTTCTTCTTGTTTTCTATGTAAATTTTCCAGGTAATACGTCCTCTGAAGTATCAAGGAATCCGCTGCCTTCTTTCTTCCACTCCAAGGTACACAGTGAGATGCAAGAAAAGCCTTGTCACCCGGAGCACATTGTACATATTTATTATATTAATTTTGCATAATTCACCAAACTCTCTTTGAAAGAGATGTGGCTTCCCTTACTGAAAACCCTCTTTATTCTTCCCCATTCTTCACATCCAGTTTCAAACCTCCTCCTCCTCCAGGACCCTTCCTGCCCTCACCAGTCCTCACCTGGATGGGCTCCAACTCCCCTTAGTCCGTGCTGGTCCCAGAGCTTTCTTTCCTTCTAGCCTCCCCGCCAAGAGAGACCCTGAGGTTAGGGACTGTGTCACCAATTTCTTTTGTGGGTCTCCACAGAAGCTAGAGGGATGAGTTGAAAAATATATTTTTTAAAGATTTTCTTTATTTATTTGTCAGAGAGAGAGAGTGAGAGAGAGTGTGAGCATGAGCAGGGGGAGCGGCAGGCAGAGGGAGAAGCAGACTCCCTGCTGAGCAGGAAGCCCGATGTGGGACTCCATCTCAGGAGCCTGGGATCATGACAAGAACCGAAGGCAGACGCTTAACTGACTGAACAACCCAGGCCTCCCAAGTCGAAAAATATTTTTAACAGAAAGATGTCAATGTGAAAAAAAAAAAAATTCTCTGTTCCTAAAAGAAATCAGGCACAGAGCCGGCTGGAACTGAGGCAGCAGGTACTTGCTTTGACAATGAACTTTCCCCTATTTCATGAGTGATCAAATGAGTGGGTTTTGCTCCAATTTGTACAGTGGTCTTTGGCAACGTTGAAGGAGGAAGTGGCTTTTTCCTTAGCTTTTGTTGGGTTTCCAGTTTAATTAAAAATATGTATGTTTTCTGCACAGCTTGAGATTCAGCATGTATGATTTTGGGAACTTTCAGGCACCTGCTGTCGGCAGCTTCTGAGCATTTCTCAGAAACTGTGGTAGGGCCTTAGGGCCCGGAGTAGAATAGGAATTGGGGGGACAGGGGTCACTCAAAACCACTGATAGTGTACGATCTTTCAGTTACTTCCTGGTCATTCCACACGACTGACAGTCCTACAAAGATGTCCTACTTTACATGAAGAAACTGAGGCCCACAGAAGTTAATATGTGGGGCCACCTAGCTAGTCAGAATCAGAGCTGGGCTTAGAACCAGATTCCCAGCCCAGTGCTTGCCCTTGCACACTCCTGAATGTCACGGGCAGGTCCTTTGAGGCCGCCCGCTCTTAGTGTGGGAGTCTGCGGGTGGTGTCAAGGGGGTTTGTAGGCTGGCATCGTGTCGGTCTTCCCTCGGCCCAATGGAGCACAGGATAGTCAGCTCTGGGTTCCTATGTATGAGTGTGGCCCCATGGCCCCTGACTCCTTCCTGTTGGTGCTGTTATAAAAGCCAACGCGTTCATTGCAGAATTTGGAAGAAAATAGCAGAGCCTAAAGACGCAAATGAAAATTGCCCACTCATCCTACCATCCAGAGTTAAAAACCTGAAGCGTGTGTGTGTTTCCTTCTAGCCTTTCTTGTGTATAATTTATGAAGTTGCGACCATAACATCTCTGTGGTTCTGTAGCCAGCTTTTGCCCACCAGCCTACAGTTGGGAGCATTTTCCACTCTCCTCAGTCTTTGAAACATGGCGCGTAATGGCTACGTAATCCCCCATCAGGGGGCCCTATCATGTTTTAAGGCTGGCGGGGTGTGGTTTCTGGGCTGCTCCCTCGGCCGTGTCTGTGCCTTTCCAGTGGGCTGTCTCTCCATGAGGCAAAGGGACAGTGAAGGCTTGGGTGCTGGGTGGTGGGGAGCAGGAGGTGGGTGGGTCCTACCTAATTGGACTGGTTATCCTGGGAGAGACAGGTGCTCAGGTGAGCTCTCTGAGAGGGCGGACGGGAAGGTGGACATGGCAGGTGGAGCGTGGGTGGCAGAGCCAGGTGGCCCCAGTGATGCCATGGGCATGGGACACCAGGGCCTGGAGAGACATGCTCAGCTCAACTACAGGCATGGGGCTGAGAGGTTGTGGCTCCCACTTTATTCCCGCTCAGGATGGAAGCCCCCCAAAGCCCCAGAAATGAAGCTCAGGGATTCCAATCTAGGGTGGTGGAGGAGAGAGGGGGTGGGCTGGGGGCCAGGCTGCCACGGAGGGGAAATGACCTCACCCGTACCATGTGCTGTGGACAGGTGGGAAGTGTGGCCGGGGATGTCTGGAGAAGGAGGTAGAAGACCCTGGGCTCCCAGGGTGGCTTTGCCTCAGCGGCCCATCTGGCTGCCCTCCACCCCAGTTCTTCCCTCTGGCCCTTGCCCCTTCTGCTTTGGTTCCCCTGCACCACTCCCTAAACCTCCCAAGGTCTGATCTGCTGGCTTCTGCTTCTGCTGTTCCCTCAGTCCCTGAAGAATGCTCTGTCCACCTTTTCTTTCCTCTACATTAAAAGAAAATTGGGGCACCTGGGTGGCTCAGTTGGTTGGGCGACTGCCTTTTGCTCGGGTCATGATCCCGGAGTCCCGGGATTGAGTCCTGCATCGGGCTCCTGGCTCAGTGGGGAGTCTGCTTCTCCCTCTGACCCTCTCCCCTCTCATGCTCTCTCACACATTCTCTCTCTCTCAAATAAATAAAATCTTTAGAAAAAAATAAATAAAAGAAAATTGAAGTTTAACTTATGTACAGTAAAATACACACGTTTCAGGTGTACCACTTGATGCGCTTTTAATAAATGCATGTACCTGTATGAACATCAAGACCGAGAACATCTTCAGTACCCTAGAATGTTCCCTTGAGCCTCTCCTAGTCAATAGCATTGCTTCCCCAAGGCTAATCACTAGCCCGACTTCAAACAGCATAGATTATTTGCATCTGGCTTTGAGCTTCATATAAACAGAATCATAGAGTAAGCCTTTTGTGTCTGGCTTCTTTCACTCACATTGTCTGGGAGATTCATCCGTGTGGTTGGTATTGTTCTTTTTCCTCGCTCTGTACTATTCCATTGATTGCTTAGTTTATAATTTTTTTTACCCATTCTGCTTCTGCTGGATATCTGGGTTGAATCCAGTGATTGGCTATTATGAATAAAGCTACTCTGAGTATTTGTATACACATCTTTTAGTGGACATAAGCACTCATTTCATATATATATATATACATGAACATGCACACATACACGTGCACACATGCGGAATTGCTGGCTCATCAGCTACGTGAATGATTAGCTTAAGAGGCACTGCCAAGAGGCGCCTGGGAGGGGTGCCTGGGTGGCTCAGATGGCTAGGCGTCTGCCTTCGGCCCAGGGTCCTGGGATCGGCCTCGCGTGGGGCTCCCTGCTCAGCAGGGTGTCTGTTTCTCCCTTTCCTTCTCCTGCTCCCCCTACTTGTACTCTCTTGCTCTCTCTGTCAAATAAATAAATAAAATCTTAAAAAAAAAAAAAAAGGCACCTGGGAGGCTCAGTCAATTAAGCATCTGCCTTTAGCTCAGGTCATGATCCCAGGGTCCTGGGATTGAGCCCCGCGTCAGGCTCCCTGCTCAGCAGGGAGCCTGCTTCTCCCTCTCCCTCTGCCCTTCCCCCTGCCTGTGCTCTTTTGGACTCCCTCTCTCTCAAATAAATAAATAAAATCTTAAAAAAAAGAGAAGGGACTGCCAAACATTTTCCCAAAAGGATTATACCTTCTTGCTACATTTTTTTTTTTTTTTTTTTTTTTTGCTTTGGAAATTTTACCTGTGCCTCAAGGCCCATCTCAAATGCTACCTTTCCCATCATCTTGTTGGATAGCAACACTGGTCATTCGGGTGTCAGCTCTACAAGTCAGGGTTGTGTCTCTCTTCCTCCCGGTTGGAAACATAGTAGGTGCTTACTAACACCAGTGGTTGAATTTATGTGTCTGGCCCTCAGTCAGAGCTTCACAAAGGTCATCGAATGTGGGTGATCAGCTGGGAGATCCCACAGGTGAGGAAGCAGGCTTGTCCAAGAAGCAGCAGAGGCCTGCCGCAGCGCCTATCCCCGAAGCCGGTGCTCATTCCACTGTTCTTGGCGGCATGTGTTTGCAATTTCTTGCTCTTTTTCAGCTCGCCCACTTTGATTTCACTCGGCCTCATATTCCAGTCCGGGGGTTGTTGAATTAAATCTCGTGGGTGACCTAGTTAGCTTGTGACCCAGCCAGCTCCTGAAGGATCTGCCAGCTTCTTCTTCCTCCTGAGACTGTGCCCCAGAATCAGGGATTTTCAGGTTGGGGTGCGGGTGGTAAGGCTGCAGAAACCCACTCCTATGAAACAAAAGCCCTCTGCTAGCATGGCCCACATTTGTACCTCACTTTAACGTTTCCAGGTCCCTCTCCATTGAACGTGACACTCCCTGGGCATCACAGCCTGGGCATCGTCATTTGCATTTTCCAACTGAGGAAGGCAGAGCCCAGGGAGGTGGTGTGATGTGTCCAGAGTTCATCGTGGAGGTTGGAGAAGAGCTGGGGTGCTCCTTGAACTCCTGCCTTCTAGCCACGGGCTGAAAAGTGTTTCAGAGAGAGCTGGGAGCCGGTAGAGAATCGGAGTAAGGCTCAAACCCAGCCAGGCTTGTCTCAGGGCCGCTTTGGGAAGCTAGAAAGGCTCTTTTAGGTCACTGATTTACTAAATGGTCTTTTCAAGCCCTGAAGGTTTTGCCAGGTGTCTTAGGGGCAGCCTCTGGATTAAAGTCAGGGCAGCCTCCTAGAGGACGGGGGCACTGTCCGTGGTCCTGAACCAGGACTTGGCTGTGGGGAGGCGAGAGAGGGCAGCCGTGTTGGCCTTGGGGGCACTGATGGCTTCCCCGGGGGTGCTATCCTGCCAGTTTTGGTGGGATCTGGGCATGTGGCCGGGAAGACGGTGCGGGTGCCTTGATATTTTAATTGAAGCCTGGAGACACGGTTGCTCTCTCTGCTGCGCTAACAATGTACGGAATAAATAATTCAGCGGTGGCTGTGTTGTGCCTGCTGTCCTCACCCATGGGGGTGGCCACATTTGTGCTCATGCATGCAGGCTGCCAGGTGGGCCAGGAGCTGCTATTATAGGCTGGGCCAGAGGCAGTGCGTTGCCATATTCACAGGGCCCTGGCCACCTCTCAACCCTGGTGAATCGGTTTCCTCCAAGGCATCCCCCAAGGAGAGGTTAGTGGAATGTGGGGCCGGCTGCGCCCATGTGCTGCAGTTAAGTGGCACTGAAAAGTCCGTTTGTCCTCAGACCAGCCTGAAATGCCAGCAAACTGGAGGAAAGGCCCCTCTGAATGGACACTCTCCCTGGACTGTGTTTGAACTGGTTCCATTTGATTCAGCAAATATTTATGGAGCTCCAAGTTTGTGCAAGATACTGGAGCAGGTGGTAGGGATGGGAGAGATTGCCAGAGTGAATAAATCTGGGTCCTTCCTGGATGGGGGGGTGACATACATGTGATTTGTCATAGCTCAAGTTGGGGTGTGGGAGGGCTGTGGTGGAGGAGCAGATGAGGGTCTGTGGGGCCTCAGAGGAGGCAGAAGTCACTTCTGACAAGGCATGCATGGGAGGGGGGGGTTGCCTGGAGGAGGTGGTCAGTGTCCTGCAGGCAGAGAGGAAGCCATGACAGTGCTCTAAAGGGCAGGTGTAGCTGGAACTTTAGGTATGTCTGGTTGGATGCAATAAAGCTTGTGGCATTGGGGGTGGGGGGAGTTGGGTGGTGGATAAGTGGAGAGTGGGGCTGGGGTAGATTGGGGGCTTAGACCAAAGGTGTGGACTTGATCCTATAGAACAGTGCCCTGGTTAGATTTGGGGTTAGAAATATTCCTTTGGGTGTGGAGTGGAGTGTTGGTTGTAGGCTGAGCCCGAGTCTGAGAGAGTGCTTGGGAGCCAATGGAACAGTTCCGACTAGAGGTGATGGTGGCCCGAATGATGGCCTTGAGCGTTCATTCATTCATTCATTCATTCACCCATTCACCAGTCAAATAGTGACTCAGATGCTGGGGGCTCAATTAGGAATGTATCAGTGAAGGAAAACACATACATACAGTCCTTGCTCACATGGAGCTGACCTTCTAGAGGGGGAGAAAGATAGTAAACAAGGTAAACAATAATTCAGGTGGTGACAGGCACTATGGAGGAACATTGCATAGAGTGAGGAGTTTCGAGAGAGAGGAGGAGGGGAAGGGCTCTTTTAAACAAGGTGCTCAGGGAGAGGGTTGTGAATATAGATCCAGGCAAGTGAGGAAGGGGGCAGGTGGCTGGATGGTGTTTGGGCAGAGGGCACAGCCAGTGCAAAGGCTCTGAGGCAGGAACACTCATGGTTCATCTGAGGAACAACAAGCATGCTGTTCAGAGAGGAGGGGAAGGGGTTGGCAGGGCTGGATCGGCAGGGACTCCTGGGTGCCAGGACAGAGTTGGACTATTCCTTCCAGTTGTCATGGGCAGCCTTTGGGGGATTTTAAGCAGAGAGTGATGGGATCAGATACATGGTTTAAAAGGTGCTCGCTGGCTGCCCTGTGTAGACTGGATTTATAGCATTGTCAGGGGTGGCCGGCGGGGAGGAGTTTCTTTGTAATAACCCTCCATCCTCCTCCATCCCTCTCTCTTCCATTCTTGCCTCCCCTTCTCCTAGGGGGGCAATCAACCCCCAGTCCTCCTCCACAGAAAGCCCCCGAAGAGGCTTCCCAGCGGCCTGGCAATTCTGAGGAGCCCTGCCCTGCACCCAGCCCCGCACCCCTGGTCCCCGCGCCCCCTGCCCGCCAGGGCTGGGACCCTCAGCCACAGCCAGATGCACCTTGCTCATGGTCCTCTCTGAGCCTCAGCATTTCTCCCCCATCAAGTGAGCATCAGTGACAAATACCTCCCTCACCTGGTTGATGTGAGGTTTAAATGGGAGAATGTATGTGAAAGCTGAAAATGGCAGGCGATTATTCTTATACTTTTCAAAGCTAGAGGGAAACCAAAGCGAGTGGTGGGGGGGGGGACCCTGAGAGTAGTTATTTAGGAACCTGTGACTCTAAGAGGTGGCCTGGCAGAAGCATAAGTGGATTTAAAGGCTGTGAGGAAGAGAAATTCGGGGAGGCAGCTGCCCAACAAAGTGCCAGAGGAAGTCGGGGGTGTGGGGCACATTCTTGGCCTGAGGGTGATGCGGTGACCTGTGGTACTTGGTGCCCTGAGCTGGGGAGACTGAGTCCTGTCCTCACCGGAGTCCTTCCTCAGCATCCTCTGTGCCCTGCACCCCCTTCCAGCTCCTTCCTACCAAGAGGCTGGGGCCAGGAGGGTGTTTCCAGCTGGAACCGTGGGCATCAGAGTGTCCTCACTGGGGGGGGTGCTCATGCTCCCCGCCATCCACACCCAGGCCCTTCTCCCCCCACAGAGAAGCTGGTGAGTCCCCTGCCCAACCATAGGTAGCTCCCTCTGTCCCATCACTGGAGAGTGGTTGAGTTAACTGTCGTTCATATTTTTGGCAGAGAGCTGGCAGTGAGACCTAAACTGGGAGTGCGCTAATTGAGGGGCTCCTTCTGGGGAAACCCCTGTGATTGGCGTCCGGGTGTCATGGCTCTGCCATGGTCCTCCCAGCGGCACAGCTCATAGAGCTGTAAGCAGGAGACACCGCCTCCCTGGGGCGGGAGAGAGGACAAAAAGAAAAGGCCTGTTTAATTTAATTCCATGTTTTATTGCTTGTTGGATAAATAACCTTCATTAAGATGGAAGGTGGGGGGATGGACAGGGAGAAGTTTGATTAATTTCGAGCTGATTTCTCGTTTGTTAATTTTCTTCCAGTTCAGCAGGATTATTAAAACAAATTACAGACACTGCTCTCTCCTCCCTAGGCTCGAGTGGGGCTTGGCTCGCAGGGAGTGATCCCGTCCCCCACTTTCCACTACGGCTATTTAGGTGCAACTTGGGGTGAGGGAGGAGGCTTCCCCACCTCAGGGTCTCTGGGCAAGGCCCCCCTATTTCTTGTTTGGGTTTTCATGTCCCCACAGCCTCATGGAAGATCTAGACAGCCAGGAAAAGGAGCATGGGGGTGCTTGCCAACGCATCCCCCTCCCAGCAGTGCCAGTGACCTGGGCAGTTAGTGCCTAGGGCAGGGGGCAGGCCTGCCAACCCCAGCCCCCACGCCCGGTATCCATGGGAGCAGGCCAGGCGGGCAAGCAGAGTAGGCGAGTACACAGCCTCTGGGCTGCCCCAAGCTGGTCCCTCAGTCCTCCTCCACCCCCAGGCCCCGGTCACTGCGTGGTCTGGCCCTTTCCCTGCCCATCAGCTCTCTCCCACCTTGAGCTCTGCCCCTGCCAGGCTGGATCTCCCACTGGCTCCAGCCAGCCCTGCAGAGAAACTGCCACCTGTCAGGTGTTAATGGGCGATAGCAGGTCAGCACTTTTCCTGCTCACTTGTGGGCAGTTAAGAGTTCCAGCTGCTTGATGGGCACCTGGGCTTGGCAGTGACTTTTGGGAGGGGGTTATGAGCACTCTTTTGTGCTCCCCAAATGTACTGTGAATGATGACGCCACCGGTTTTAACTGTACCAGAGTGCTGTGTGTGTGCGCGTGTGCATGTGTGAGCCTTTCTGGGATATCCGTGTGGCACACCCATGTGTGCAGGTCCTCCGATTTGGGTGGACTGACTCTTGAGTCTGCTGGGCCTGCAGTCCAGGGCTGAGTTCTACCATGTTTGTCTGTCTGGGTGTGTGTTTCCTCTTTCCTGGCCCTGCCACCCTCAGCTGATACTCTGGAGCATGCGGTAGGACTGTCTGGAGCTGTCCGCCTGGCCATGGCAGCCCCCGGAGGACTGTGGAGAAGCCTCTCTCTACTTGGCTCCTTGCAGCCCGTGGGGCACAGGGTCCCCTTGGAGAGGGGCCATTTTCTGTGGGCTTCTAACTCTCCACATGCCCAGCCCACCCCTGCTGTCTTCCCAATCTCCAGGCGGGCGCTGGAGGAATGGGTCCAGTGAGGGACAGATGGCCTGCAGCCAGGGCCAGGGAGGAGAGGGGCACCATCTCGATCTCCAGCGTCTGGGGGCCTTGGCCCCTGTGGCTCTCGGGCTGTTGGGGCTGCCAATCCTGTGAGGCACAGCCAAAAGACTGAGCTAGACACTTACTCAAAGAGAGACACACGTTATATAAGGTTGAAGTGAGCAGGGCCGTGGGTAAGGGGACAGGGCATGGGGTGGAGCTGCTTGAGACGAGCTGTTCAGTGACAGCATCTCTGGGAAGGTGCCACTTGATCAGAGGCGTGGATGGAGTGAAAGAGAATGCTCTGTAGCTGTGTGGGGAAAAGCCAGTGAGGCAGAGGACTAGACAGCGCTGGGATGCTCAGGGGCTGTTTACGGAGGGAAGTGGGGGGGTTGGTCAGAGCTGAGGTCAGCAAGGCAGCAGGGCCCACACAGGTCTTGGCTTTCCTTCCAAGCAGGGGGCTGGGGACTGGGGAGGGCGTTGGGGCAGAGAGTGATGTGGCCTGACGTATGTTTTAAGCGGTGGTCCAGCCTGAGAGTGCCTCCACTGTGCCCCCTGTGTGTCCACGTGGGCCCACGTGTGACCTAGGCCCCCAAATGGAGGAGAACAGGCCAGATGCCCAAGCAGGGCTGCAGGTGGGCGTGTAAATATAGTAGAGTCAAGGAGCCCCGGGGGGCCTTCCAGCTGGGGGCACAGGCTGGGTCTCTGCGGCTCCAGAGAACCACATAGAAGCACGTGGAAGTGACAGAGAGGCAGATTTCAATTAAGAGTCCCGAAAAGCCTGGCAGACATTGGAGCTGGGATGGGATCCCTCGTGAAGTGGTAAGCTGCCTGTCCTAGGAAGTGGGTAAGCCCAGGTCCCTGTCAGGGGCACTGTAGGGGGGCAGTCCCACCGTCCTCATCTAAGAGTCTGTGGTTCAAGGCTCCCTCTTCCAGGTAACATGGGGTTTGAAAGAACTCACTTTGATCACAGTGATGGGGATTCTGGCCCCTGCAGCAGGTGTTAGAAAATGCTTGGAGGACTTGAGCCGAGCTTTATGCTCCTCTGAATTTACCTTGTAGATGCCTGCTGCCTGCTGGCGCTGAGGGAGGGCCCGTGTCCTAGCTACAAGGGTGGCCGGACCCTTCACCAGGCTCTGCTACCCGAGGCTGCCCCCCAGTGGGACCTGCGGAGGCCTGGCTTAATGGGCAGAGCTTTGTCCACCGCAGAGATCCTGGGGCAGGGGCCTGAGTGGGTGAGACAGGGTGGAAGGGGCCAAGAACCACTCAGGGCTTCCCTCCAGAGAGCGGTGTCAGCTCAGATTACCAGTTGCTGGAAACTGGACACATTGGGCCAGGACAGGCAGAGCCTGTGGGCATCTCCAGCCTGTCCCCTCATTGTCTGGACAGGACCCAGACGTGCCGGTGGTTCCTGCCATGGGCTCTGTCTCTGGCGTTGGTGGGCCTGGGTTTTGATCAGTAGCTGTGATTGAGGGAGGATGATTTCTCTCCTAGTTCCCAAGTTTTGCCAACAAAATGCAGATAGTAATGTCTCCCTGGAAGGGTTTTGTTATGAGTGAATTAAGTGAGGTAATGGTAGAAAACACTGTCTGGGGCCAGACCCCTGGAGGTAACCCCAGGATGTACCAGTGACAGAGGAAAAGGGAAGGGGCCAGTACATGTGTCTTAAAGAACAGGTTTGCTCAGCGGGGGGGCCAGGACCCATGCCACTGGGGACTGCTGGGACACTGTGTAGAGCAGGTCCTTGGTCCTGGGCGGGGACTGTGCTCTCCCCCACCATATCCGAATATCTGGCCCATTGTGGGCAGGTGGAATGTGGTCGCTGAACTGAATGGAACATCTGGAGGTTTCTGCAGAAGGTAGAGAGAAGTAGAAGGGTCTGGGGAGAGACCCACCCAAAGTCATACCTGCCATCCTTCTGGAGATGCCGGGGCCTTCCAGGCTGGAGGCTGGATCTCTGGGCTGAGAGTCTCAGGAGGCAGCCACTGAAGAGCTGAGAGGGTCCCAGAGGGGATTCAGTCCGGTCCTTATTTCATAATGGGGGGCGCAGTACAGGCCATCTGCCAGGGCTCAAGTCCCTGTTGGGCCACCTGCCAGATGCCTATCTTTGGGCAAGTAATTTAACTTCTCTGGGCCTCAGTTCCCTCTCCTGTGAAATGGGCAGAATTCTGGTATCTCTGCCTGAGACAGGATTCTGGGGACGAGTAAATAAATTAATGTTGAGAACTGAGACTGGCACACAGTAAGCACTCAATACATGTAAGCTATTGTTGTAGTTGTTACGATTCTTAGACGAGAAAGCTGGAGCACTGGATGGAGGAGCGTCTAGTTCGAGGCCAGGCGGTGAGTTGGCGACAGCCTGGAATTCAGGTTCTTTCCATTGTGGCAAGCTCACAGAGCTGTAGAGGGTGAGGGCAGTGGAGGTGAGAGGCAGGGCTGGCCTTTTCCTGCTCTGGGCCTACTCCTCACCCTGCCTGTCAGGGTGCAGCCTCCAGGCCTCTGGAGCAGCCCTAAGAGCCTGCTTATCTTGAAGGAATGGGCTTGGCTTAGAGGAGAAGCCGGGATCCGGATAACCTGTTTGCCTGTCTTCTGGCTCCAGGCCCTTCCTTCGGTTTTGGTGAGCTTGGAGTTTAGCGAAGGGCTCGCCGAGTGTCACAAGGAGGGAGATACTTGGGAACTGGAGGGCTTGTGGGGAGGGCATACTTCTCTCCATCTCCACAGGTACTCCCTGGCCCTCTGCCCTCCCCTCTTACCTGGACTAGTGCAGTGGTGCTCCCGCTGCTCTCCTCTGTCCTCATCTTGTCCCCACGCCTGTTTTTTGTACAGGTGCATCTCATGCTCTATTCTCCCATCCTCTTTGTGTTCTTGCTTTTCCTTGAAACTCCCTTGGGCTCTTGGCCACAGGGCCTTTGCTCTTGTTACCCCTTCTGCCCAGGATGCTCTTTCCTTCCCTCTTCACCTGGATATCCATCCTTCAGGTGTCAGTTTACTGTCTGTCCTCAGGAAGCCTCCTTGGGTACCCTGACCAGATCAGGCCCTTACTCCAGGCTCTCAGGCCCCTTGCCTCGTCTTCCCAGCACATCTCGGAGGCTGTGATTGTGTCTGTGTTGGTATGCATATCTGGTTAGAGAGCATTTCTCCCACTGGACTCAGCTCCCTGAGGAACAGATATTTGTCTGCTTTTGCCCACCGGCATGCCTGGTGCTTATCATGATGCCACACACACAGTGAGTGCTCAGTAAACATATTTGAATGAATGCATGTTGGGGTGGGAAGCCCATATCCCCTCTACCTTTGCCAGGGGCCGGAAGCCCTCATTTTGCAGGCTGAGATGGGGCTTCCACAACAAACGTCCCCCAAGAGGGACCCCCGGGGTGGGACACCATCCGGAGTATGCCACATAGGGGCCCCTTCCTGACGGTGCTAAAGAAAGATGCTGGTTCAGGGTGAGGGGCTGCTGGTGCCTGAGGACAGAGGTGGGGGCAGTCAGGGATCAGAGAAGCCCTGGGAGAGTGGTGGCACCCCCTGCAGACTGGGTGCTCAGCAGCCTGCTCACCCCGGGGCCCCACTGCATGCAGGGCTGGTTCAGAGGGGAGGGCAGCAGAGAGACCAGCTCTACTCGTACTCCTGGCCAGCGGGCAGCCCACCCTGTGGTCTTGGCTAAATTGTTGCCACTTGGCCTCTCCCCTGCTGGGTTTCTTCATCTGGACCAGGCCAGTGCTTTGCAAACTCTTTCTTTAGAAACAGATACATGTCACCAACAGAATCATGTAGAGAAACTCATTTATGAGAATCAGGTAAAAGCAGCCTGCTACTTTAGTTCATCTATTCATTCATTGATCATTCATATTTATTTGCAGAATCTGCAAAATTAGGGCTTTGGTGCCAGGCACTGTCCTAAGTCCCGGGGCTATGTAAGTGAGCAAGGCAGACAAAACCCCCCATCCCTGTGGGACTGACATTTCACTGGGGAGGCAGATGATCAAGAGGACACATGAATGAAATGTATAGTATCAACAGGTGGTGATGAACGCACAGCCAGTGCCAAGGTCCTGAGGCAGGCTCCTGCCTAGTGTGTTGGGAAGAACAGCATGAGGCCTGAGTGCCTGGAGCAGAGCAAGTGAGGGAGAGAGGGGTGGGTGGTGAGATCCAGAGGCTCGGGGGTGGCTTGCGTAGGGTCTAGTGAACTCTGGCTGAGATGGGAGCCTCTTGAAGAGAGGAGGGACATGATCTAAGTTGGGTTTAAATGGGTGCCAGCTGGGGAATGGGCTATGTGATGGGATGGGTGGTAAGTGTGGGAGGTGGGGGACCAGTAAGGAGGCTGCTGGGATAGTGCAGGCCAGAGATGCTGGAGCTGTGGCCCAGGGTGATAGTGGCGGCGTGGTTGAGCCGTGGTTGGATTCTGGGTTTATTTGCAACGTAGAGCCACCAGTATTTGCTAATAAATCAGGTTTGGGTGGTGAGAGAGGAATCAAGGACATGTCTGATCCTGTGGACTGAGCAGCGATTACCTGGCTAGGAAGGACTTTGGGAGGATCTGGGGGTCCCAGTAGATGGCCAAGGGGAGCAGGCAGTGGGTGGGAGCCTGGAGTTTGGGGGTGGGTCAGCAGGCTATAGGTGGCCTGGGAATGAGTGGAGAGAGGGGCTGGAGGACTGAGTCCTGGGGTTGCCGGCATTCAGGACCAGCCAAGGAGGCTGAGGAGGTGCTGTCTTAGAGGAAGGAGAGCACCAGGGGAGCAAGGAACTGGGCAGCCAAGTGGAGGGACTGCATGGTCAGATGTGCTGTGGGGTCAAGTGCTGTGAGGACTGGTCGCAGGGCTCAAGCAAGAGCCCCCAAACCACAGGGGATCACCTGGCTCTTGCCTGCTTGGTGGCATGTCCCTCTTGCTCTGGTCTTGGCTCCCCTCCCCCGCCCAGGGCTCAGGCGCCCTTTCTCCTCCCCGGGAGCCCCAGAGCTCCAGTGGGGCCTCCCCTCCCCCGCCAGCCGGCTCTGGCCCAGGCTGTGATATAAATTACACGGAGTGATGGTGATGTGACTTTTATCGGCTCATGTGTTCAATAATGTTAATACATCCCATTATATCATATATTAATACAGAGCCGTATATTACAGGCGGCGCAGCACATTAACTCGGGAGAGCCCTGGGGCAGTCGCTGTGGTTAATTTCCCTCCAGCCCGGCCACGCCCCCACGGCTGGCGCTCCATGTGCAGGAGCCGGCGGCGGGGCGCGGGGCGCAGCCGTGGTTCCGGACGTCTCAGGTGCACCCCACTTGCTGAGCTTGTCCCAGGCTTGCCCGCACCTCCCGCGGCTTGTGGTTGTGGGCAGATGTCATTCCCCTATTGTGGAGGCCCCTCCCTCTGTCCTGACCTTATAAATCCAGCGGGCAGGGGTCGTTAACCCCTCCCCCCTTGAGCAGATAAGGAAACTGAGGCTCGGAGAGGCGAAGCAGTGTGCTCACGGGATGTGCTGGGGAGAAACCTGGGGCACGGACTCTTGACCCCCCATCCTGGCTGCCCCCCGCCCCCCCCCCCCCCCCCCCCCCCGGGGCGGAGGGGTGGTGTGGACAAAGGGCAGGAGCCCGCAATGAAGGTGGAGGGCAGGCCAGGTGTGGCATAGGGCTGCGTGAGCTCTCAGGGGCTGGAGTCAGACAGCCCTGGGTTCAGGTCCTGCTTTGCCACTTGCTCTAGTTTTATGTCCGTGTTTTCATAGGCCTCTGTTTTCTCTTCTGAAAAAACGAAGGTAATGAATAGCATTCTCTTCATGGGGTTATTGTGTGAGGATTAAACCAGATAATCCCTGTAAAGTGCTCATTAAGGCACAGCTACTACCAACACCTGAGCAGCCTCTTGCCTGCTGACCCTCCCCCCATGTCCAGCCCCTGCTCAGCCCCGCAGGTTGGTCCCCTGGGGTGCCGGGCCACTCTGGGCCTCCCACCCTTGGAGCCCCCCACCCCTTGGACACTTGCGTGTGGCCCAGTGCCGCCCAGCTCCCTGGCTCATGGGCAGTGCTGTGGCACAGAGAAAGCCCAGCTTTGCCATCAGATGGGCCTGGGTGACCCCAGGCATGCTCCTCAGCCCCCTGAGCCTCATATAAATGGGGCTACGGCTTCCTGTCCCGGGGCTGTGGTGAGAATCAACAAAGGGAGAGTCTGTATCAGCTAACTGCACCCGGTGTGCAAGCAAGAGGTGTCATCATGACTCCTAGTGTCTTGGACTGCTGCTCTCTTTCTAAGATTTAACATCCATCCTCCCATATGAGCCTCAGAGTAAGGCTTACAGATGAGAAGATGGAGGCTCACCGCTGTGCCCATTTGACAGATGAGAAGATGGAGGCTCATGGGGAGGTGACTGGCCCACGATCACACAGCGAGGCAGTGGGCGGACGGTGTGGCAGCCTGTTTCCTTGCCTCTGGGAACTTGGGCTTTGAGCCCTTCTTGGAAAAAGGGGTGCAGGCCCTGTGGCCCCAGGGGCTCCACCAGGCCCCTGGCCCTTCCTCTCTAGGCCTCTGGGCTCCTCCGTCCCCTGGCCTCCCCTGATATGTATCACTCTTGACAAGGTGATGGAGTCAGCATGTAAAACCTGCAAAAGTGAGTGTAATTTATTGATCTACATTTTGCTTATGAAATAGGACAAGTGCTGATTTGAGGATCTTGTTTGCTCTCGCCCTTGTGCCGCCCGCTCCCCCGCCTGTGCTCTTATCTGCGGTAACTCCTGCGAGCCTGCATCTGAACGGCTCCTTTGTCAGCCCGCCCAGGCCCTCCATTCTGGGCCCTCTGTTCTTCTCCAGCCTCTGTGCCTTATCGGGGCCCCATTTTTTCCTGGGCTCCTAAGAAAGCATATAATGTTTAAAAGGGTGAGACAAGGGACTGAGTAAAGCACTTTCTGGGGAAATATTTGTTCAAAGGCCTGTTGCCTGCATCTGTCTGGTTCTCTCCTGGAAAACATAATTCAGAACAGTCTTGGAAATTAATCCAAGTGTCCACGTGCTCTCCTGATAAGAGGCTGGGTGGGCCCTGGGGAGGGGGAGACAGAGGTGGGTGTGGGCCAGCTCCACAATGATTGCCTTCTAGGGTGTCGCTGGGAAATCAGGGGGCCGAGGGGGTGGGGACAGGGCTCAGCAGGCCCCAGGAGGTGAGGGACACCCCTGCTGAGCCCTGGGGAGGGAGGAAGGAGACCTCTGAGCACCATCTGTGCGTACCAGGCACTGTCAAGGAGGGGCCTGCTTACCCAGGCAAAGCGTCAGACCATGTGAGAACTGGACCTCGGCCAGTGACCGGCTCTGGGACCCGGGCAAGGCCCCAGGGCTGTGTGGTTGGGTCTCCACAGCTGTCTCACGTGCTGGCGAGACTGCGGAGCTGGTCCTCAGGCTGCTCCGTGGCAGGAATGCGGTGGCTCCTTTGCTTATGGGGCACCTGCCCTGTGCCGAGCGCTGAGCGAGGCCTCCTGTGGGGAATAAAAGAAAGGTCCCTGGATTTGTGGAGCTCATGGGTCACGAGGAGGTGGATATTAAGTAAGAAAGTAAATGCTGAGTGCGTTAGAAAGCGATCATTGTTCTGGGGAAGATCAAAGCAAGGAAGGTGGAAGTGGGGTGCAGGGGAACGAGGGAAGCAGGATGGGTGTTAACTAGGGTGGTTGGGGAAGGCCTTCCCAGGAAGGTGATGTTTGAACAGTCTTCTCTCGAAGGGAAGGATGTGAGGGAGCGAGCCACATCCGTGTCTGCGGGGAAGAGCATTAGGGCCAAGAGAACAGCTAGCGCAGATGCCCCGAGGCAGAGCGTGTCTGGTGTGTTCAGGGTTCAGCAAGGAGGTGGGTGTGACTGGAGCCCCGTGAACCAAGCAAGGCCAAGATGGGAGTGGCTGGAGATGAGGTCAGAGGTCATGTGTTGGAAATGCTTTGTTGAAAGGCCAAGTGCTGCTGATAATTTTGACAGACTGCTCTGAGCTGAGCCGTAAGAGGTATTTTATTAGCACCTGGCAGGGGCTCCCAAAGGGAGGCTGCTATGTGAATTTTGCATGAAGAGGGGAGGTCTGTTATATCTCCCGGCTCCTGCTCACCTTCAACACCCCAGTCCTTGCTGCAAGATGATATGAGTTCTTGCCAAGCTGTTGCCCCCATTATGATGCCAGGAGGGAAGAGGCCACTTGTGACTGTGGGGCTGTGTCACCCCGTGTGGGGTGGGACATGGGTAATGGTCCTGGCGAGGGGCCCTGACCTGGCCGGCGGGGGGGCAGTCCCTGGTGACGGTGGAGCTGCCCACACATCCTGGCTCTGCCTGGGGCCTCGGGAAGAGAAGCAGGGGCCAGGAGCCCACTTTCTGGCAGGCTTGGGTGGGGTTGGTGATCCTAATTAAAAGCTTGGATCCGAAAGGCTTGATGATGGAATTTCTAATTAAATCAATTTCATCTCGTCTGGGAGACAGAGGTTTGCATATGATAAGCATGAAATTAATAATTATGTTTAGAAATTAGCTGTTGCTCAAAGCAGAGCCATTTACACAACCCTCTGGGGCCCCTGGCCCCTACCCCTGCCTGATCCTTTGTGCTGGAGACAGATGGGCCACTTCAGCCCAGTGTGTGACAGCCAGGAGTAGAGGGGGGGCCGAGCGTGGGAGAGGAAGTAGGGCTGGCTCCCTCTGCTGCTGCCCTGAGGACCCCACCCTGCAAGAGGTGTGGGCAGCCCTCCTGGTCCCTGGAGGCTGTCAGCATCGCCCTTAGATTCTGTGTGTGCACCAGTGTGCGTGTGTGCATGCACATGTATGTGCGGGCCTACTTGTACAAGGGGGAGGCTGGGGCTCTACACGACAGTAGCCTGGGCTCTGGAGCTTGTCCTTCTGTGTTCAAATCCTGCCTCGGCCACTTGCTAGCTGTGTGGCCTTGGATAAGTTTCTTAACTTCTCTGAACCTCAGTTTTGGGAAAATGGGAAGAATAAGAAGGTCTATTTCATATGGTTATTGTAAGATCAAAGGTGTGAAGGCATTTGTAACTACTTAGGAACTACTTAGTTCCTCGCACATAGTAAGCACTCAATAAATGCTAGTTTTCTTTTCTTTCTTTTTTAAGATGTTATTTATTTGAGAGAGAGAGAACAAGAGAGAGAGTACGAGCGGGGTGAGGGGCAGAGCCACAGGGAGAAGCAGATTTTCCGCCGAGCAGGGAGCCCGATGTGGGCCTCGATTCTAGGACCCCAGGATCATGATCTGAGCCGAAGGCAGATGCTTAACCGACTGAGCCACCCACGCGCCCCTGAATGCTAGTTTTCATGACGATGATGATGATGATTGTGTGCGTGCATGTGTGTGTGTGTGTGTGTGTGAATGTAATTCACTTCAGCCCAAACTAGCGTGTGCTGAATGTAGACCGGACATCTCCAGGCTTGTGAGATGGACATAAGGAAGACCTGTTCCCGGGCGTGCCGGGGCCAGAGCACGATGCTTCTGCCACTCTGTCAGTCATCATTGGTGAGGCTGTGCTGAGAACAAACCACCCTCACGTCTCTGTGGCTTAAAATACATAAACTAGGTACTTACCGCCTCACACGTCTGTGTGGGTCGGCTGAGTGCTCTGGCCCATCTCCTCAGGGACCCGGGCTGGTCTGGAACGTTGCTGGTCTTGGTAGCAGAGGGAAAGTGTACCCTGTAGGGAAAGTGTACCCTGCAGGGAAATACTCCGGCCCCGAAGGAATGGCATTTTCTGCTCCCGCCTCATTAGCTAGAACGTGTCACACGGACGCAGCCAACCACAGGGGTCAGGGAGTTGGATTCTACCGCGTGGCGCCGGGAGGGCAGGAGCTGGACATGTCTCCCGCGGCTCTAAGGACGACATCAATTGTGTGTATGTTTGTTACTGGTTATCCCTCCCACTAGAATGTCTGTCCCACGAAGGCAGGAATTTGTCTCTGTGTGTTCACCCCAGAGCCACAGAGCGTGCAAGTGCTGTGGAAACTCTTATTGGGCGGGCAAATGAATGAACAAATGAACGAATCAACGGGGTTTCTGAGGAGTGCGGGTGGGCCGGGAGATTGTGGGAGGCGAAGGCTGGTGGCCTCGAGAGCAGCTGGGTGGACGGACCACAGGGGCCTGGTGGACAAATTTTGCTGTCTTTTAAGATAGCGTTTGGCTCCTGGAAAATCTGGTGCCCACTTCTCAGTCGCGGTGAGGAGATGTTGCAGGCCACTGTGTGAGAGGAGGGGGGTCTCCAGGCCTGGGGGGTGGCAGAGCCAGGGGGGTGAGTGCCCCGGGCACCGAGGTGGAGACAGAGATGAGATGGTGGGCGCAGCCCCCAGCTGGGGCCAAGTGGCTGACTGGTGGTGCTGGGACACAGGCCAGCCCAGGGCCCGGCCGGGGTGCATGGCCAGGCCCCCGAGTGACTGGATGCCTGGGGCTGGGAGTTGGTGGCAGGTCTGTGTCAGCAGAATAGGGTAATGAGATCCGATTAATGAGGGCGTCCTGGAGTGAGCGGTGCAGGCCAGCCTGACCCGAATTCCCAGAGGATCTGTGGGGAAGTGGCCAGTGGGCCCCAAGTGACCTACTGAGTATGGGGAAAGGCCCCCGACTCGGGGGCCGAGAGGAAGCCCTGGGGCAGGCGTATCAGGGTCTATCCTAGGTCCTTCCAAAGACTGCCCAGATGCCAGCTCAGCCCCGTGCCCAGGGTGCCCTCTCCACCGCCCCCACTTCCCAGGCTTCGGAAGTCCATTTCTCTGTTCTTTAGGGGGGCATCTCCATGCGGTATGGGTGTATGAGGCCTTGTGGCTGTCCTATGCAGTAGGGTTACTCTTTTTTTCTGCTCTTAAACCCTGGGGTCCTTGTCCGAGATGGGCCCAGTCAGGACCAAGGGCGGGGGGCCATCCCCACCCCCTCCATGTGCTGGGTCCACAGCCCCCCTACTCCTCTTATGTCTCCCTGCACCCTTCAGGCGTATCCCTGGTCTCTCACTGTGAAGGCCCTGCCCAGCTGTGCACCTCTTCAGCCTGTCCAAGCCCTCAGCCTGCACTGCCAGGCTTTTCTCTCCTTACAGCTCCCCCACGAGGCCCCCAGTGAATCTCTTGTTGTCCCAAACCTGGCATGTCAGCCTGGAGGTGTGTCTGAACCACCTTTTCCAGCCCCCACCAGGCTAGTTCTCAGCACCTGGCTGAGAGGAGGTGCTTGGTACCCCCACAAGAGTGGGTGAAGTGCCTACTGTGGGCCCAGCTCTGATGGAGACACAGTCCTCCTCCTCCCCTGCCCTCCTGAGGCCCCGTAGAGGGAGGAAGGGTGGCTGGCAACACCCCCAGAGGAGGTGTTGCAGCAGAAGCCCCTTGGGAGACGGCGCGTGGCTCAGGCGGGTGAGGGGGCTGGGGGCGGGGACCGTGTCCCTCAGCCCTGTCCGTGCAGGCCCAGGCCTTTGCAAGCTGGCCTTCTCTCCTCTCACTAGCTCTCTGAACTCCAGTTCCTGCTCGTGCAGCTTTCATGTACCTAAAAGCCTGGCTGCCTTTCATCTGGGAGGAAAATAATGGATGCTGAGAGCTGGGCAGTTGAGGCCTCGAGCAGCCGGGATCAGAAGGGCAAAGAGCAGGAAGCCAACCGAGGGTCTGCCTGGCCTACTGCAGGGCCTCCCCACTTCCCTGGTGAGAGAGGGGCCGCAGTTAGCCAGCCGGGGGTCCTGAGGTCTGCGTGGGCCCTGGCCGGGGCTGGCTGCCGGAGGTGGCTGCCGGAGGTGGCAGCGGGGTCCAGCTTCAATCTGTGGCTGCCCGGCCTGGCTTGTGGGTGGAGCAGAAGGGACAGAGTCAGCTGGGGTCGTGGGCAGGGCCCGAGGCCAGGATTCTGGAATGGCAGAGCAGCTCAGTCTCTGCCTTGTTTCTGGTATCTCCTGGCTGTGATACTCAGAGGGTACTTTCATCTCTCTGAGCCTCCGTTTTCTCATCTGCAAAATGGGCACAATGGTCCTAGCCTCGCCTCCCTCTCTCCTGCTAATAGCTAGCATTTGCTGAGGGCCCCCCTGTTTGGAGCACTTGGCATGTATGTGCAAGTGCAGTCTTCTGTCTTGTCACTGTGGCTTCTTTATAGGGGAGGAAATTGAAGCCCAGAGAGGCTGCTCGCTTGCCTGAGGTCACAAAGCTGGATGACAAGGCTGGGTCACCACACAGCCCCAGGCAGGCTGGCTGCGGGGTGTGCTGGAAGCTTCCGTGCTGTGCAAAGCATTAGGGAAGAGACAGGAAGGGGAGGTGCTTTTAAACATTAAAGCACACAGGAAGAGGTTTGGTGTTATTGTGGGGTGGCCTTGGGGTGGCCATGGTGATGGTCATGGACACCCAGCTGCTTGGCTCGGGGTGCTGCAGGCCTCGTGGAGGTCAAGGTAGAGGTTTGATCCCTGGCTGTTGTAAACAGCCTTGAATGAAGTATCGGCTTTCAGGGAACTGTGCCCTGGGTGGCTCTGGGGCGTGCAGGTTTCCTACCTGTCAGCTCGCTTCTCCTCTGCTGGGTGGTGTGGGACATGGAGCAGCCACTCTCAGGGAGTCCCTCGATTCTGCTAGTCTGGGAGCCAGTGAGTCAGAGCCTGAGCCGTGGGCATCCTGGGGCCCACCAGTGTTGCCGTACCTAGTGGGGATGTGGGGCTGCTGGCCAGGCCTGGGACAGCCTGAGAACAGATTCAGGCTCTAAACACACACGTGTGCGCCTGGACACACAGGCATGTAACATACTTACACATGCACATGCATGTGCACACTCACACACGCACACGTATGTGTAGGGGCCTTTGCATTGGCTGTTCCCTCTGCCTGAAATGCTCTCCCTCAAATACCCACATGGCTCCCTCCTTCACCATCTTGAAGTCTTGACTCAGATGTCGCCTGGTCAGAGAGACTTCCCCCGGCCCCTCTAACAGTCCCCTGCTCTGTTCTTCCTTTTTCTCCTGGGCCCTCATTTCCATCTAACAGCTTAGGATCACCTTTGCATGGCCTACCTCTGTGTCGATTGGGAGCCCCACGAGGACAGAGTGTCCACCTGTCTGTCGCCAGCACTCAGAACTATGCCTGGCAGGCTGTCAGACTCAGTGACTATCGGTAGGAGGAGTAAATGAATGAATGTGCTGGGTGCTCACGTGCTTAGGGCACATGCTCCAGCACGTGCACACACACTCGCACGCACGCGCACACACACACAGATGCACTTGGCATTCGTCTTCATTGCTGCTCAAGCCCGGAAGCAGCTTTTGTCTTTCCCCACGTGGCATGGACCTCCTTGTCACTCGAGAAGCCTGAGAGAGAGAGAGGGAGAGCGCGATTGCGCGCGCGCGCACACGGGGTTGGGGGGTGAGTGCGCATGGAGTGGGGAGAGATTTCTTCACTTCCTCCCTGCCTCCCATCTCAGTCACTCATCCCTTGGGTAGGACGTTCTGCTGGGTGCCAGCTCCAGCCTCAGTGGGTCACTCTGGGGTGCCCCACCTGGCCCTTCCGGGGATGCAGTGGGTGTTGGGAGTAGTCTACTTTTCTTTGTGTGTCCACAGAATGGCCTTGCCCAGCATGATGGGGGCACCTTAGGATGCCTGCTGAGTTGACAAGTGGGCCAGGCATTCTCACACCAGGAGGACATGTCTGGTGCCCCTGCAGCAACCCCACTCGGTGCTGTGGGAGGTCTGAGCAGGCTCTCTGGAGCTCAGGGAGGGCTGCCTGGAGGAGGTGACACGGGCTCTGTGGGCAGAGGAAGCCAGGCAGATGGGACCGAGAGTAGGCCAGCTGAGGTCGGTCAGGGGCCCCTGGAATCTGGGTTCCGGCTGACGCTGTGCTGCCTTTGGCATGGGTGAGGCTGGAGGGAGGAGGGCCTTGGAGGGCCTGCCGGGCCAGCATTCCAGAAGGAGGCGCCCCAGCCCTGGGAGCATAGCCGTAACTAGGCTGGGAGAGAGCTGGCAGAGGGGCTGGGAGGTGTGGGGATAGAGGGCTAAGGGAGGTATAGCAGGAGGGATTATAGCTCACCTCAGAGCTAACTTTTCAAGTGTTTACTGCCTGCTAGCCATTCACAAAAATTCCCTCATGTGACCCTTGCAACCCTATGAGACAGGGATTGTAATTATTCCCATTTTGCAGCTGAGAAAACTGAGGTCTGGAGAGGTGAAGTAACTTTCTGGAGGCTTCCCAGCTAGTGGGTGGCTGAGCTGGGGTTTGAACCTGAGCAGTTGAGCTCCCCAATCTCAGCTCGAAACCACCCTGCTAGGAAGCTTGGAGGGCCTGGAGCTGAGGAGGAGCCTGCGAGGGCCGGGGGAGGTGGGGCTGGCAGGGGATGCTGGCTTATCCCCCTGACGCTACTCCGGAGGCTCTCTCCTCCTCTCAACCACTTCAGGGTTGGGTCCCTTTTCCAGGGTCTGGGGAGTTGTTGGCAGAACAAAGGTCCTTCCTGTGCGCCTGAAATCTGAGGCCAGGGCACCCCTGCAGACTGACCCGCTTACCCGCTTACCCTGCGGGAACTCCATGCTCGGCCCTCCCACCCTTTGTGGGAATTGGGGTGTGCAGTGGGGCGGGGGCCTGGGTCCTAATACCTGGACATCCACCTGTCCGTCTGCCATCCCAGCCCATGCTGAGTGCCTGAACTAGAGGAGAGGTGGGAGGTGGCTTGAGGGAGGAATGAGGGGTGATGAGTGAGCAGTCTTCTGTGTGAGGGGCCCTGAGACCTCCCTGGGCTTCCTGCTCCTCTGCTGGATGCAGTCCCTTTTGACTCCAGTGCCGTGTTGGGAGAAAACATCAGAAGTAGGAGACAAGCTTCTTCTAATTAGGAAGAGAGTGGGTTCCCGGGCGTGTGATGAACACTCCTTGCTGAGGACCAGGCACCGAGGGAAGCTGACAAACAAATCTGTCTTCTTTCGGGACCTGCTGGGAAGGCAGGTCCTGGCCCTGCCCTCTCCAACACCTGCTCTGGCTCCAGCTCCAAATTTGGGGCTCTTCTGTTCAGCGGCATGCCCCAAGGGTGCTGTTGATTTTGTTTTGTTTTATTGTTAAAAATGTGTTAAATCCGGACATTTCGGCTGCATGCAAAACAAATGGGGTGGTGAGCCCCCAAGTACGTGGGACTCAGAGTTGTCTGCTCTTGGCCATCGTTCTTTCTTCTTCCATGTGCTCCCATTGTGATGCTTTTGAAGCGAACCCCAAACCTCATCATATCACCGCACCCCTCAGTGTTTCAGTACAGACCTCCAAGGCAGTAGGTCTCCACTGGGGATGGTTCTGCACCCCAGGGGGCCCTTGGCAATATCTGGAGACATTTTTGGTTGTTGTGACTGGGGGAGGGGTGTGCTACTGGCATCTGGTGGGTAGGGGATGGGAATGCTGCCAAACATCCTTCAGTGCAAAGAATAGCCCCCCAACAAAGAATCAGACCCCCAAAGTCTTAGTAGTGCTGAGGCTGAGAGACGTTGCTCTGAATGACAGACCCTTAAACACCAACCAGCCCCTAAAACCATGATACCCCTTGGCTGACCCTAAAAATAATGACGCTCCTAAAATTAACCACCAACTGTCCAAACAGAGACCACGTTCTAGAGGGCACTGTGTTCATGCTCAGCGCTCTCCACGGCAGAGGGGACTGGCTAGTTTTCGGAGGCCATGGACACAAGTAGGAGAGGGGACGGATACAGGTGCTCGGGAAGATTATACTGTGGTTTTCCAAGCAGGTGGTATGTTTGCATGATTCTGCATGTAAAACATGCAAAGGGTACCAAGGGAAGGCTCTCCCCTCAACCCTGTCCCCCAGCCACCCAGTTCCCTCTCCGGAGGCTGTTTTGTTTCAGAGTGGGGAGGGTCCATCCTGCCCCCTCCCATGATAGGCGGGGTGCTGCTCACGCACGGAGCTGGCCTTGCTGCTTTGCTCCTGCTGTGGGTCTTGGAGAGCTGTCTGAGCCTCGCATGGAAAGCTCCCAGGATCTTTTTCACGGCTGAGTAGTATTCCTTGTGGGGCTGTGTTTTTTTTGTTTGTTTGTTTGTTTTACCAGATTATTTCCAAAGGTTTGCTCTTACAAACAGTGCCATGGGGGTTATATGCCATCTTAGAAAGACCACAAGAGCTACAATGAGAGGGCTTGGGGTTACCCTTAGTTGCTCAGCGAATCTGGACAAGCCATCATCTGTTTTCCCCACCCCATCTTTCCC
This sequence comes from Neomonachus schauinslandi, assembly GCF_002201575.2. Classification (NCBI taxonomy): domain Eukaryota; kingdom Metazoa; phylum Chordata; class Mammalia; order Carnivora; family Phocidae; genus Neomonachus; species Neomonachus schauinslandi. The sequence continues at coordinate 115,375,396 of NC_058410.1, forward strand.
TTTCTCCTGAGTGAGTTCAGTGAGGGGAGACAATGAGGGGCCTGCTGGGGCCCACCTGGGGGGCATCACGGGGGGCCGAGCTGGGCCATGTCCTTGTCCTCATGGGCGTCCTCCATGGAAGGTGGACCCTTGCTGTCCCTGGGGATGGGGACACCCTAGGCATAGGCCAGGTGGGCAACCACTTGTCCAGGGGGCGCCCCAAATCCTCTTGTCCTCTGGAACATTTCCCACCCTCAGTGGCCAGACTGGCCAGGAGGTTTTTGTCCTTGGGTTGGATGTCAGCCATAGGAAGAAGGGCAGCTTAAGGGCTCTGCATCTCACCTTTGCATGGAGAGGGCCCAGGTGAGGTCTGTGGGGGCACAAAAGTGCTCTGTGGCTGGGAGCACCAGGGCTGGGGGCAGGGTGCTGGAATCTGCCATGGAGGCCTGTCTGGACCCTGTGTCCCAGGCTGTGGAGAGAGGGACTTCCTGGGGACCTCACCCACTCTGTCTTCCTGTGATTCCATCCTCTGGGTGGCCAGGGATGTGGGATAATGATGGGGACCCAGGCTCTGTCTCCTCTGAGCTGGGCAGGACGAAGGAGCTGTGAGTTCGGCGTCTGCTGGGTGCTGACATGAGGGGCTGCCTGGGGGAGGGTGATGGGCCAAATGACGTCTCAGGGCCCCTCTTGACACCCTCATCCCCACCCCATCCACAGCCTGAACTGTGTCATCTACCTAGGGATTTTCCCCTGCTGGGATCTTCCAGCCCTTTTGTAAATGGAGGCACCCAGAGGCTCCAGTGTGTGTTTATGTGTGTAATCCTGTATGATTCCCTGGTGTTTGTTTGTGTGTGTGTGTGTGTGTTTGGGGTACCACCAGACACAGGACCCAGGTGATGCTGGTTGGGACACTTTTCTGGAAGAGGAGGGCTTGATGCTGATGCGCCAGTCACTTCTCACCCTGATGTCAGTCTCACTCCCACTGGGGATGGGGAGGACCTGGGGAAGCCTGGCAGTGGGGGCAGCTGAGAGGAGGTGGGAAGCATTGGGACTCTGGGCTGGAGCCAGGGGAGGGCTACCCAACCAGCTGCTCACACTTCTGGGCCTTAGTTTCCTCCTGTGTCAAGCGGGCTAGGACCCACCCAGCTGACATCACAGGGTCTCCCTCAGGACAAGAAGGGCTGGGGCAGTCCCGAGGCTAGGGGGATGGGAAGGAGACTGTTGTGGAGTGATGTGGTGCTGGCTGGGCACGGTGGGGATGCCAGCCACCCCCATCAGCGGCCCCTCTCGCCCCCAGATCCCCCAGATCAGCTACGCCTCCACAGCCCCTGACCTGAGTGACAACAGCCGCTACGACTTCTTCTCCCGCGTGGTGCCCTCAGACACGTACCAGGCCCAGGCCATGGTAGACATCGTCCGCGCCCTCAAGTGGAACTACGTGTCCACACTGGCCTCGGAGGGCAGCTACGGCGAGAGCGGCGTGGAGGCCTTCATCCAGAAGTCCCGGGAGGATGGTGAGTCATGCTCGGGAACAGGGGGATGTCAGGGCACAGTGGCCCAGCGCTGCCTGAGAGGCTCTCTGGGTCCTGCCGTGGGCTCTGCCTGCCCCGGGCCATTCCCCTCGTGGACCTCCGTCTGTCCCCTGGGCCCTGGGGAGCTGTCCATGGCCTTGCTGGCCGGCTAGGTAGCCCCCAGGACTAGGGGGTGGATGGGAATGACTTTTGCCGACTAGGCCAGGCAGACGGAGGGACTGTTGATATTTCTGTCATGGGATCCAGTGGAACAGTGCTGTTCTCAGGCAGAGGGAGAAGGGGATGGGGTGGAGGTGGTTTTGTTTAGTGAGGGTCTCAGGGACCCAGGAGATGGGGCTCAGCCAGCAGGTCCTGGGAGCCAGGGTTGTGTGAGGCATTGGCTGTGTGGTGGGAGGGAGAGACCGGGGCGGGCAGCGCTATGCTGGTTCCTTGTGGCTTCAGGGAAGTAGGTGCCTGTGGGTGGGATGTGAGGAGCTGGGAAAGAGATGTGCTCTCCTGGAGGTCTCCCCCACCCCCCATCAACCTTACCACAAGCCCCCTTTCCCCCCATTAAGCTCCCCGCCTTCCCTTAATTGTCCTCAGAAGCTCCAGGGATAAAGTTTTAGATATCCACAAGCAATAAGAGGCTGGCACAGCAAGGGTTAACACTCCGGGCAGCCTGAAGCCTGGCCCGCTCAGAGGGTCGGTTCTGATGGCCATGCTGAGGAGGGCAGCCTGCACACGGGGCCGTGGCGGTGGGTGGCCAGCCCAGCAGTCAGTCCCCTGGGTCGGGGGCTCCACCTGGGTCTGGGTGAGCCTTGCCAAGCAGTCCAGTTCATTGAGGGTGGGGTGTTGGGGGGAAGCAGACAGGCTCCTCCCCTCCTGACAGACCCAGCTCCTGGCAGAGGGGCCCCTGGCCTCTCCCAAGGCTCTATCTCTAAATAGCTCACTGTGGTGCCCTCGACCTTGGAGGATGGCATCTGTATATTTATACGTGCGTAGCCCTGGGACTCTAATTGCTTTTCCTGGGGAACCACAGAGTATCCAGAGGCTGGTGTTGGTAACACCCTGTGGGCATCATCCTGCTCTAAGTCTCAGATAAGCCCCTTTAATTGTACAGCCAGAGCAGCTCAGGAGCCTGCAGCCTGGTAGACAGGACAGAAGTGGGGCGGCCCTGACTGATGGCCGGGCTCCAGGCCACTCGCCACGCCGGCGGCTGGCCAGGCAGAGGGGAGCATGGGCTGGATGGGCCCCCACTCCCACCTCCAGGCAGGTGGGCTGCAGCTCCCTGGGGCCCCCTGGTGGTGCTACAGCCCCCTCCCTCTGGCTGCCCACATGTCCTTTACTGCTTTGCTCCAGCACGACACCGGCCCCTCTCTCGGGGCTGGCCCCACCCACCGCACTCTGCCGGGTTCCTGTCCTCAATGGCTGGCATCCTTTCCCAAACGAGCCCACTGCCCTCTGTTTCAGGTGCAGTCTCTACAGGATTTGGGGACAAAGGTGCTAGAAGGAGGGACAGAAAGCCTAGAATTTTAGTGTTCCGTGGTATTCAGTCCTGGGCACGAGGGACCTAGAAGCCACTCCTGGTACTCAGGTAGCTCTCCCTATGCGCCTCACAGCTGCTGAGCACACGTTTGACACCTGTTGTCCCCGGTAATCCTCCCTACCCAGTGAGGTAGACACCCCCATTTTAGAGGGGAGGAAGCTGAGGCATAGAGAGGCCTAATAATAACCAGCCCCAGGTCATACAGGTAAACGGGTAGAGAAGGGATTTGAAGCCAGGCGGTCTGGCTCCAGGGCTAGAGGTCATAACTGCTTTTGTAGTCATCACTCCATCTTCTGCCCCCGTTTCCCACAGATGGGGGCATGACAGACACACACACACACACACACATACACACACAGCCTGGAGGGACACTTGCTGACATCTTAAGGGTGCGAGAGGCATGGGATTGGGGTGAGGTCTAGGTATTGCATTTTTTAAAAAAAAGATTTTATTTATTTATTTGTCAGAGAGAGAGAGCATAAGCAGGGGGAACAGCAGGCAGAGGGCGAGGGAGAAGCAGACTCCCCACTGAGCAAGGAGCCTGACACGGGGCTTGATCCCAGGACCCTGGGATCATGACCTGAGCCGAAGGCAGACGCTTCACCGACTGAGCCACCCAGGCGTCCCTAGGTATTGCATTTTGGCTGAAACTTGGACTATTGTTTGAATTTTCCACAAGCATCTAATCAGGCATTTGGTGGTCAGAGAATATATAGTCTACTCAAGACTTTTACAGAGGAATTCTAGAAAAAGAAGAGAACTAGCTGTGCTGCCAGGGCCTGTGGCTCAGGGGCACTCCTGGCCTGGCGCAGGTGTCCCTCACAGCGCCCCCTGCACCCCATCCCATCACCGAAGGCCTGACCTCCCACGTCCTTAGACCCTCCTCCTGTCTCCCGTTGCAGCCCCGGGGCCCTGGCTGGGCCCGCTCTCGTGTATGGGCCTTTAGGCCTCCCCACCCCACCTGCTAAATGAAATTTGATTTGGAGGAACGTCTCTGGGTGGGTGAAAAGAAAAGGAGAGAGAAAGCCGCGCTCCAGCTGGCCAAATTGAAATCAGAACTGAGCGGCCTGTAGAAAGAGGCCGCTGTACCTTGTAGCCTAATCCCTGTGAAAGATTAAAGATGTCTTTGGCCGTATATGGTATTGATTCGTCCTCTGAAGTATAAATCATCTGTGAGTTGCTCAGAGGAGTGCCAGGCAGCGGAGTAGAGGGGAGGGCGTGCTTGCCAGGCGGAGGATGCACATCAGAGCTGAGGGGAGAGCTTGGCCAGCGAGTCCTGGGTGCCTGCTGTGTGGGCTTGGGGTCCTGCAGGGGAGCACCATTGCGTCCATTTTATAGATGAAGAAACTGAGGCCCAAAGGAGTAGGTCATTTCCCCAAGGCCATATAAGCAGGATGTGGAGGACCAGGGACTGGAACCCAGCTCTGTCCTCTGGGTGGGGAGCTCTTGTGTAGCACTCAGCATGGGTTGGGCCATTGGCACGGGGCTTAAAGAAAGCCCTGGCCAGCGTTTTCCAGCCCCCATCAGCGCCGTGCTCTCCCACCCCAATCATTCAGTCATGTGGCTCATGCCCCAGGCCATCCTGTGGCCCTTGGTTGAGCTCTGCCCTGTACCAGGCAGCCTCCCTGCACTATCACGAATCCTGGTGACAACGTTGTGGGTCCAGTGTTTCTGTTCCCATTTTACAGAGGGGGGAACTGAGGCTCCAAGGGGTGAGGTGGCTTGCCCAGGCTCACACAGCGAGGTATTGGAGCAGGACTTGGAGCCAGGCTGTCTGTCTCCCCGCCGCCCGAATCACCGAGGTGGCAGCGTGTGGTTAACGGGCAGCTTCTGGAAGACAGATCTGGGCTCTGGCTTGGCTGCCTCTTGGCTGTGAGAGCCCGGGACAGTCACTCAGCTGCTCGGTTTTGGTTTTCTCACCTGTGAAATGGGGATAAACCTGGTCGCTGCCAGAACGGAATGTGCTTCTGGCCCACGGATGTGGGAGCTCAGAAACACACATCAGAGGGCTCTTATCTGGGGTCCCGCTGCCTGGGCTGCAGCCCTCCCTGTCGCCTGGCCACTCCTAGGGAGGCCCAGGGAGAGCTGGAGGGCCCGCGGGGACCAGGCTGGGCACTAACAGTAGCTGTAGGTCATGTTCAGGGATGAGGCTAGGACAGGACAGCTGGGCTGGTGGTGCCCGGGCAGCGAGGTGAGCTCCAAAGGCAGCTAGGGCGGGACACGCGTCGGGGTGAGGGCTGCATGTATGTGATTTTCTGGACATGTGATTGGGGGGCCTGCCTCGGTAGGGGTGTCCGTGGACAGGCCTTTGTGTGTGTGCATGCTCGCATGAGGCATCTGGTGCATTTCCCCATCTTTGAACGCCAGGACTCCGTCCTCCTGGCCAGGCTGCTGAGTAAAACCTGGGATTAGGCATGCCGAGCAGGCCCCGCCTGGGCTCTGGAGACAATGGGAGTTAGTCACCCCGGGAGGGAGACAGCCTGAGGGGGTGGTACCAACGTGGCCCTGTCCTCAGTGCCTCCCTCCACCATCCTGGGCCCCCTCAGGGTTGGGGTCTGGGGTATAAACTTTTATACCCCCACAGCATTTCTCTGCCCATGGGGCCCCATGTGAGCCTCAGTTTACTTCCTGTAGTACTCCATTTCACGGATGAGGAAAACAAAGGCTCAGGGAAGTTAAGGGGCCTGCTCAAGGTCAAACAGAAGTGCTGAGTAGCAGCCCAGGCCTCCTGTGTGGGTGATGGGAGAATGGATGATATTAGTAGGTAATATTGATGGAGTCCTTCTATGGACCAACTCTTGTTTTTTTTTTTTTTAAGATTTTATTTATTTATTTGAGACAGAGAGAATGAGAGACAGAGAGCATGAGAGGGAGGGGGGTCAGAGGGGGAAGCAGACTCCCTGCCGAGCAGGGAGCCCGATGCGGGACTCGATCCCGGGACTCCAGGATCATGACCTGAGCCAAAGGCAGTCGCTTAACCAACTGAGCCACCCAGGCGCCTGGACCAACGCTTGTTTTATGTACTTCATGCATATTAACTCATTTAGCCCTCAAGACAACCCCATTATATGGATGGCAAAACTGAGGATCAGAGAGGTTAAGCAACTCCCCTGAGGTCACACAGCTGGAAAATAGCAGGAGTGGAATTTGAATCCAGCAGGTGGTTCCCCCACCTCTGGTGCATGTGGCAGGAAAGACACAGGCCAGCTCCTGGCAGGGGCTTCTCCATGGGGTCGCCTGGGGGCTTTGGTTCTGGTCCTCTCTGGTGAGCGATTCCAGCACCCTGGGCACATCCAGGCCTGTGCTCCTAGGGTGGGAACAAGATGGCCGCTCTGGGTGGTGACAGGGCAGGAAGGGGCGGGGGTGGATGGGTCAGCCTGCTCCTTGGAGGACGTCCTGTCCCTTGCTCAGTGAGAAGTTCCAAAGCCTCATCTCCCCGCTGTGTCCCTGTGTCCCCTATTGGTATTCCGGAGACACTGGTGAGTCAAGCTGTTGCTGGTCTGACCTCCAGCTCCAGCTCCCAGGGCTGAGCGTCAGACTTGCATTTAGATGGCTCGGGTCAGCGCAGCAGCACGGATGGAGACTGGCAGGGCCGGCAGCCGAGGCTCAAGGCTGGGGCGCCTCCTCATCCCACTGCTTATGTGACATCTCTGGACTCATCTTCTCTTGCTGTAAAAGGAACGCTCTCCTCCTGGAGGCTCCAAGGGGATGGGGGAAGAGCTTGGCCAGCTGGAAAGATTTGTGGTACCGGGGTTGGGGGTGCTGGCTCTGCTTATGTATCTGGGAAACCAGAGAGGAGAGGTTTGTCCCAGGGTGCCCCCAGGATCCAAGACCCCCTAATGGTGGACAGAATGCCTGCTTCCCTTCCCGCTGCCCCTGGCCTTTTCTCCTTCTTCTCCCCTCCATCTCTCTGCTGCAGCCACACCTGCCTCCTCACTGCTCCTCTAGCACTCTGGGCATCAGCCCACCTCAGGGCCTCTGCACTGGCTGGCCCCTCTGCCTGGAACTGTCTTTCCCTGAATATCCACTTGGCCCACATCCTCCGTATATTCAGGTGTCTTCCCAGCTGTCCCCTCTTCAGAGAGGCCTTTCTGACCACAGTATCTAAGATAGCCCCTCCCCTGGCCGGTTACTCTCCTTTCCCTGTTCCTGGCTCTATTTTTCTTATAGCACTTGACAAGTGAATTTATATTTGTTTATGGTCCACAAAGGCAGAGGTTTTTTGCCCATTTTGCTCTCAGCTGCATCCCTAGGTCAGTCCCTGGCACATAGTACTGCCTAGTAAATGTCTAGGGAATGGGTGACCATAAAGCCCAGCCCCCAGCTACTTACTTCTCTAGCTCTTCTCCCAGGGGCCTGAGGTTGTTCTCCCAGCCTGCAGAAGGGCAGACGGAGGCCGACAGAGCAGAGGCACCTGGGGTTGGGTCGGGTGGCCCCGGGACCCAGCTTCCTCCCCCAGTGAGCTCCCTGGCTGGCCCCGGCCCTCTCCTGACTCCCCGAGGACAGAATCCTTTCCTGGAGGCAGAAGAAGGGATATGAGAGCTCAGGGCCGCTCTGTAGCTGCATCAGGCTGAGATGTGGGGCTCCACTTCCTCTCATTTCTTGCGACAGTGCCTGTCTTGGGATTCTTCATCCTGAGGGGCTGCCTGCCCCGGAGGGCAGGAAGGGGAGGATGCTCAGCCTTTCAGACCTGCTTGAGTTTCCCAGCTGGCTTAGGCTTCGCACCCCCCCATGTAGGCAGCCCCGGTGTGAGAAGAGGAGTTAGGGGCCCTGCTGGCTCTCGGTGGGCACGGGAGGAACGGTACACCACCAGACCTCGCGCCCTGCCCTGCGTGCAGTAGGACTCAGTAGAGTTTGCCTGAATAAGTGAATGAAGGGATGTGATGATGCATCTGTTAAAGGAAGAGCTATACTGCAGGGCTGCACGGGACCTGGCCCAGCAAGACGGGCTTAGACAAGTGAAGAGGAGGGGAAGGGCATGCCAGCTGGGGGAACAGCATGAGCAAGAGGTAGGAGTGAGTCAGGCAGATGGGACCCCGCTGAGGGGCTTGGCCTGGTCCTAGTGGCCATGGGACAGGGACCAATGCAAGACAGAGCTGAGCAGAGTTTTTTCAAGCCAATGCTGTATTTTAATTTTTTTTGGCAGTTGGGGTCATGTCGGCTTACCCCAGGGAATGTATTAGCACACACCATTTCCACTTGCTGTGTCCCACTTGCTCAGGACCCTGGGGGGTCCTCTCTGCCCTTAAGGCTCAGGCCAAGGCCCTGCCTCCCTGCAGGCTTCCCTCATCTGCTCTCCCCCCACGCAGAGATGCTCACCTGGAGGGAGGATGATGGTCCCCAGGGCTCACCACCTGGGAAGCCTCAAGTACACCCACCACAGTGCCTACTGAACTTTCCCTGAGCCTCTTTCATATGGCTCTGCACCCCCTGATGCTGGGGAAGGACAGGGCTCACTTGGCTCTGTGCTTCTCGCCCTCCCTTGCACACAGCGGGGCCTTAATAGATGTTGATAGAATGAACACGTGAGCCAACAGATGACCAGCCCTGTGTCCTTGGGTCTGTCACTGCCCTTCTGGGGCCTCCTTCTCTCCTCTGTAACAGGAGGAGAGAAGGAGGCCTTCTCCAGCGTCTCCATCTCCAGCGTCTAGCTCTGCCCCCCGTAGGCTGTGTCCTCACAGTCCAGGGTGCCGGGCTCCAGGCATTTTTCTCCATCAACAAAGGCTCTCATAGAAGTGCTGGAAAAGAAGACATCCCTCAAGACCTAAAGGAATGGGTGTCAAATGGGGATGCTTCAGAGTTTGGTCTTTTGGTTCAGGGATGATTGGGACCAATTGCACAGGGACAGAGCCTGGAGCATGCAATCTTCTCACCCCCAATCAGATGAAATGTGGTTGACATTAGCCAAGGGGCCGGGGGGCCGGAAGCAGGGAGGAGTCCTGCCACTGGCTTTAGCTTGGTGTGTATGAGCTTGCAGCATCTTCTCAGGGGGAGACCTCTGGACTCTCCCCCCAGGTGCTTCCTGAAGCCACAGCACAGGGACCCGGCAGCCAGGGCCCAGGATGCCCTGCCCACCGGCCATGCATTCTCCAAGGATGCTGAGCAAAAGTGGGCCCCACCTCGCAGCCAGTCGCCACCATTCTAGCTTAGCAACCAGGCTGCCCTGAACTTGAGACCCATCACGTCTTCCACTGCCTTGGTGTGCTGCCCGTCACTCTAACGTAGGTGGAAATTAAGTGGACCTGGCATGCGCACCCCCTGCCGGGCCACGAGGCCCACCATGCGCCAGCTGGGTCTCCTGGCTGGCGCTTGGAGATTGGCAAGGTGCTGGCATCAATGTGACTGCTTGGTGATTGCCAGGTCAATCTCCGTACTGCTGTGAAGACGAAGCCCGAACTTGCCTGGCCCGCCTTGGAGACTTGGCCTGTCCACTCTGATTTCTCTGCCACTCTGGCCTTTGGCAGGGTGCTGACACCTCTTGATTCTGTGAGTCCCCTGGGTTGGGTGTCATTGGGTCACTTTTCCTGCTCTCTGCAGTTCGTCTTTGATGTGTTCACCCTGGCCTATCACAGCGGGGCCGTGATCCGTTCTGCGTTTGCCTCCAAGCTTGACGGGAGTGACAGGAGGAGGAAGATGTTAGCCGCCAAGCCCTTGTTGCTCTGAGTTTGCATGCCTGCCCTCTTGGACAGGAAGCAACATTTTCTCTCACCAGCCTCCTTTGTGGAACACGTTTGAATATTTCTTTGGGGTTTAAAAAAACTTCCCTTTGTTGGTGGCAGCCCCGTTGTAGCTTTGACCTTCTGAACCCTGTCCCCTGGACACTGCAGTAGGGCAGAGTGGTTGAGAGTCCAGATGCTGGCTCTGCCACCAGGAGCTGCACCACCGTGAGCAGTCCCTCAGGGTCTCTGGGCCTCAGTTTCCACCTGGTGAAAGGTGGATATCGATAGTACCCGCTTTTTAGGTTGCTATGAGCATGAAGTGAGTGAATCGGTGTAAGGCCCTCAGCACACGAAACACCATGCTGCCAAAGGTGTCAGTTGTCGCCGTGACTAATCAGAGTGGGGGCGCAGGGGCCCAGTCTAGTTCTGCCTCTGTCTCTGGGTGGCCACGTAACCCTGGGCCTGTTACTTTCCCTTGTGGAGTGTCAGCTTGATGACCAACGTGAAGGTGATGGGTTAGGGGACCTCGGAGCTGCCCCAGCGTGCAGCTCTGCATGCCTCACTCACCTCTCTTGGCTTTTTTTTTTTTTTTAAGATTTTATTTATTTATTTGAGAGAGAGAGAGTGAGTAAGCGAGTGAGAGAGAGCACAAGCCAGGGGAGGGGCAGAGAAGCAGACTCCCCCCTGAACAGGGAGCCCAATGTGGGGCTTGATCCCAGGACCCTGGGATCACGATCTGAGCTGAAGGCAGACGTTTAACCAACTGAGCCACCCAGGTGCCTCTCTTGGCTTTTCTATCTGTCCTTGCCACATGGAAGTCCAGGTACCATAGGGTTGGCCTCCAGCTTCCAGTATGTCTCTTGTTGCTGGGCGCCAACCTGAGCCCCCAGAGGAGCCCTGTGCACACTAACCTGATCCCTCTGAGCTCTTCCCCTTTGTTAAAGAGCAAGCGGTGAAGGCCAGTGACCTTCCCTGCTCGGGTTTGGGACTTGACCTCCAGGGACCCTCTTCACCTGTTGGCTGACTGCTGGACTTCAGCCTGTTTTCCTGTCAGAGGTGGGGTCCCCAGTACCCCCCACTCTGAGCTCCTTGGAGATGTAGCTGAAGCAAGCCCCATACTGCTTTTTCCCTGCAGCTCTGGAAAGACCCTGTGAGCTCACCGTTTTCTTTCTTCGTCACCCTGAGACTTCCTACTTCAGGCCTGTATGGGGCTGTTGAGTGTCCTGGGTGTCTCAGACTCATCCTCTACTCCTATGTGACCTTAGGCAAGTCCCTTTCCCTTCCTGAGCCTCCTGTTCTTCATTGGTAAGACCAGGAAGGGGCTGGGTGCCTTCTTCAATGGGCTCACACAGGTGGACACACTGAGGGATGCTTGTAGCCATTTTTGCTTATTATTCCGTGTCCACCAGCCCTCTTCCCAGAGTCTTTGAGCCCCAACAGGCTCCAACTCCTGCATTGGCCCCTCAGCCAGCCTGGCCTGGCCTGGGTGAAGACCCCTGAATCTCCTTTTTTTTTTTTTTTTTTTAAAGGTTTTATTTGTCAGAGAGAGAGAGAGAGCGTGCACAAGCAGGGGGAGCGGCAGGCAGAGGGAGAAGCAGACTCCCTGCTGAGCAGGTAGCCCAGTGCAGGACTGGATCCCAGGACCCCAGGATCATGACCTGAGCCGAGGGTAGATGCTTCACTGACTGAGCCACCCCAGTGCCTGTCTCCTTGTGTTTTAATATACATATTTCTTAGGGACATCTCATTAACCATCTTCACAGAAGCTGCCAGGCTCTGGCCCCAGTGTCAGCCCCTACACAGCCACTCTGAGAATTGTCCTTTTTTTTTTTTTTTAATAGAAGTGAGTGTGGCTCAGTATGCCCACAGGAGAGCCTGGGCCCCCACTGCTTGTCAGTGGCTGAGGTGGGGTTGGCACTTAGGTTTGTGTGACTCGGGAGCTTGAGAGAAGGAAGGTGGAGTCTTCCCTCAATGAAGTATTTGTTCCTGTCACCTGTCTTTCTCCAGGGAGACACTGATGGGTCAGCTGTGGGGAGGGACATAGGAGGACTGCCCCCAACAAAGGCCAGAGGTTCTGCTCAGGACCAGGGGAGAAGGAGGAGGTGGAGGGGCTCCTCTGATGGGGAGTGTGTGTGTGTGTGGGGGGGGGGTGGGGGGGATGGATCAGGAGTCACCAAGTCATGGTGATTGTGTAGGAGTCTGTGAGAGATCCTGTCTAACAAGCCCCAGAGGTGGGGAGGGACATATCCCTTGGTGGTCACTCCTTCAGTGCTGGTTTCCCTTATGTTCCTGGGGTTTTGAAGGACTCAGAAAGATGGAGTCCAGGCCTCTAAATCACATAGAGCCAGCTTTGTGGGATGTAGCTGGTGAGGAGAGGGGCATTTCTTCTCCTCTTCAGTCACTTTCTCTCTCACCTCTGTATGGTAATTCATTCATTTGCTGGATAAATATTTATTGAGCACCTACTGTGTACCAGGCATTGCACCAGGATACCGGGCATATGGCAGTGGACCAAACAGATGAAGATCCTTGGCCTTGTGAGCTCCCATTTGGGGAGAGGGCCAGAGGAGCTTACGCAAACAAGTAAATGCATCATTATATAATACAATTTCAGATAGGAGCTGATGGCATGTTATGGAGAAGAATAAAGCAGCATAAGTGGGCAGAGAGGGCCAGGTAGGGAAGATTATCTCATATAAGGTGATCAGGGAAGGCCTTTCTGAAGAGGTAGCATTTGAGCAGAGCCCCAAATGCAGTAAGAGAGTGAGGCTTGTGATCTCTGGGAAGAGTGCCCCAGGCAGAGACACCAGCAAGTGCAAAGGCCCTGATGTGGGAGCCTGCCTGGCATTTGGGGAATAACCAAGAGGCAGGAGCAGAGTGAGTGAGGTAGAGGGAAGTAGAAGAGGGGCAGATCACGTGGGGCCTTGTGGGCCACTGGGAGGATCTTAACTTTTGTTCTGAATGAGATGGGAACTATTGGAGGATTGTGAGCAGGGGAGGAATGTTAACAGACTTGGGTTTAATAGGAGCTTTCCAGCTGTTGTGTGAGGGCAGGGGCTGAGGCAGGAATGCCAGTGAGGAGGCCACTCTTCCTCCACAGGTGAGAAATGTTGATGGCTTAGACTGGGGGTGGGGATGATGAGAAGGGACAGATTTAGGGTGTATTTTGAAGCTCAAGCCGGAAGGACTTGCTCCTAGATTGCATGTGGATGGGAGGTCACCCATGCGCTCCTGGGTTCAGCACCATGGACAGTGGCAGTGCGCCGCCCCCCCCCCCCCCCCCCCCCCCCCCCCCCCCCCCC
>NC_058410.1:115388492-115405159 GCF_002201575.2 Neomonachus schauinslandi
CCCCCCCCCCCCCCCCCCCCCCCAAGGCCGGACATTTGGGGACGTCCAGGTTGGCTCTGGTCCCAACAGACTGCCAGTTCTCTGCCAGTCTGTGGCTGCTGAGCAAGGCCTCATCTGTAAGGTGCAGGTTCCTTTCCCTCGATTCTGTTATCAAATTTTTTGCCAAGTATATTTATTTCTGGGCACTGCTGCGAATTCTTTTTGGGATGAGGCAGGTCTAAATGTAATTACAGGTGATCCTTGCACAGCACAAGGGTTAGGGGTGCCAACCCTGCGCAGTTGAACATCTGCGTATAAGTTTTGACTCCCTCAAAGCTTAACTATTAATAGCCTCTTGTTGACTGGAAACTTCACTGAAAACGTAAACAGTTGATTAACATGTATTTTGTATGTTATAGTTGTATACCGTGCTATTCCAATAAAGCAAGCTAGAAAAAAGAAAATGTTATCCAGAAAATCCTAAGGAAGAGAAAATACATTTATAGCACTGTACTGTATCAAGAAAAATCCACATACAAGTGGACCTGCACAGTTCAAACCCGTGTTGTTCAAGGGCCAGCTGTTTATAGCTGGGAGAAGAGGTTTGGACACTTTTGTCTCCAGAAATCTCTGCATCTGGCTAAACAGTTGTTTTGGGGAGGGGGGGCTTCCTCGAGGAGGGGTGACGGGAGGAGAGTTGAAGGACAGGTGGCCCTGTCCCAGAGGAGCAGGAGGGTGTTCTGGGTGGGAGAACTGCATGACTGGTGTGGCTCTTCCTGACATCTTCCTTCTGAGAGTGAGGAGGGGCAGCCTTCCTGGGAGACCAGCAGGCCTACGTGGGTTGGGGGAGCCTGGCCCATGGCAGAGAGTGCTGCCCCCCCAGGAGTGCCACAGACTTGCTGTGTGTCTTTGGACAGCCACTCTTCCTCTTTGCCTCTCAGTTTATCCACCTGTAAAATGGGGATAATTGCAGTCCCTACTTGGCTGGCTATTGTAAGAATGACAAAAACAGGTGAATTAGCCATCAAAAAGGCCAAGAAAGGGCCCGAGGGGGGCTGATTTTGAGGCCTGAGACCCCAGTGGTGAGCACTTGGCCTCTTCCTGATTGGGGTTCTCCCCCCTCCCATTGTGACTGTCCTCCCCTTTCTTCCTGACTTGCATGATGCCTTATATCCACGTCCCATTTTGCTGTAGACAGAATGATCATATGGATATTCTATGCAAATTCTCATTTTTAATGAGCCAGAAGGAAAGCTAATGACCATTTTACAGACATTTTGGGACCCAAGGGAGGCTTTGGGATTGGGGGAGGAAGCAGGACAAAGTGACAAGCAAGAGGAGAGGGGAGGGAGGGAGGAGAATGAAGATGGAGAGGGACACAGTTCCGGCTGCCGAGGGGGGTAGGGGAGAGGGAAGCACGGGCCCCATTTACCATCTCCCAGAGCCTGCCTTGCTTGCCTCATTTTATAGATAGGGAAATGGGCCCAGAGAGAGGAGGCAACTTGCCAGTCACCCCAGAAGGTGGGAGAAAAATATAACTATAACATTATTCAGGAAGAGAAATGTGCATGTTCTGCTGTGGACAATCCCTGGGCCTCCCCACTTTGGCCCTGGGTTCCGCCCAGCTCCCCATCTCTGGGGACAGTTCCTGGTTTAGCATGGTGCCCCTGGTCCCCAGAGCATACCTCACTGGCGCTGGGTCCTGGAAAGGAAAATGGAAAGGTGGAGGAGAAGGGGAAGATAAGCCGGAGAAAAGGAAAGTGGAGGCAGCCAAGACAAGGCTCTGGCTTGTGGGTCCTTATCTGTAAAATGGTCACTTAAGCCATGGGCTGATTGGGAGGAATTAATGAGAGAACATGTGAGCACTGCACGAACATAAGGGGCTGTGGAATAATGGGGGAGTGTGCGTGTATTTGTGTGTGTGAGAGAGAGAGAGAGAGAGAAGAGACAGGATGGGGTGGGGGATGACAGAAGAGGAAAGCAGGGAGACAGGAGCTGAAGATGGAGCCAAGAGACTTTCTGGACAGTAGGCCAACTCTTAATTAATTAATTAATTAGGTCGTTCCTCAACATCTGTTGTCTACTTCATAAATGGCTATCAGCTCCATGAGGGCAGGATTCTGGGTTGTCCTATTCATAGTTGTACCCACAGTGTCTAGGACAGCACCTGGTGCTTAGTAAGTGGTTGCTAATCAGTGAATGCTCTGAGCCCGGCAGCGGCCATCTCCCATAAATTTCATTCACTGTGCTAAGCTCAGTGATGGAGATGTTGGGATTGCTAAGGGTGCCCAAGGAAGAAGAAGCCTAGGGATACCCATGAAGGCTTCCTGGAGGAGTGGGCCATGCACTGAATCCTCAAGAATGGACAGGGGCTGACTTGAGGAAGGAGGAGTTTGGGAAGGGGAATTGGGCACAAAGGCAGAGAGAAAAGAGACTGAGCAAAGGGAGGAAGAGAGGGGCACCTTGGTGTGTGTTGGAAACTGTAGGTGCTGTTAGAGGTGGGGAGAGATGGGTGATGAGGGTGCAGGGCCTCAGGCGGGACTGGGCTGAGGAGTTTGGACTTTGCCTTGAGGGAGGTGAGAGCCACTGAGGCAGGGGAGTAGTGGAATGGGATTGGAGTTTGGGTGGGGAGGTAGTGGGCCGGGCTGGGCAGGCTGAGGTTTGTGTGTGGGTGTGGGGCTCTGGTCTGGTAAGATGGTGTTTACAGGAGTGGGGGTGCACAATGGGTTATGGCTGAGGGGTCAGCTGGCTGCTTCCAGGTGAGGCTGGACCTGCCCAGGAGCACTGTGCCAGCCTGGGGAGGGGCCAGGGCGGTGTGGGTGAGGACTGTCTTAGGCGAATCACGGCCCCTCTCTGCGCCCTGGTTTCAATCAAAAAGGAGCACTCCCTCCCTCAGCTCTGCTATGCGGGATGAGGGTCAGCTGAGCATCCCTTTCCCAGCTCCCCTGCTCCTGGATGCTCCCCTGAGACCCACTCAAGGCTGTTCCCAGGATCTAGGCCTGGAGCCCCTGTCTGAGTCCCTGTCTCTCTGCTCCGAGATGTGGACTAACAGTGTTGGGAGAGCCTGGGGAAGTTTTTTGGGGTGAGGTGGGCACTGCAGCTCAGGGCCCACACTGGGCCCTCAGCCCTAGACCTTTGTCCATCAGCCTCTACTAACCTGAGTCCCGGGCAGCCCAGCACCTCAAGAGAGCCTCTCATGGCACGCTGGGTCAGGCCGGTGTCCGCTGCTGTCCTCAATGCTGTCCTTCCGCTGTCCTCTGCTGAAGCCAGTTAATGGAGCACGTACACATTCACCGTCTGGGTCCTCCCTCCCAGGCGTGGCTCAGCAGCCCCATTTTCTGGCTGAGGAAGCTGAGGTCCAGTGGGGTGAAGGGATTGCAGGGGTAGATCAATGCCAGGGCTGGGAAGGCCCCCCAGTTTGCTGCGTGTCCTGCTGTTCTGCCACCCCTCCTGCTGGCCTGGCCTGAAGAGGAGGGGGAGAGGACTGGTGTGGGAGAGGGTCCGGGAGGACTTCATTACCCAGTGCCTGCTTGTAGCAGGTGGGGGGGTGCGGAGCCCGCCGCCGGCGGGGAGACATGCTTGGCCTGCCTGGGTAATTACATCTCAACATTTCATTTTGCTTGTCAGTTTCCACTTCCTGGGGATGTGGGCTCCTAAATATTTTATTCCGGCCTGCAGCCGCCTGTTCGTCCCTGGCCAGACCGCAGGCCCGGCAGCCAGCCCCTCGCCCCGGCCCCTGCCTGCCCAGCTGAGCCTCCGTCCCTGCTGTGGGGGTGGAGCTGGCCAGAGGTCATCTTCTTCACACCTCTGCCCCACACAGGGGTCCCCGCCACCAGCCCCTCATTGGCTTCTCTTCTCAAGGGGTCTGGTGTGAAGAGGCTAGGCAGACAACATTGCTGGAAATGAGGCTCTGTTCAACCACTGTTGGTTAGTACCTACTGTGTGCTTGGCACTCTGCTGGAAACAGGGGAGTTAGAAAGGAGAAAGACACAGTCTCCCCTTAAAGGGGCGTATGGACTGATGGGGGGAGCCAACGATAATATTACAATACAAACACTTACTGAGTGCGTGTGCGCCTGGCAGCGTTCAGAGCACCTTTCGTATTTTCCCTTATTCTTCACACTCTAGTACAGGGACATAAGGCCCAGAGAGGTAAGTAACTTGTCCAAGGTCACCCAGCTAAGAAGTGGCAGAGCTGGGAGGCCTCATGCCCTGAAGCAGGGGAGTTACCGAATGGGCCCAGCTCAGGCAGAGGAGGGGCGAGCTGGTGGAGAGGGTGTGAGGCGAGCCTAAGTGGACACGGTGAGTTCCGGCTGGGGCAGAGGTCTGGCATGTTTCCAGGGGGAAGAGGAGGAGAAAGGGAGCCCCTACGGGTGTTGGGCGGGTAGAGGAGCAGGAAGGGTATTTCCGGCAGAGAGACCGGCTGAGGCTGAGGGTGGGAACATCCAAGTTCACTTGGAGAAAGAGGTCCTGCTGTGGTAGAATGTGGAGTTTGAGGCCGAGGAGGCAGGGGGTGTCACTGGAGCTGGGGGTCTTGTTCTGTGCGGGGCTGCTCGGCAGAGGACTCTGAGCGAACACTCAGCAGTCCTGGGTCTGGCTGACCCCTGACTTGCTGTGTGAGCCTTGGGCAGACTCTTCCTGCTCTGAGCCAAATCTGAGAAGTGGGTAGGATTCCTTCAATCAGAGGATGCCGGCCCTGGCCACTGAGAGTCAGGGAAGGTGCGGCCTGGGGGGCTGTGTCGGGGCAGGGGCCTCCCGGGGAGAGGAAGCCCTGGGGGGAGACGGGTAGGAACCAGCCTCTCACCACCACCTGTCTTGAAACCTCTTTGCTTCCTTTTCTATTTTTTTCCCTGCCTTTCTCGCTTTAAGGGTGTTTTGCCTAAATGGGTTTGTGTTAAGATATTAGGTCGATCACTCAGCAAATTTCCCTCTGCTCAGAGCTGAGCGCCATGAATAATGCAGCTCTGAACAACGCTGCCACTGCCCAGTGGCCTCCTGCGGGGGGGACAGCAGCACTCAGCTCAGAGGCACTGAGCCCCACGGCTGCCCTGACGAGTCCCCCCAAACCTGCACCCTCTTCTCCCCCCAGATATCCCCTCGGAGGCCCGGCCTGTCCACGGGGTGACCCCTTCAATCCTCACAACAGCCCTGCGTGTCTGGGGTGGGGGTAATGTCATCGCGTGTTATAGACGCAGAAATGGACGTTCGGAGAGGTTGGGCAAAGGAGCTTTTACCACGAAGCAAGTAGGTGGTTGAAGTGAGACATGGGCCCCGCTGTGGCCACACTCAGCCTCTCCTGGTGTCACACCAGGACAGCTCTTTGATGCCTGTGTCCCCTGCACCCCCAGAGCCAGGCCTGTTCTCCACAGGGTAGAGGCAGAGGGAGAGGGTTTCAGCAGGAAGACAGGATTTGCCTCAGTTGGAGGGGCCACCAAAGCTGCGCGGTAAATGGTTGTTGGATGACAGGGATGCTGGACCCCGCCGTCAGTCACTAACCGCCCCCCAATGGCACTCCCCAGCCAGGCCCCCCTCTGAACCAGTAGCAGAGGGTAGGTGTGAATGGTGCCGAGGTGTGGTCCGGCTGGCCTGGCAGCTTCGAGGACGTGTGGACACACGACTCGTGTGCCGGCAGGCAGAGCTTCGTGGCCGTGTGGCTGTGGGGGCCCAGGTGTGGCGAGTGGTCGCGTGAGGCTGTGTGGTCGCCGTGGGAGCTTGCGTGGCTGTGGGATTGGGTGAGTGGCGCCCGTGTATGGCCAGGTGTGTGTCCTGGTGGCCGCGAGGCTGCACACAGTTGTCATCCGGTTTGTGCCTGTGATGGGTGGGACTGTGTGTGTCCTCGTGAGGGTCTGTGGCCCTGAGGTTGTGTGAGATTGTGATATGTGATCTGTGAGGGTGTGTGTTGCCGTGTGTGCATGTGTGTGCGTTGGGAGGGGGCGGCTGGGAGTGGTGGGAGGTGCTGAGATTATTCAGGAAGAGAAACGTGCATGTTCTGCTCTGGACAATCCCTGGGCCTCCCCGCTTTGGCCCTGGGTTCCGCCCCGCTCCCCATCTCTGGGGACAGTTCCTGGTTTAGCATGGTGCCCCTGGTCCCCAGAGCATACCTCACTGGGGCTGGGTCCTGGCCCGGGCTGGGTGAGGAGGTCTCTGTCTTCCCGGCTCCTGCCCTCCTGCATGAGCAGCTCCTACGCCTACTCGCCTCACCTGTTCCGCAGAGGCCTTGGCTCCAGGAGGCAAACCCAGGCCTTCACAGACTCCACCACACTTGACCCTCACTCCAACTCCACCCCGTGTGGCTTCTTTAAGTCCTTTCCCATGTTGCAGTTGGAAAGTCTGATGCTCAGAGAGGCTAAGTGACTTGTCCAAAGTCACACGGTGAGTGAGCTATGGAGCCAGCATGCTCTGCCTCAGGATGGAGGGGCGGAGGGAGCTGAACGCAGGTGTAACACTCATGCTTTGCACAAACCTTTGGTGGAGCGCGATAGGGAGGCACCTCCAGGTGGGAAACCGGGGGACTGTCTTCCCCTCCCAGTCCCTTGGTACTGGGTCTTCCTGGCTCCAGCCAAATCTCTCACAGGGGGCCCAGCACTTCCCTAGGGCTGGAGTCATGCTGGCCACAGCAGGGAGGGTGAATATTCTACTTCATGCCCTTCTCCAACTGGCCCTGCTGTCTTCAGACTCTGAGGACCTGCCAGTTTGCATGGCTATCTTATACTTTTCTTCACTTCTTCTTTTTGTTGTTTTTTTTTTTTAAGTAAACTCTACCCCCAATGTGGGACTTGAACTCACGACCCCAAGATCAAGAGTCGCGTGCTCTACCGACTGAGCCAGCCACGGGCCCCTTCACTCGTTCTTCTTTTGCACATACATTTCCAAAGCGCTCATAGCAAGGAATTTGCATCTAGGTGGAGAAGCAAAATCTCAAGGCAAGGCAGGACTGAGAGAGATGTCCAGGTGTGTGTGATGTCCAGCCCCTGCGTGTGCATGGAGTTCACGAGTGCGTCCTGCAAGGGCAGATGCTGTGAATGGATTATCTTTGTAGCCCAGAGCCTGGCATGAAGTAGGTGCCAGGCGCAAAGTGGGTACCCAGTGCCTTTGCATACAGATGTCTGGGCACTCGGTGTGACCAGGCGGTGGCTCAGAGCGGAGGTCACGGTGGGTTGCAGGGCTAAGGAAGCTCCCAGAGGAGGTGGAAGGGTTTGAGCAGGTGCAGGTGTCCACCTTGGATTCCCACAGAGTCTCTGCCCCAACACCAGTGCTAGCAGCTCTGGCCCCTTCCACCCCCATCAGTCGGGTACTCAGTGGCTCATTCATGCAGCAACGATGAATCAGTGCCCGTCTCTCGAGCAGGTGCGGCATGATTGCTGGGCCCCTTGAGGCTCTGAGTGGAGTTGCAGACACTAAGGAGATAACCAAGGCCCAGTGAGGGAAGGCTGCAGAGGGTCACTGCAGCGCCAGGTGGGGGCCCTCCCGGCTGGGGGAGCAGCCTCTGCAAAGGCCCGTGGAGGCGGCGGATGTGGTCGGATGGCAGGTTCTCATAGGGAGCCGGGTAAGGCTGGATGTTGTAGACCTCGAGTCCCTGTCTCTGTCTCCCTCTCCGTCTCTGTCTCTCTCTCTTTCTCTCACACTCACACACACACACACACACACACACACACACACACACACGGAGCCACAGAGGGTTGTAGGCAGGGAGCTGTGTGTCAGATGGAGGCTGGAGTGGACACTAGATAGTGGGGAGTAGGTCCGGGAGCAAGAGCAGAAAGGGACAGTGGCCATGAACCAGGCCTGAGCTGCCCCCTGCCCTCCCCCCCGCCCCGCCACCCCAGAGGCCTTGAGCCCGCTGTGGAGCCCCAGACCCAGCTGGAACCAGAGCTGGTTGGAGTCTGGGCCCATCCTCACTGTCTCCCACAGCCTTACTCAGCCTGCAACAGCCACGGGTCAGGGGCATTCTCTCAGAGCCTGGGCTCTTCCCGACCTCAAAACCCCTCAGGCCAAAGGTCTGCTGCCTGAAAACAAAAGTAGCACTGGAATAGTCACTGACCCCTCTGAGTAGCTCCCTTTCCTGAGAGCGGATTTGGGAAGAGGGCCTGGCTTTTGGACAGAAGGAAAGAAGGGCAGGGCCATGCGTGTGTGTGTGTGTGTGTGCATGTGTGTGCGCGCACGCGCACTCATGCATGTGTGTGGCCATATGGTCCAGGGTAACTCCCAGCCTTCCCCCCACCCCCCCCTCTGCTGGGAACCTATGGGAGCCTGGGGGCCCCCCTTGGGTTGTCTAACTCCCCCCACCTTTCTCTCTATGTTGTAATTTGCTGCCTTCACATTTTGCCATAATGTAGATTTTTCCACTTGATTTCCCAGGATTTGTCTTTTCATTGTTTTTCTCCCTTTTTAAATTTAAAAGGACAAACAAAAGAAAAAGCAAGGAAACGAGAAAGAGAAAGCGGAGAGGAGCCCACATCTGTGCTGGCCTCCTGAGGCTGCTTGCCTGCCCTGTGAGGGGACAGGCCTTCCTGGGCCACCTGCACGCTTCAGCCGCAGGGAAATTTCTCCTCCCTGGTCTGGAGCCCAGCACCCGGGTTGTAGAGTGTGATCCCGGGGCCCTGGGTGCTGGAGAGAGACCGCGTGGCTGTGGTGTCCCCCTGGGGAGCCATGGGTGCAGCGCCCTGTCCTGGCCACTCTGCCTCATGGGGCCCACCCCACTGCCTGCGTGCTAGCCGCTTAGCTCCTTCCTCAGGGCCTGGCAAGGGTAGGTCTCCTGGTGAGTGAATGAGAATAGGATGAGGACACAGATGTCCAAGCCGGGAGGGTGAGTCCCCTGGGGAGGAACCAGAGAGCCCAGGTCCCTGACTGCCCCCACCGTGGGGGTGGTCTTGGCTGAAAGCAGGCTGCTCTGGTGGGAGGCCTTTTCTCTCTGCCTGCCCTGGCTGCCAGGGTGGGCACAGCCCACAAGGGGGGGTGCTGTGAAGGCAGGGGATCTGGGGATTGCTTGGGGGGATGGCAGGATGGTGGGGAAGGCGTATTTAGACAGGTGGAGTGGGGAGAGCCATCTGGTGGGGGGGCAGGGAGGTGTGGAGAGGAGGAGGAAGCTGGGCGCAGGTATAGTGTGTGCAAACCCGAGTCCCCTGGGGCATTAGGGAGACCCCTCCAGGTGGGAAGTCTGGCTGACTGACTCCCCCTGGGTGTCCCTTAACGCAGCGCCCCTTCGTGCCTGCCCTGCTGGTTTCTGCCCGTCCCCGTCCTCAGACAAGCTCCCCGGATCGTCCGTGCTGATGGAGGGAGCCAGGCACACACAATCCCGGGCAGCGGTGGACAGAAAAACGAGGTCATTTCAGCAGCGAGCTCTCACTTGAGGGTGGGATTTACAGGTCCAGAGTGTTTTCAATTCCTGGCTCGCAGGCAAGGCAGCAGCTCCTAGGGAAAAGTCAGAGCAGAGTCCAAAGTGGCCTCTGCCTCCTGAACTGCACGGCCTGGCCTGAGCCCCCTGTCCTCCAGGACACACCAGAGTGGGCCGAGGGGATGCCGCCCCCACCTCCCACCCTCAGTTCACCCTGCTGGTTTCCTCCTCCGCCTCCAAGAGGTTTTCTGCCACTGCGAGTAGGCTGTCTGAGGGTAGGGGCTCTGGCTTCCTCCCAGCTGTGTCCTAGCATCTGGAACTTACCAGGCACCTAATGAGCTCAGTAAACATTTGTTGACTGCATGAAGGGAAAGCAGTGGGAGCACGTAGGCGGGGTGTGTTGGCCAAAGTGTGGTGAAGCGTGGAGAAGCAGGCAGTGGGCCCCGCACCCAGGGGGCCGTCCCCTGCCACTGTGTGCTCCTGCCAGCCAGGAGGGCTGTCCCCTTGCACTCCTCCTCGGCCGATCGCTCTCTTTTCTGGTCTTGCTTTTCCCAACTAGACCGTGAGCTCCAAGGGAGGGATCTTCCTTGCTATCATTTCTCAGCATCTGATTGTGCCAGGAACCGAGCAAGGCACTTTTTGAATGGGAATGCATGAATAAATGCCTGAATGAATGAACACACCAACGCACAGACCCGGCCTTGCCCTTGGGGAGTGCAGTGGGGGGCAGGCGCTGACACAGGTACATCGACTGGACCTGAAGAACACCCGGAAGGGTCATCAGACCGCAAATGGAAAGGGCTCAGAGACCACAGAATACAACAGGAAACCAGGATCAAGTTTCGCTAGTGGGGTCTCTATGCCACATTCAAGTCAGGGCAGGTGCCTGGAGGGGAAGATAGGATTTCAGGAGCCAGAAGGCTGGCGGGCACCCCATTCTCCTCCCCTCCAGCGCACTGTGGATGCCACTGGGCTGGGAGTGGCTGAGGGGCTCCATTTCACAGACGAAAAATGGAGGCTGGGCTGTGTCCCGGTGTTCTCCATCAGGCAGCCCACGTGAGGCCTAGAACACCGTCATTGCGGCTTGTGTGTGACAGGAGTTTTGTCTGGTTTGGGTTCTGGGGTCCACGTTCACTAAGCATTGACATTTTGCCATATTTGCTTCTGACTATTATTTAAAGAAAGAAAGTGCGGATTGTCTAGAAGACAACTCCCCCCTCTCCCGTCCCCCTTGCCCTGTGGAGACCTTCTCGGTCTCATTATTTTGCTTCCCTCCCTTGAGGTGACCACGACCCTGAAGGTGGTGGGTTCCCTTCTTGCCCTTGCTTAGTCATTCAGCATGCATTTATTGAGCACCTACTATGTGCCCAGCACTGTTCTAGGCACTGGGGAGGTTGCAACCAATGCAACGGACAGGAGCTCCTGCCTTCACATGGCTTTTGCTCATATGGATGTGTATCTCTGTATATGCTAAGGCTTATTACATGTGGTCTTTAAGTTTCTCATAAACAGGACAGATCACTTTGCGATTTGCCTTTTTGATCAACTTCCGGTTCTCAGGATTTTTATTGTGCCAAAACATGAGAGCTGTTTTCTTTCCATTGTACAAACACCACAGTTTATCCGTTCTTCTGTTGTAAAATATTTAGGTCATTTCCGTGTGTTTGCTGTTTCAAACAGTGCTGTGGTGTCCGCCTGCCTGGGGCTCCTGGGGCCCACGTGCGGGTTCTGCGCCCCCACAGGGGGCGTGCCTCCACACTCCACTTTACTACATGTCTCCACGTGGTCTCCAAAGGGTTCGGTGGACCCTCCCCCACTGAATGGTCCAGCTTTCCGGGATCAGCAGCAGGGCCTTGAGGGTTGGGATCATCCTCGTCTGTTTTGACCAGTGGGAGGGGAAGGTGTGGAGAGAGGGCGGGCTGGGCCCTCACTGCAGGGCTGGGGGAGGGAGGGCGTTGGAGGTGGGGCCCAGGGAGTTGAGGGGACGCCCCAGCATTCACTGCTTGTTCAGTTGGCGCTGTGACAACACAGGCCAGAAGCCACAGAGCGCTGGCCTGGATTTGAAACCCCCTGGTGCCGGGGTGAGAGCCTCAGCTGGAGGTGGGCTCTGCCCCAGCTGCCGCGTGCCCCTGGGCAAAGGGTGGCTCCTGTCCGGCCTCCTTCTCCTCGCTCCCTGCCCAGCTTGGGCCCGGAGATCTCTGAGGTCCCTACGCCTCCATGTGTTCAGATGTGCTTGGCAAGTGGCTGTGGCTTCGTGCCCATGGTCCTGCGAGTGGACGCACTGACCTGGTGGACAGCAGAGCTTGCAGCTGGCAGCTGGGTGCTTGCTGGGGGGCTGGGAGGTTGGGGTGTGGAGTGAGGGGCTTGCTAAGGGGGGCTTCGGGGGACCCCAGACTCCTCCATGCCCCTTGCCTTCTTATGACCTGTGCCTGGAGTCTGAGAGAGGTAGAAGGTTCTAGCTTCTGAGCGGAGATAGGGAGTGGGCTTGTTCCTTGTTCCTTAGGTTTAATTCAATTCTGTTTACTGTCCGTATTTTATCCAAAGAGAGAGGCCACCGGGGGAAAGGAGTAGGGGTGCAGAGAAGGGCGCCCTCCCTGCTAGAGAGGTTTGAAGAAGGAATCCCAGGCGGGTGTTAGCCACGGCCCCCACGGTGATGGTGATGGATCTGCAGCGGCTGGGATGGCGGGCAAGAGGGCTGGCGGGCTTGGTGTGTGATTGGGGTCTTTTGTGGGGGGAGGGGCTGCAGGAAGTAGGGGTCCGCAGAGACCCAGTGACCCAGGCCTTTTCTTTCTCTGCCTGAGAGAGGGTCTGGACACAGACCCCGATTGCAGTCCCACTACGGGCTGTGTGACCTCCGGGGGACTACCCAGCACGTCTGAGCCTCAGCCCTCATCTGTAAGATGGGACTATTAGTCCCTGCCCCGGGAGGTGTGAGGACTCCCTGCCAGGCTTGCAGGGGCTGCTTCAGTAAATGCTGGGCCCTCGGGGGCTGCTCCGGTCCTCTGGCTGCAGCGGGGGCCGGGAGGGCAGCTGAGGTAGAGGCTGTGCTACTCGCTGCTGGGAGCTCGTGTTACACCAGCAGAGGCCCTGGTGAGCCAGCCGCTTAATCCCTATTCTGGGGTCCCTGAGCAGCCAGGCTGACATTTGGGCCACAGTGCACCGGGATCCTGTGGGTACTTGGTTTCTCACCTCGGGGCAGTGACAGCAGTGGGCACTTCGTCCAGAGCAGGCCATGTGCCCAGACGTGCCCATGTCTACAGGCCGCAGGTGTTTCCTTGACCTTGTCCCCCAACTCCTTCCCCACGTGGCCTGAGCCGTGGCACAATGGACTGGCTGAGGGGGTGGCTGTGGGAGCCAGACAGCCTGTGTTTAAACCCCCACCCTACTCCTGGCTATCTGTGTGACCTTGGGAAGCCCCTTAACCTCTCTGTGCCTCAGTTTCTTCGTCTAGAACTTGGAGATGTGCCGATGACACCCCAGTTGAATGAATCCATGTAAGATTTGCAGTTATATTCAACACGCAGTAGATGCTTCTTAAACCGTTCCCTGGTATTTTCGAGCTCTGCCGAACCCCCCAAACTCCCCTCCAGTCGCCTCCTCCTCTTGTGGTTGTAAGAGTATCCTGCTCAGACCGTACTCCTGTCTCAAGTACCTCGAGGCTCACTCACATTCTAGCTGACGGAGCTGTGGTCATTTAATTCTTCTTCCCCCCAGAGAAAAGAAACGTGCAAGATATGCCTGGGGCTGTCGGTGGGGCTGGGGGGGGGCGGGACCACCCCCGCGGATCCTCCTAGGGGGGCATGGCCCAGAAATAAAACCTGATCTGCAAGTTTCTTCCCGTTGGAGGACAATTAACTCCCATTCCCTGCTTCCCTCCCTTCTGCCCCTGGCCCCCCTCTTCCCTCCTGGAGCCAGGTGGCTCATCCTCACCGCACCGCCCCCTCCGGTCCAGCCGCTTCCCCTTGTCCATCTGTCTCTCCAGATGGGGGGGAAATGTCACAATTGGCCCACTTTCTAACTGGAAAGGAACCATATGGAGGGTTTAGCCAGAAGCTGAGCGTCTGCCCAGCCGCCATTAGGGCAAGGCCAGCGCTGTGGGCAACAGAAGGGCTCCCCTTGGCTCTCTCTGTGGGACCCGCGTCTGGAGAGACCAGTCCTGCCCAAGGACCCTGCCTCCTTCTCTCCCTTCCCCGGGATCTTCTGGTGGCCCTGGTCTTCTCTAGTGCTTGGGACTTCTTTGGTGCCTTAGGAGAGAGCCAAGGAGCTTGGCCAGCCTGCAAGAGGCAGAAAGTAAGGGAGGTGGGTTCTAGTCAGGGGCAGGGGCAGAGGACCATGGCTGCTTTGCCAGCCGTGGAGAACCAGAGGGTCCACTTCCTGGGGACAGGGATGTGAGTGCGTGTGTGTCATTTGGCCCCACGCCTGGCAGGTGCCCGGCATAGAACAGTCCCCCTTCTAGTGGGTGTACCTTGTTTCTCCCCAGAATGCCCCCTATCTGGCTGTGTATGCCTCCTCCCTCAGACTCAGCTCAGGGTCACCGCCTTTGGGCAGCCTTCCCTGGTTGCCACCTCCCTGCCCAAAGGTAGAGCCTCCTTCTTGAGTGGGGCTGGGTGTTGGCATTTCTCCTGGTGGGGCTGGTGGGTGGGCCTCCCACAGAGGGGCATGGAGTCTGTGCAGGAGCGTCAGGTGGCCCCAGCATGTGCCAAGAGACCATTTGGAGGCCCACGGGTAGCAGCCAGGTACCCAACCGAGGTAGATGGTTTGAGGCATTGCTGGGTCCCCGAGGGATCGTGTTTGGGGTGGAGCTGGGCTGAGACCTTTGAGTAGGACCCGGAGGAGACTGACAGTCTTAGATAAAGGATCGGCTTCATTAAGAATAATCCCCCATGCTTTTCTATCAGCTGAGCCCTGACTCTGCCACCTGGGGCGCTGGGGTTCTTAATCCAGGGAGGCTCCCTGCTCTGTATCGCAGTAGGGGCAGGGGACTGTGTGGCTTTGGGCAAGCTACTTCTCCTCTCTAGGGTCCTCGTCAGTCCAGGGCTGTTGATAACAGCAACAGTACTCCTCAAGTGCTTTCGTACCAGGAGGTCAGCTGGGATTTCAGTGCACGGAGGACACTTGTCCCCCGCCTGCACTGGACGCATGCCTAAGGCTAGGAACTGGCTGGGTGAAGTCTAAGGTGCTCCCAGGGTTTCTGTGAGCCCCACAGCCTGGGTGTGAATCTGGCCCTCGAGGTATTGACTCTGAGTTCTGGATGCTTCCAATGGCCTGGGGGCTGGGCTTCTTGTAGGGGAATGAGCTCAAGAGATAGTCAGGCCCTGGCCCCTGGCCCCTCCTCCAGGAGCCAGCTAGGTGGCAGTGGGCCAGAGGAGGAGAGACGGGAGGGCTCCCAAAGACCCCCCGACCCCTTCAGAACTCCTCTGGTCACCCCACCTGGAGCACTCCGTTAGAATGGTTTTCCTGGGGGCTCTTGAACTGGGACTGGGGGTAGAGGCGTCAAGGCACGCTGTGGGAGCTGGGGAGCCCCACCTACTGAAGACCTTGGAAAGGAGAGCCTAGGACGACCTGGAGCGATGGGCCTGGGATGGACGGGTGTGAGTCAGCAGCTGTGTGCAGTGCTCTTGTCAAGGGGCCTGTTGATGAGCACGTGATCCAGGGACAAGAGCCCTGGGAGGTGCGTGTGGATGTGGATGCATGGTGTGCTGATAGCCCAGGGTGGGCAACTTGCTCTCTTCTCAGATTTACTCCTCCAAAAAAAACTTTATGAGGTGGTTTCAATGAAAATAACCATCATTTACTAAGTACTCCCTGTGTGCCAGATATTCTTGTATTTATGTGCACTAACTCGCTTAGCTTTGTAACAACCCTGTGAAGTAAGTAGTATCTTCACTTTATAGATGATGTATCTGAGGCACAGAGAGGCTCAGTAACCACCCTGAGGTCACACAGCAGTAAGTAGCAGAGCTGAGATTTAAACGCAGGCCATCTAGCTCCTAAACAGGATGCTGTATTGCCTCTTGCTGGAAGCCTCTGTTTTATATAGGGGGGTACTGAGGCACAGAGAACTGAAGTGACATGCCCAGGGTCATCCAGCTGGTGAGTGGTGGAATCCTGAGTTGTACCGTGGCTGTTCTCCAGCCTGGGCCTGGAGATAAGGACGTGGGAGCTAGGAGTCTGGCTGGGGGGCCGTGAACAGCCCCTGGCCTCCGTCTCCTGGAGGGAGTGTGTGTTGGGGGGCGTGGGGTGAGACGGGGAGAGACTGGCGCTGCCCGGCTTCCCCCGGGGCTGACTGGTGCCCCTTCCCACAGGGGGGGTGTGCATCGCTCAGTCGGTGAAGATACCGCGGGAACCTAAGCCCGGGGAGTTTGACAAGATCATCCGGCGCCTCCTGGAGACCTCAAACGCCAGGGCGGTCATCATCTTTGCCAATGAGGATGACATCAGGTGAGATCAGGCCGCAGCTGGGCGGGGATTGGGAGCCGGTCATGGGGAGAGCTCCAGATCCTGCTGGAGACCTTCCTAGACAAGCCCGACCCCACTGTAGGATCCAGAGAGGTGGGGTGGGAGACCCCTCAGGTTGGGGCATAGGCTGCTGCTAATGGGCACCCCTTCCCCCACCTCCTCGTTTCCTGCATCCATTCTACCAACTGGGGATGGTAAGCAGGTACTTTAACAGTGGAGCTAAGGCCCTGGGCTTTCAGCCAAAGCACCTAGGTTCTAATCCTGCTCTCCCTCCTCCTAGCTGTGTGACCTGAGGCAAGTTTCTCAACCTCTCTGTGCCTCTTTTCTGCTTCAAAAAAAGGTGGGGGCACCTAAGGATGCCTGCCTGATAGTGTTATTTGAGAACTGAATGCAGGAACGTGCATAAAGGGCTTCGAGCCGAGTCCAGCACGCAGCAGGTGCCCAGGGCATGCAGAGCCCCTGTCAGCCCCTGGCTCCCCTCTTTGGCAAAGCTTGGAGTAGTGGGAAGAGGCCTGGGCTGTGGGTCCAGTCCCGGCTTGGGTACACACTCACGGTGGGCAGTGTCGTCCCCTCCCTGGGCCTCAGTCTCTGCATGTGCAGAGGAAACAGGTAGACTTTTGGGTGCCAGGACCATGCAGTGCAAATGCTGGGCCAGTCCAGCTCTCTGCACATCTGCTTCTGGCCCTGAGTCAGAAGCTCGGGTGCACTGAAAAGCACCCATCTTAACCCATTTCCCTTCCTCCTGCCTCTTCCCCTGCTACTACCTCTCAGACTGATGTCAGAGCCAAGATGGGCCAGGCGTCTGCCATTGTCCTGTTCGGTGGGGAGAGACACAAGCTCTGAGCTCGGGGAGCCCTAGTCTGAGGGGAGACACAGTCCTGCCTCAGGGAGCCTC